>NC_077231.1:48984559-49292059 GCF_027887165.1 Monodelphis domestica
GCCCCTAATTAATGTAAAAAGTTATGTATGCGAACCCTTAAAAAACCAGAAAACTCTAAATCGATAACAAATATGAAGGAAATTAGGTGACATGGTAGATAGAGAACTGGACTTAGAGTCAGGAAAACTTGAGTTCAGCTCCAGTCTCAGACACCGTATGATCCTGGGCAAGTTACTTAACTGGTCTTCCTCAGTTTTATCAGCTATAAATGGGGATAATAATAGCATTTACCTTGCAAGGTTTTTGTGAGGATCAAATAAGAGTATTTGTAAAGGGCTTAGCACAGTGTCTGACACATAGGAAGTTGTACGTATATGCTACTTATTGTTACATGAAGGCAAACAGTGACTAGGAGCAGAGGGTAACAGAAAAGTTCATTTGAATGAGTTGAACCTTTAGTTCAGGGATTCTCTATCTGAGTTCTATGAAATTATTTTTAGATACTTTGATCATTATATTTTAATATAATCACTTACTTTTGTAATCCTAAGTTTTTGATTTTATGAAAAAACATAATTTTGAGAAAGGATCCATAGACTTTACCAGAGTGCCAGAGGGTTTGTTCAGCCATTTTCAATCATGTCTGACTCTATGATCCCATTTGAGATTTTCTTGGCAGGATATTGGACTAGTTTGCCATTTCCTTCTCCAGTATAAATTTGTCTTCCTTATTGTTTGTTCTTGTATATGGGTGCCTATGGGTTTTGTGTATGTCTTTCCATAGGTTTGTTCATTTGTTTCTCTCAAAATTTTAGCAAATCTCTATTTTCCCTTTTGAATACACCTTCAGGTTCACTAGCTATAGGGTTTTTCTTGCATTAATTCTCCTTCCCTCTTAACATGCCTATCTATTCTGTTTCCTACATTGATGCTTCTAACACCCATCTCTATTATCCAGACATGATGCAGTGGAAAGAAGGCTCTCACTCATGCTATCCTTTTTCAGTGCTATTTTAATCACCCTACCCTCACTTATCCTATCCAATCCTTGCCCTTCTAGTTTGTTTTAAACCTTTACCTTCTGTCTTAGAATGAATGCTGTGTATTAGTTCCAAGGCAGAAGAGTGGTAAGGTCTAAGCAGTGGAGGTTAAGTGACTTGCCCAGGGTCACACAGCTAGGATGTTTCAGAGGTCAGATTTGAACCAGTACCTTCTGTCTTGAGTTCTGACTTTCAATCCACTGAGCCACCAAACTATCTTTACTTCACATCTATTTCACCTTCCTCTTGTGTCTATTGGAGCTTTTGACTCAGTCTTAGATTTCCCTTTGAGCTACTGAAACTTGGCTGTTTTCTGAAGAAACTTCTCATCACTCTTATGAAAGCTTCATTTTTCTCTCACTCTTTCAGGTTAATTGAGAAATGTGGGGGGATCCAGCCTTTTTGAATTCCAGACCACCAGCATTTTATCCTTATCAGATCTCTAAAAAAGAAAATCCTTTACTTAAGTGGTCTTCCTCAGTTTTATCAGCTATAAATGGGGATAATAATAGCATTTACCTTGCAAGGTTTTTGTGAGGATCAAATAAGAGTATTTGTAAAGGGCTTAGCACAGTGTCTGTGTAACTCTGAAACAGAAAGGCAAGGACTAGGCAAGCAGGGTTAAATGACTTCCCCAAAGTCACATAGCTAGCTAGGAAGTGTCTGAGGCCAGATTTTTTTTCAGCTTTTGAAATCTGTCGTTCATTTTTGTTTACCATATTCTTTAATTCACCTCTCACATTCACTACCACTGAGAGTCAGTATGATGCAAAGGAAAAGAGCAAAGGTGCTTGGATTCAAAATGAAATTTGACATTAATTACCAGTATGATCTTGTGCAAGTCACTTAACTGCCAGGGGCCTCAGTTTCATGATCTGTAAAGTGATAAAGTTGAAATAGGTGGTGTCTGAGGGCCTTTTTAATTTTATGAGTCTGTGACTTGTGATACTATGATTTCTCAGGATCTATTTGCACTTAAAAACAAACAAAAAACCCTTACTTTCTGTTTCAGAATCACTACTGTGTATTGGTTCTAAGACAGAAGAGTGGTAAGGGCTAGGCAATGGGGGTTAAGTGACTTGTCCAGGATCACACAATTAGGAAGCGTTTGAGGTCAAATTTGAACCTAGGACCTCCTGTCTCTAGGTCTGGTTATCAATCCACTGAGCCATCCTGTTGTCCCTTATTTCTTCTTTCTTAAGTGACTTTGGTGCCTATAGAACATTCTTCCCCTATCTCTCATCATCTGCTATCATTCTCAGTGATTTCAACTTCTTTGTTTATTGGCCATTGCACTCCTTAAACTTTTAGTTTTCCACCCTCCATTCTATAGTCCTTCTACTCCATCTTATGGACTCCAACATATCCATGCCTAAGACCTAGTAATTATAAATGTCACCTCTGAGAGTTTGTATCTGTAGCTACATATTTCCAATGACAATTCTACTTCACACATCCAATATATTTCAAACCTATTGAACTGGTTTTTTGCCCTTCTTTCATTTTATGCAGTAGCCTTATTTCATTTGTCTCTTTGTCATTCTTGACCCTCTAGATAGCCACTTCATGAACTACTCCCTAATAAGCTATATTGCAACTTCTTGTTCTTCACCATTTTCACGAGGGCAATGTCTACCCCTGGAAGACATTGAATCATCCCTTTTCTCATTTTTTTCTCTCAGGATGAAAAACATCAAAGGAAGAAGTAATGGAATTATATGATATTTTTCTAATACAAATTCATGCTATCCTATTTCATATAGGCTCCCACTATTGCTCAGCAATTATTTTATTCATTGTCTGTTGATTCCTTAGTATGCTATGTGGCTATACACAGCGGTTATGCCAAACTTCAAACGTACAAGTAACATTTTCCCATTTACTTGTGAAGAACATTAGCTCAATCACAAATGAAAAAGCTTCACTGAACAGAATCCAGAAGTTTATCAGAACAATAGATTTTGATATTTTGGACATGTAGTTAAGAAAGTCTGGGTACAAGTCCTGCTATAGAAACTTAAATCTGGGACAGCTAGCTGGACTGATTAAAATCTGGCCTTAAGACTTTCTAGCTTTGACTCTGGGCAAGTTTAACTCCATTTGACAAGCCCTTGCTCTTCAGTCTTTGAGTTGTTACTGAGACAGGCAGTAAGGATTTATTAAAAAAAAAAAAAGAAACTTTTATCTGTGTGATACCTGTAGAATATCACCTGTTTTGAACTCAAGTTTTTTTTTTGACCAGTAAAGTACTGATAATATCTGTAGCATTTATGGAGTTTTTGAAAGGATATATGAAAAAAACTATGTAAAGTGCTTCATTCTATCCATTGCATCCAGAGAGTTAGATGGTACAATGGATAGATTGCTGGGCTGAGTTAGTAAAACCTGAGTTCAAATCCAGCCTTAGACACTTTCTTGCTGTGTGCCCTTGGTATGTCCCTTTAACTGTCTTCCTCAGTTCCTGCAAATGTAAAAATGGAACAACAACAGCACCTATCTCTGATTTAATCCATGAGGATTAAGTAAGATGATATTTGTAAAGTGTTTTGCAGAGTGCTGGGCACTTACTAGGTGCTTAATAAAGCTTATTCCTTTCCTTTCCTTCTTTTTGCAAACTTCAGAGTACTACATAAGTGCTACAAAGTACTACTACATAAGTGTGAAATAATGTTAATAATGATATCTATATATCTACATATACTATAATGTTAGTAACAAAGAAATTATTATTGACTTTGAGTCCAAAGACCTGGATTAGAATTGTAGCTCTTCTATTTACTAGTTGAAAGATTTTGGGCAAGTCAATTAGTCCTTGTGAGTTTCATTTCTCTTAGCTCTAAAATAGGGATAATAATACTTAGACTCTATAATTTACACAGCTGTTTAAAAAACCACTTGTAAAAGTGATGTACAATATAGGTGTGAGAGCATTATTACTATTGATGATTTTTGTGTGGATCCTTTTTTTTTTAAACCCTTACCTTCTGTCTTGGAGCCAATACTGTGTATTGGCTCCAAGACAGAAGAGTGGTAAGGGCTAGGCAAGTGACTTGCCCAGGGTCACACAGCTGGGAAGTGTCTGAGGCCAGATTTGAACCTAGGACCTCCCATCTCTAGGCCTGGCTCTCAATCCACTGAGCTACCCAGCTGCCCCCTATATGTGGATACTTTTGCACCTCACATTCCTTCTTCTTTCCCAGGATCTGTAGGTTAAACATTATACAATGCCTAACTTGTAGCTAAATCAAGTCCTCCAATTTTTCTGCAATAAAGCTAGCTTGTATGGAATATGAGAAACATTGTCTTGTATTTACGTCAAAGAACATTCCATTGTTTTCTTCACTAGGAAAAGTGTATTCTATTGTGAAAGGCATCACACTAAAATAATAAAAGACATTTAAGGCCATAGAAAAATGTTAATGTGTGAAAAAAAGTAAGATGATGGCTTAAAGGTTTCAAATATCCTTTGAGAGGAGAAATCAGTAGGAAGATCAGGCCAAGTTGTTTTCTTGTACAAAGAAAGCTCTCTTGTATGTTTATTCCCCAATACGCACGAAAAGGTCACGATGAAATAAAAAATCTCTGTGGGTAGAGATAAACCAAAGGCACAGGTCTTTAATCTGGCTGAAGCCATCTCAGGCAGAAATGAGTCTGCTTAATCAGACTTGCATCAGTTCCCAGTTACGCATATAAAGAGCCTAGAGGGAGAAGAAGCTTCACAGCTCCTTCTTCAGCACCGGAACTCTGGACAGCTCATCCTCTGTGGCCTCCCTCGTCTTCTTTCTCATACTTTGCAGCTGGAGCTGAGGACTCAGCCTTAGCCTCTGGCTGGTTCCCCCTGCTATAGAGAAAGGAAATTAAACAGATTTCCCCATGCAGCCTGCCATGATGATGTTTTCCAGTAAATATTGGGCAAGGAGGGGACTCTCTTTGGATTCAGCGGTCCCTGAAGAACATCAGTTACTCAGCAGCTTAACAGTGAGTACTAAGAGATTGACACTTTCAAGAAAGCATTTCCTAGGCTCAACTGTATCTACCTGTGGGTTAGTAAACCCTGCACACCCTACACACATTAGAGCACCTCTAGACACCCTTCTGTAATGAATTAAAACATTTATCAATGTACTAAAGTAACATATCTCCATGTCTTTCCAGATGCCTTCTCAGAAAGTTATTTGGAAAGGATTTAAAAAGTTATAGAAAGCAAGATAAAGTTGTGAAGAACTCTTTCTTACTCTGGAGTAGGAAAATGTGTGTTAGATTTAGAAAGGACATTCTTGATGAGGAAAAACAGGGAGAGCTAGATTTTTTCTGGACTTTCACCAGTATATTGCTGTTTCCTTCACACATATCCTCCATTTTAAAGTCCATAATTATTGTTTTCCATTTTTATCTTTCAAAACTATCTTTGGTAATCATTGCTGGATCTAGAACATCTTGAAAACTGGAAAGAAAAGATTGGATTAATTTTGAAAGTGCTTCATTTTTCCTCAGTTTAGTTTCAAAGTTATTTAAAAGTTTAAAAAATGGAATGAAACAAAATGATTTCAGATCCTTATTTCAGTTGAAAACTTTAGCAAAAGAAAATGAATCCAGGTCTTTATGCAATGAAAGTATTGAATGGTATTTCATTATTGCAATAACAGACTTTATCAACTGTTTTAATTCTCTGAGGGAGGAAAAAAAGTCTGTTTGAATATCTTAGCTCTGTATATCAGCCAGAGGGCTTTATTATATTTACACATATTACTACTAAATGAGTTGATAAAGCAAGGAAATTTTACTATTATAATTATAGTGTTTTGTAGAACTATTTAAATCAATTTAAGAAAATTCTGAATAAATGTAAATGACTTTCTGTGCATTTTAATAATATATAGATATTTGAAATGATTCAGTAAGTACATCGAAGACTTCTAAAGAGAAATACTAAATTTAGAAAACAAAGAAACAAAATTCATGTCCACAATGAAGCTTAAATATTTAGGGTTATGTTTTTAATGTGATGAGGAGGCAGATGTTGAAAGTAATAGGAAATTATAGTTTAAAATAGCTTTAAACAGAGTCACCATCAAATACAGAAATCAACATTCATTTCTAACCCTCTGTGAAATTATGAATAATGAAGCCAACACATCATTTTTCTATGAATTTCTGACAATTAAAAAACTGAATAAGAATGACTTGTGATAGAAGGTTAATATGAAAATGAAAAAAAGGGGGCACAGAAGAAGAGAATAGCAAATTATTCTTTGCTGAATTCCCTACCAGAAACACATTTTTTGGTTTCTGCCAAAATACAGGTAATGTTGTAAATGTTTTAATATCTTCATTTGCAGAGGGGGAAGCACTCTCCTTCTCTAATTGTCAGAGCTTAGTGAGTATATTGCATAACCATATGCATTTGGATGAGAGTACCATCACTTCATAATTTTACAATAACTTTACATCATCTGTCAAAGGCAATTTGCAAGTTATTTTATTCCCTCATGTTCTACTCAATTCTGACAATGCTTTGACTCCTAAGAATCTGTCATCGTTCTCATTAGCAAATTCCAGCTACTAGTCATTACTTAATCACATACTATATAGTATCTTGCATGGCTAATGAAGTTTTAATCCCTTTCAGTTTCACTGATGCCTCTATTTGCTCATGAGGATTAGTGATCTAGTTTTTTCATGTCTCGATTTTAACCCTCATTTCCATTGTTATCTACTGACACAATTTAGGTAGGCCTGGATGATATACTCTCTGCCAACATTGTAGTAATTAGATCTCTACTGACAGAATAAAATTAGAGAGTCAAAAGTTAGAAATGATGGTTTTATTGATTTAGGCACATGCATAGTCAGATGGAAGAATATAAAATGGTTATTTACTTTCCAGTTATATTGGAAAAAAATAAGGATCTATGTGGAAAAATGAATCTTCAATCATTTTGCATTTGCTTCAGTACCAGGTTTAATTCATATTGTAGCAGTAGAAGGAGGATTGGGCTCCATGTCAGAAGACCTGGGCCTTCTCTGGTTAATTAAATAAATAAATATTTATTTACTTTATAACCACTACTTTTTGTCTTAGTCACAACTCTAAGACACTTGCCTTGGGTCACACAGCTAGCAAGTGTTTGAGATCACATTTGAACCCAGTTCCTCCTGATTGCAGACCTAACCCTCTATCCACTGTGCACCTAGCTGACCCTCAATAAATATTTATCAATAAATTACTATAGCTACAAGAAAAGCAGTGTGGTCTATCTTATGGAGAACTGATTTTTGAGCCAAGGAGTGAGGAGTTCAAATTCCACTCCTGACATATGCTGTCTGAGATTTTAGGCAAGTCACTTAACCTTTCAGTGCCTCAGACAACTCTCTAAGACTATATAAATTGCAAAGCAGTTACCAATCTGCATTGGTAGAGGGAATTTTCTCACTGGAAATTCCCTAGAACAATAAAATCACAAATTCCTTCCCTATTTCTAAAGATAGGGATACCAGGTACTCTGATGAGGATGGCTGGGGGAGGAAACAAAAACAAAATCTGAAAACTTAAAATAACTTGAAAAATAATGCCATTCAATTCCTTACAGTAGCTTTTAAATTTCTTTTCACTTCTTTTCAAGGACTAAACTCTTCAATCTCACAGTTGCTTCCTATTTAGTCAATTAAAGCCAGCAGGAACAAATTGTTTTAATTCTCCCTTTTCGCTTCTCTCAATCTATCAGTATGGAACTATATTGTTCTCCTTCCCTTCACTCCCAGAAGCTGAGAGGATCTTCCTCTTTTGCCAAAACTAACCATCCCCCTGGACCTTTGGATTTATCTAATTTGGTCTCTTCTGCGGATCTTGTTCTATTAGTTCCACTATATCTCTTGACCACATTTCTTTTTTCTACTCCCATTGAAACCACCTTAATGTAGGCTTTCATCACTTCTCACCCAGATTATTCTAAGAGTCTCCTTATTGGTCTTTCTGCTTCCAGCCTTTCCTAATTGCAATCCACCCTTCTCAAAGCAACTTGAGTTTTTTTTCTAAGGTACTTCTCTAATTATGTCAGTCCCCTATTGAAAAATCATTTGTAGGGGGCAGCCGGGTGGCTCAGTGGATTGAGAGCCAGGCCTAGAGATGGTTCAAATCTGGCCTCAGACATTTCCTAGCTGTGTGACCCTGGGCAAGTCACTTAATCCTCATTGCCTAGCCCTTAAAAAAACAACTGTTTTTTTAAAATTCTTACTTTCAAGTAAGAATTAAAAAAAAAAACAGTTGTAACTCCTCATTGCTTCTCTGAAAGAATATAAACTCTTTATTCTGGCATTCAATACCTTGTGCAATCTGATTCCAAATGATCTTTTTAGACTTATGAGATACTTTATGTGCCCTGTATTTCACTAAATTGGATCACTCTCTGACCTCCTACCCTTCTCATCCATCTCTTTTCTATCTCTTTGCTTTCACCTGACCCACTGAAACATCCTTATCTATTGAAGTCTGTAATTTCTTTCATCTTCCTCCTTTCTTCTACTTCCCTAAGATTCAAAGATCCTGTAGTGCAGGGTCTGTGACCTGTCTTTAACCTGCACATGGTAGGTGCTTTATACATTGTGAATTAATTGACTTGTACTACATACTAAGTTTGTGACTGGATCTAATTTCCCTAAGACTCACTTTCCTCATTTGTAAAATGGTTATAAAAAGATACTTGTAATGCCTACTCAGTATTTTTTAGGAATAAATGAGAAGTATGTGAAATGCTTGTTACTGTAAAATGCTATATAAAATTTGATGATAATTGAATGAGATATACTTTGATGCCACTTACAAGCTGGAAAGAAAACTTACAAAAATTGGAGATTACTAATGAGTAATTCTTTTCATCCTCTTCTTAAATGTTTTATTGATGTTCTTTTCTTTTTTATATCATCATTCCTTTCCAATTACTCTTCCCTCCTCATCCCTTACCTCCCTCACTTATAATAAAAAATAAGTACAATCAAGGAAAACAAATCAATATATTAACTAGTGAATAATTCCTAAAACCCGTTATTGTCCATCTTAGAGTCAATACTGTGGATTGGTTCCAAAGCAGAAGGGCAGAAGGTTAAGTGACTTACCCAAGATCATAGAGCTAGGATATGTCTGAGGCTAGTTGTGAACCTGGGACCTCCTATTTCAAGGTATGGTCTTCAATCTACCAAGTCACCTAGCTGCCCCCATGAATAATTCTCAATGCATCTTGACAGTTAGATATTTTTTCATGGATAGAATGGACACAAACCTTTTGAATTACTAGCTGATAGGCTGAAAGCAGTTGAAATTAGTGAATCAAAATAACCTACTATCACCTATCTGATTTTTAATTTTGAGCAATTCAATTTACCTAGAATATCTTGATAGAGTTTGGTTGCTCTGTTCATGTTAAAGTTGTCTCGATAATAGTCTAGGCTCTCTGATCAATTTATTTATGGGAAGCTTATCTTTACATATTATCTTTAATTTGTTCATAAACTACAGTAAGTATAGTCTAGTGGAAAGTCTAGTGGGAATCAATAATCCTAAGTGTGGGTCCCAGTTCTGTCACTAGCTGACTGTGTGAACTTGGGTTTATGCTTTGCCTCTCTGAGCCTCACTGTCTTGATCTGTAAAATTTGTAAAAAAAGAGAAAGAATTGGACTAGATGAAGCTCCTTGAGAATAGGAACAATTTCATTTTTGTCTTTGTTTCCTGTGCCTGGAATAGAGTGGGTGCTTTATGAATGCTTGTTGGGATAGAGGATAGAGGGTTGGATTTGGAGTCAGAAAGACCTCAGTTCTCATTTTTGCCTCCCATACTACCTTTGTGACCCTGGGCAAGTTACTTAATCTCTCTCCCCTTCAGCTTCCTCCTGTTTAAAAAGGAATCATAATAGGGGTCCTTTTAAAAAATTAAAAATGGGGGAAAATATACAAAGTACTTTGTAGACTTCAAAATGCTATATTTGTTTTTGTTGAGTAGTTTTTCAGTTGTCCCTGACTCTTCATGACCCAATTTTGAGGTTTTCTTGGCAAAGATACTATTTCCTTCTCCAGCTCATTTTACAGATGAGGAAATTGAGGCAAATGGATTTAAGTGTCTTTTACAGGGTGACGCAGCTATCAAGTGTCAGGCTGGATTTGAGTCTTCCTAGGGGCAGGCAGATAGATGGCTTAGTGGATTAAGAGGCAGATCTAGAGACAGGAGGTCCTGGGTTCAAATCTGTCCTCAAGACAATTCCTAGCTGTGTGACCCTGGGCAAGTCACTTAACACCCATTTCTAATCTTGTGTCTTGGAACCAATAAACAATATTGATTGTAAGAGGGAAGGTGAGGGTTTAAAAAACAAGAGATGAGTCTTCCTGGTTCCAGGCACTCTGTTCACTACACCACCTTGCTGCCCCAAGTAAAGGGCTATCTATATACATACAAGCTCTTATTGACTGAATAATCTCTGAATGGAAAGGTGCCTTTCATTGTCATTTTCTGTCCCCTCTTCTTTACAGTTCAACAGAGCAAATGATGAGAAGAAAGGCAACAAAGGGAGTGGCAAGAATGAAGTTGCTGGGGAAAGTGGAAAGACTGCAGTTGTGTTTTCTTTGAAAAATGAAGTTGGTGAATTGGTAAAAGCCTTAAGACTCTTTCAGGTATGTGTCAAAACTTCTGACAGAGCCACGTGCTTTGTTATGGACTTATCATCTGTTGGGAAGCATGATTCAGTGAATGAGTCAGTTTCTGCAGACTGGTATAATTATGGATGTTGAAATGTACAAAGGAACAAAACTTTATGAGGCTTCACAAATAGAATTTGTCACTTAAAAATGACAGAATAAACACAATCATGTGAAATAGACTTTTTTGATCCAGATGATCTTTGGGGAATGATATAACCCTCTTACGAGATGGAAAGGTCAGTAATACAAAGCTATATAGGGGTGTTGCTATTCACGATGTGTGAGAAATAGAGATCTGCACAAAGTATTAATTGGGTATGATTATTAATAACAGCTTGATGTAGCAGAATCAGCAATAAACTTAGAGATGGAAGACTGGAGTTCAAATATATATATATGTATATATATTTACTACTTACTAGATGTATATACTCCAGGGAACTATCTGCTTTTTTTGTGACCATGAAGAATGGAGGGCCAAAGAAATTAAAGGATTTGTCTAAGATCATACAAGTAATAAGTGATAAAGCTGTGATTTAAATTTAGGTCCTTGGACCCTCAATCCAGAACTTTGTATGTTGTCCCATTATTATCATAGAGCTCTTCAGCATCTTCATTTTTAGGATGAAGAGTTGGGCTGGGTTATATGGATTCTTAGTTCTCTTTCAGGGTAAAATTCAGTTCAGGGTAAAATCCTACGGTCCTATGAACTTTACAACATTATTCTCTCCTTTTCAGAAGGATTCTCAGTGGTACTCCTTTAAATAAAAATCTTCATTGGACATTTAAAATAATTTAATTCACACATACTTTGTAGATGGTAATTTGTGGTATCATAGATGAAATAGATTCTAGGCTAACTTTACTCCTTGACTGAACAGGAGGGGTAAGATTTAGAAGATTGCAAGTGGGATTCTCCTAGGAAATGCCATATTGCCATCTTAGTTGAAGCATCTTGCTAGAAGAACCTATGCAATTGGCTCCTGTGACTTGGGGAGGAAAAACTGGGAGAGGGAAATTTGATGTATATATTCTGCAGCTACACCATTATTGAAGCCACCAAGACCTCATTTGGTCCTCACAATATTCCTATGAGGTATGTTCGACTATTTTATGGATGAGGAAACTGAGGCTGGCAGAGGATAAGTGACTTGTCCAGGGTCACATGGCTAGTAAGTATTAGAGACAGTATTCAAATTCAGATCTTCCCCCTTCTAAAACCAATAAATCTCTTAATTGTTCGACACACCCCAAATATATGCCATTACCCGTGATATGTTGGTGAGTGTTTCACAATTGGCTCTCTCTCAAAAAAGAAATATTCAAGACACAATTTTAAGTTTAATATATCTCATTTACATTTTCTTCATCATTTTCTTAAGGCTAGAAATCAATAGAAGAATACATCAAGCTCTGATTTGTAGTATTTGTCAATTTCTGAAGGGTAATTCCCATGCTGAAAATGTGGTAATCAGCTCTCCCAATCAGTACACACTTGGTCATAACCATCAGCGACCATGACAGCTTTTCAGGATGAATCGTATTTCCCTAGGAGTATTGACCCTACACAGAAACAACAATGAAAAGTGACTTGTCTTTCTTTCATTTCAACCCAGCAAGAGGTTTTCAATAGAAATCCATTCCTTTTTCTTTATGTTGTGTGGTTGTGTGGTATTGATACTCTCATACCTTGATTTCCTATTGATGATTAGAGAGTTTAGTTGTGTTTTTGTATTAGTGTGAGGAAAAGCAAGAAGACTAGACCATAAAGTGAAAGGAGAGTAGTATAAACAAGGCTGGAAAGGTGACTTGGGGACAAGTAGAATTACGGACCAGAGGAGTACAGGGATCCACTGTAGTTTATTGAGTAGGTCAGACCTGAATTTTAGAAAGATCTCTGGGGCAAGTGTGTGGTAGATGGGTCAGAGAGGGGAGAGACTTGAGGCAGGGGGAAGGCAGGAGGGAAGAATATTTGAATAGTACGATGATAAGGTCTGGTTAAGGGAGCAGCTGGGAGGGTGAAGAGAAGGAAGATAGATGTGACAGATAATATGGTGGTAGAATTGACAAGATTTGCCAACTGCTGGGTTATGTGGAGTGAATGAAAAGGAAGAGTAGAAGGACCATTGAGGTTGCAAATCTGGGTTACTGGAAAGATTGGTGGTGTCCTTAACAGAAATAGCCAAGTTCTAAAGAATGGTGGATTTTGGTAAAAGATAGTGTAATGAGATGCTTGATGTTCATTACAATTCACTCATGCCTGTTCATCTTGTCCCACTCCAAATGAAAATGTGAGGTGGGGTATTTACTCACTGGTGACTGCCCTGCAGTGAGGAGCTTCCCATTTAATATGATATGATCTGCAACCAATCTCCTAGCTATATCTTATTTGAAATAATTGTTTGCATCTTGTTTAGACTGTGAGCTCCTTGAGAGCAAGGACTAGTGTCTTTGTTCTTACATTACTTAGCACAATGATTAGCATGTGGTTCGAACTTTGCAAATGCTCTTTGTCTTGGACTTTTTTCATATTTTATTCAGTTTTAATATGGCTTCCATTATTAACTTTTAAAATAAAATGATTTCCAGTTTAGAAAACAATGCATTGAACACATAATACCTTTTTCTTTTTATGGTTATACAAATATTCTAAATACACATTTTATGTTCAAGATGATGGCAAATGAGATGAACTGTACAGTGCATAAGGGAAGAAAATATTTTAGCATATTTAGAAGCAATAGAAATGTCTATGCAAAACAAATATTTTCTTGATGACTCTGAGGAGTTCCTGTAATAGTCATGAGATAATTTGGGAGGAAGTATAGCTAGGATTTTCCTCCCTCTCCCTTCTCTCTCCATGGCACCTGCACAGCTGCTGCTGTAGGTTAGTTATAACTGAGGCATCAGCACTGGGCCTGAGAAGAGAAGTGGTGTGAGGGGTTGGAATTGAGGAGAGTCCATCCATATTAGGTAAAGGGCAAGTGTGGTTGCAGTGGAGATGAGACCTATACTTCTCTGTTCTAGGGAAGGGTAGAATGTAATACATCTTTCTACTCTCCAGTTGATCCATTGTACATTCCTGGATATCAGTGGCTAGTTTACTCAAAGATTGTGAATTATATAGGTTTGGGACAGGATTCAGAAGATCTAAATTCTAGTTTGAGCCCTACTTTTTAACTAGCTGTACAACTTTGGGAAAACCACTTAAACTCTCTGTGTAAAATGGAAATAAAAGTACATGCCTTTCCTACCTTACAGAAATATTATGAGAATCAAATGAACTAATTGATATGAAAGCACCTCGAGAGTAATACATTTCTTAGTAATATGTTGTTATTATTAATTTACTTTATGACTCCATGACTGGGTATTCATTCCTTTATCATAGATTGTAACTTCTTTACACCTTAGTGGAATTGCTACATCCCCTTAAATGAACCAGTTGGCACCTGGTGGTCCTTCTGGTGAGCCTCTCCACATGTAGCTAAATTCTTCCTCAGGTGTTGGATGGGTTGTCCTTCACTAGTCCCTTTCTATCGTCTTTTAATCTTTTTTATCTTCATGGGTCCTACCATGGTGGCATAGTGGACAGTGAGTTGGGCTTGGAGTCAAGAAGACTTGTCTCTGTGAGTTCATTCTGGCTTCAAACTCTTACTAGCTGCAGGACTCTGGGCAACTCACTTCTCCCTTTTTACCTCAGTTTTCTCATCTATAAAATGAGTTGGAGAAAGAAATGGCAAACCACTCCAGGATCTTTGCCAGGAGAACCCCAAATGGGGTCATGAAGAGTCAGACATGACAGAAATGACTGAATAACACCAGATTACAAGGATACACCATCACTTAAGCTCTGTTGGTCTACACGAGGAGACCTTGAGTGAAGAGATACAATGAGAGAATTTCAGCACTCAGGATCACAAGTCAGGCGGATTATTACTCAGTGGCATGAAGATAGGAGGCTCTCCAGTCCACAGTTCTAACTGGCACTCAAGGGGTGGTGTGGATGTACTATGGGGGTGCATCCCTGGATCAAGAGTTCATATCTCTGTCTTTATAACTGATTGTTGTTGCTGAATAGGGATGGAACAGGAAAGAGACCTTAGGGACACTTAATCAATAGTGGTCTGGATTGTACTCCCCCTTGTTTAGACTTCAAGGTCATTGTGATGAGGAAAGTCTACTAATCTTGTTGACCTGGATTGGAATGGAATTTGCTTGCTTTGCATTCCTTGCCCAAATGTAGCTGACCAAGCGAATTACTGAGTACATAGAAACTTCCTGGTACATAGGTGGATCAATTGGTGGTCAAACATAGGGTTTTATGTGTCAAAATGAGACCCTAAGTTGGAATTTAGTGAAGGATTATTATTAATCAATTTGAGGTGTTTTTTAAAACGTAAAACCAAGATCAGATCATCTGTAATAGTATACTTGAATGGGTACAGAACACAGAATCAAGAGCTCTGTGTCTTCCTCCTGACACTCCTTAGCAATTTGATTCTAATCTCTATGGGTCCCAATGTTTTAAATTAGAAAATGAAAATTTTATAATAAATATACTCAAAGGCTCTTTCAAATCAAAAGTTTTATGATTCTACATTCATTCATTCAGCAAACATTTGAGTGCCTATTCTATGGCCAAGGGGTTGTCCAAGGTAAAGATCTATTGGCATAGTCTTCACTTTCACGTTTCTTATAATTTAGTAGGAGAGACAAGATACATATACACAAAGCTGGAATGCAAAGTAGTATTGTGGTACAATGAACATATTATAGAAGTTCAGGAAAGAGGAATAGAGACTTGGCTAGGATGATGAGAAAAGAGGTGGAAAGGGAAAGAATTGAATTGGGTCTTGAAGGATAGAGGTGGGAATGGGGGAAGAGATGGACCTGGTTGGGGTGGGCATCCCAGGGATAGAGATCGGCAGGTTCAGGGACAAGAAGCCTCATATTTGTTTGAGTAATATTAAGTAGTCTAATTTGAAAAAAATGTAGGATTCGTATGGAAGAAATGGGAAGGTTGGCTAAAAATGGAGGTTGGGTCCAGATCTGGACTATGGGAATGTGCCTGTATTTTCATTCTAAGGAATATACTGAATAAGTCACTTTAATGAATTCTTGAGTGAGACCATGTCTATATGACACCAAAATCACTGGCTAAAAGTTGAGAAGATTCAGCTAGACAACTAAATATTAGGTCTACATGATGCCAAACAACTGCTCTTATTTGAGTATTTTAAGTATAACAGTTGAATATTTTGACATTTTATTGATACTGGTAAAACTGTAGTGTTGTTTAGTGTAACCAAGTAGCATAGCTTGTAGACAATTTTTTCCTTTTTTTTTTAATCAGGAAAGCTAAGAATAAATTATTTTTAAAGTGTAGCAAAAAGTGCAACCCAGAAGTCATTTTTGTTATGTGTAAAAAACCAAGTTTATCCGTAGTTTTGTGTTGATTGAGAGCAGTAACCTGTTGACCACTGGATATTGATGATGAAAAGACTAAAAGCATGGAAATATGTTTTCTAATGTTTCCATAGGAAAAGCATGTGAACATGGTTCACATTGAGTCCAGGAAATCCAGGCGAAGAAATTCGGAGGTAGAGATCTTTGTGGACTGTGACTGCAATAAGAAAGAATTTAATGAGCTCATTCAATTGCTGAAATTTCAAACCACCATTGTGACACTGAACCCACCAGAGAACATTTGGACAGAGGAGGAAGGCAAGGCTACTTCTGCATCTTTTGCTTTTTCTTTCTAGTCCATATTTCATAGGAAGAATGAGCTAATATTTTTGATCTCACACTCTAACAGACCTGGAAGGTGTCCTGTGGTTTCCTCGGAAGATTGCTGAATTAGACAAATGTTCTCACCGAGTTCTTATGTATGGCTCAGAATTGGATGCAGATCACCCCGTAAGTAAGAGGAAAAATCCCAGTGAGATTATTACATGTCAGACTTTATTGTGGGCTTATGCTATATAGCTATTTATGTCAAGTTACTGAGAGAAGCTCTTTAGACTAAAATGTCTCAACCTGCCATAGTCAGGCTAGAGAAGGGAAGGTCTTAACTTTTTTTTTTTTGCACCCTAGACCCCTCTGACAGTCTGATGAAGCTTATGGATTCTGTTTTTGGAATAACAGTTTAAAATAAAATAAATAAATAAATAAATAAAAACAACAAAATAAAAAACACAGGATTATAAATGAAACTATTTACATTGAAATAGTTATCTATCCATTTATCCTTCTATCTATCAATCCATTTCTCTAGCTTTCACGCAAACATACAATACCAAAACTACTGACCTACCTGGATTAAGAATTCTTGGCTTGAGGAAAATAGTGTTTCCACTTTTGTGTCACATTGCATTTCATTTATTTTTAAAGGATTAAATACAGGAAGTGCATATTCCAAAATTCCTGAAATCTATTGTAGGAAGATAATCCTATATATTTGAGAAATTAGTCCTTTATCAAAGATAATTACTACAAAAATTTTTCCCAGCTTTTTGTTTCCTTCTAATCTTCTTTGTATTTGTTTTGCTTGTACAAAAATTTAAATGTAATATAATTAAAATGAACCATTTTATATTTTATAATGCTCTCTGGCTCTTGTATTGTCCTAAATTTTTCTCTTATAGTACATAGATCCTACAAGTAGATAATTCTGCTCTCTGCCATACCATTTTCTAATTTTCCCAACAATTTTTGTCAAACAATCAATTACTGTTCTAAGAGGTTGGAACTTTTGATTTATCAAATACTAAATTACTATGGTCATTTATTAGTAGGTTTTGTGTACCTAATTTATTCCACTGATCCTCTACTTTATTTCTTAGCCAGTAACAGCTTGTTTTCATGATTACTGCTTTATAATGCATTTTGATATCTGGTACTCATAGGCCACCTTCCTTCACATTTTTTACCATTGATTCCCTTGATATTCTTAAACTTTTGTTCTTCCAGATGAATTATATTATTAATTTTTCTAGCTCTACAAAATAATTTTTGGGCAGTTAGACTGGTATAACATGGAATCAGTAGATCAGCTTAGGTAAAATTGTCATTTTTATTGAATTTGCTCAGCCTATCCATGAACAATTAATGTTTTTCCAGTTGTTTAGATCTGACTTTATTTGTGTAAAAAATGTTTTGCAATTAAGTTCCTTTAGTTCCTGGGTTTGTTTTGGCAGGTAGACTTCCAAATATTTTATATTATATACTGTTAATTTAAATGGCATTTCCTTTTCTTTCTCTTGCTGCCATGCTTTGTTGGTAATACACAGAAATACTGATGGTTTATGTAGGTTATTTTATATCCTGCAACTTTGCTAAAATTGTTGATTATTTACACCAATTTTTCAGCTGATAGGATTTTCTAAGTATACCATCATATCATCTTTGAAGAGTGATAATTTTCTTTCTTAATTCAAACCAATTTATTTAGTCTCAGAGGGTGGCCTTTGGAATAATAATTAACCAAATTGGATTTTACTTTGGGGAAGCTGAAGACATTATACTCTATCAAGAATTCTTAACCATTAGGGAGAAGCTGAGCATGGATTTGTTTTTAAAAAGTATTTTGGCAACTTTATTTCAATATAATTTGTTTTCTTTATATCTTATTTCATACATTTAAAAATATGATTCTGAAGATGATTCTTTAGACATTACCAAGATTTCCAAAGGGATCCATGACACAAAAAAGGATCAAGGGCTCTTGTCCTGTGGAGACATTCTGAAAGAATGATACTCTACCATCTTCTTTGTTAATAGTCAAGTAAGGCTTTAGACTCAATGGAAATGCACAAATTTCTAGAACAGAATTTGATGAAACAGGCTAATCTGTTCTTCTTCATGCTTCCTACTCTACTCCAACACAAATTGTCTTTAAAATAATATGGACCTTTCACAGTGATTTTCCACTATTTTCTTTGTATTTCATTATCAACATTTCTTTAACATGAAACTTGGATGTCAATTTCTACTCCATCTGAAGTGTAGTGTAATAGTGTGGGAGAAAGAATCCATTTAATCACACACATCTTTAAAAAATTTTGATTTTTTTTTTGCAACAAGAACATTTATTTTTCTCTTTTTCTCTACCCAATTGGAAAAAGAAAACAAAACCCTTAGTAGCTGTGTGCCCCTGGGCAAATCATTTACTTAACCCTTTGCCTCCATTTCCTCCTCTGTAAAATGAGATGGAAAAGGAATGGCAGACCACTCCAATATCTTTGCCAAGAAAACCCTAGATGGGAACATGAAGAGTCTAAAATGACTGAATAACAACTTTTTTTTTCTGGAAAATTAGCTTTAATCACCATAGCTGCTCTGCTTCTAATCATATTGCCGTTTTCTCTGAGAATGTGGGGAGTCCTTGCCCTTCTTAATGCTTTGTGCCACTTTTTGAGTGTGTAATAATTTTTACAAGCTTTGGGAATCTGCATCATGTTGGCAGCACTAAGAGAGGGAAACAAGCCTGGAAACAGAAGGATCAATCTAGTGACTTTGAAATAAAGCAATATAGAATAAAATAAATATTCCTGCATGCTAGAACAAAACAAAACAAAACATGGGAAACATTTGATAATCCTTTCATTAATTCTTCAGGGAAAGTCAGCTTTAGCTAGATAGCTTAGGAGGCCTTGCCACATAGTGAAAAGAAAGCTGGGCTTGGACCCAGAACATGTGTTCAAATCCCAGCTTTGCCACTTACTAGCTACATGACTGTGGACAAATCACTTAATGTCCCTGAGCCTTAGTTTCTTCATCTGTAAAGCAGGAATAATGATAGTTGGCTTGCCCATCTCCCTCATGGGACTGTTGAGAGAAAAATGCTTTGAAAACTTTAAAGCATGGAGGCTTGATGTATTGGAAAGCCCTGGATTTGGAGTCAAGAGTTTATAGAATCCTACATTAATGATTCATAGCTAGAAAGGACCTTAGAGGCCAGATAGTCCAACGTTTTCATTTTATAGATGAGGATCAGAAGCCTGGAAGGATGAAGGGGCTTACCCAGGGTCCCAAGGGCAGGAGGCAATGGAGCTGGGATTCGAATCAAGGTCATCTGATCCCAAGTCCAGTACACTTGCTGCCTTTCCAAGGGAGAGATTAGGCTAAGGAAGAAAGATGGCACAGTGGAAAGTGTACTGAATTTGGAATGACAAGACTAGGCTTTGAATCTTGGCTGTCACTGAATTCTTCTCCCCCCACCCCTTTAGCCCCATACCTTCTGTTTTAGAGTCAATACTAAATAAAGGTTCTAAGGCCAAAGAGTGGTAGGAGCTAGGCAATGGGGCTTAAGTGGCTTCCCCAGGGTCACACAGCAAGGAAGTTTCTGAAGGCAGATTTAAACCCAGGACCTCCTATCTGGTCTGGCTCTCTATCCACTGAGCAACTTAGCTATCCCCTCTCACCCTTCTTGTGTGATCTTTTTTTTTAAACTTAAGTAATGTTTATTAAATTTACTAATTATATATTTTTCAAAAAATCTTTAACACTTTCCAGCTAGAGAAGATTTTCTTGTGTGATCTTGTTCAAGTGTCTCAATTTCTTTGGCCTTCAATTGACTCACTGGTAAAATGGAGGTCTTGGTTTGGTGACCTTTTAGATCCCTTCCAGTTCTAAATCTGATCCTGTGCAAACAAATACATTATACTAGGTCCCTTCCAATTCTAAACCCAGTTTATGGTGGTGGTGTAGTTGTTTTCAGTCATGTCCTACTCTGTGATACCTTTGGGGGGAGGGTTTCTTTCTTTTTTTTTTCTTTTGAAACATTTTATTTAATTAATTTACAATATTTTTCCATGGTTACAAGATTCATGTTTTTTCCCCTCCCCTCACCCCACCTCCTCCATAGTTGATGTGCAACTCCACTGGGTTTTCATTGATCAAGACCTATTTCCATATTACTGATATTTGCACTAGGGTGATCGTTTAGAGTCTATACCCTTGGGGGGGGGTTTCTTGACAGAGATATTGGAGTGGTTTACCATTTCCTTCTCCAGCTTGTTTTACATATGAGGAAACTGAGGCAAACAAAGTAAAGTGACCTGTTCAGGGTCACAGACCTACTAAGTGACTGAGGTCAAATTTGAATCCAGGAAGATGTCCAAACTCAGTGGTCCTATTAATACTGTTAATTATTAATACTGTTAAAAAGGTAACCTATCCTAGAGCAATGCAAAGACCAGCTGTTAATTTTCTTGGTGATTTCGGATAAGTCCTTTCACCTTGTGAGCTTACAGTTTATATATGCACATAAATACACATATGTATATATATATGCATCTTAATTTTCATCTTAATTAATTTTGTATATATACAAAGTGAAAATTAAGATGCAGCTGGGACTTCAGAGGAGCTATTGAAAAGACTAGCTAACAAAACAACTGGAAAGCATCTTGGAGAGCATAGACGCTTGCTCCCACAACTGGAAGTGATCTATTGCATCACCTCACCCATCTCTCAGGCCACAAAGGAGTTATTTCCAACCTTAAATTCCCAAATGCTTCACTTAGGCTAGTTTGAAAATTGTCCAACCCATAGCAGGGGGTCAGCCATTTCCCCGAATGACTACAACATCACTGACCTTGCTGTGAAGAAATTTTATTTTGGTATCCAGCCTAAATTTCTCTTCGCTTAATTTCATCCCATTACTCCTAATTATATCCACCTTATGAGGCCTTCTCTTATTTGATGTGCAACCACTAGAAATAATTGCAAGTAGTTAGCAATTCCCCACCTCAATCATGTGTTTTGGTGTTGGGTTTTTTCTCCCACCACATGTATTTATTATACAGATAGATCAAATGTTCCTTGTGCAAAAGTTAATTTTGGTGCATTATTATTTAATGAGTAAAGAAAAGGAGATAGCATGCTTTTCCCCCCTTGTGCATGGACAAACTCAAAGCTGGGCTGACTAGGAACAGGGATAATTGGGATACTGCCCCTTGGACACCTGGCTTTGATGTCCTCAGAGGGAAACCGGTTGACCACGAGACTCAGAATGTGAGATTTAGGGAGATAAGTCTTATTGGACAGAGTTTAGAGGATCAGAGATTTAGAGCTAGGTGGCCTAATAATACCAATAGCTAGCATTTTCATAGTTTTTTTCTTTAAGGTTTATAAAGTGTTTTACACATATGATCTCATTTTAATCTCATATCAGTCCTTCAGAGGTAGGTGTTATTTTATAGACGAAACTGAATCAGGCAGAAGTTAAGTGACTTGCCCAAGGCCAGAAAGCTAGCACATATTTGAGGCTGGATTTGAATTCAGATCTTTCTGGCTCCAGGTCCATCACTCCATCCATTGTGCACCCTCCATGTGTCATAAGAGGTGAAACACTCTAAAGTTATAATAATAGGGGGCAGCTGTGTGGCTCAGTGGATTGCGAGCCAGGCCTAGAGACAGGAGGTCTTAGGTTCAAATGTGGCCTCAGACACTTCCCAGCTGTGTGACCCTGGGCAAGTCACTTAACCCCCATTGCCTAGCCCTTACCACTCTTCTGCCTTGCAACCAGTATATACAGTATTAATTCCAAGATGGAAGGTGAAGGTTTTATTAAAAAAAAAGTTATAATAATAGAAAGTAAGTAAGCTGGGATTTGAACCCTGGTTCTCTGACTCCAAGTCCACTGTTCTTCTCATTACATCATAGTTAATAGAATGATATAACAGTTGAACTGATATTTAATAACAAAGTATTATCAACGTTCAGTTGAGGATACTAGGTTGCTTACCCAGTGTGGGAGTTCTTGCTTGAGGGGATAACACTGAAATATTGACACTGTGACCAATTGTTTCCCAGCTTCGACTTCATGTGCTCTAATTTCTAGTGTAGATGCTCAATGTCCTTTCTTCCCAGTTTTAGTTAGGAAGCTCATGTTGCCACATAGGACAGTCTGGATTGCTGGAGCTAGACAGAGCCTTTGGATAATTGCCATACTTGTTTAATGAGGAATGGTTAGTGATTCATTCTTTCAGCTACTCTGGGATGATGCAGGTGCCTGCTTTGAAAGAGTGTGCAAGATTTCTCTGGAAACCCCACAGGAGTGGGACGCCATTGGGATAGCGTCATGCCTCTCAAAGAAAAGGAACAGATGTGGAGTAATCCATGGGCAGGAGCCTTTTTCTTTTGCCCTGATATTCATCACTTTGAAAAATCTGGTTAGCCCAAAGAATAGACTCAGCTTTACCATCTGGAATACCTTGACTTTATCCATGAATTTTGAAAATTGTACAACTTCTGACCGTCCTGTAGTGAAGGGAAGATCTCTGCTTGTTTTTCAAAAAATATTTCAATTGACAAATATTTATTTTCTCTTCCTCCTCTCTCATTACTTTTGGGGAAAAAACTTCCAGCAAAACAAAACTCTTGTAGCAAATATGGCTAGCCAAGGTAAACAAATTCTCACATCTGCCATGTCCAAAAATACACGCCTCATATTGCACCTTCAAATCTTTACTCCTGCTTCTGTTATATGGATTGTTTCTCTGGGAGTTTACAAAATGCTACCTTTAAGACTAAACTAGTTTTTCCTTTTGTTTATTAAAAATTACGATCTCTTCCCAATTTTATGACTAGATAAAATGGTTTATAATGAGCACATCAATTATTTGTAAGCTGAGCTTCCAAAGCTTAGAAGATTCTTGAAAACAGTTCTCTTTAAGTAGCTGAAACATTCTCTCTTGAAATCTTGTTTTTGTCATCAATGGACTCAGCTACTCTTTTTAAAATCAAATTTGTTTTTTATTATGAGCGTAATCAGCCAACATAAACATTCTACTTCTACCCCTATACACCATTCTCTGGTAACCGAGAAATATAGTTTAACAATACGAAGTCAAAATTGCCCAGGTCTGTTACCATCTCTGCCAAGAAGATGGGCATGGACTTCATGGCCAGTCCTTTAGAGATAAGTCTCTGTGTCGACCAGAGTTCTAACATCTTTCAGATTTGTATGCCTTTATCTTATTGTGGTCACAGTGTAAATAAGACATTATCTTTTTACCATCAAAAGAGGGAGTCCATGGGGTATATAGTTCTTGAGTTTCCTGCCAAGCTCATTTTGTGAAGATTTTAGGCCAATTCTCTGGGGCCAACGGACCATTTTCTAGTGAAGTTGGGAGGCTTGACAACAGAATAAGCCCAAGTCTATTTTGGTGTGTAGACATCTTCCTACTGTCTCTTTTCCTTTTGAAATTATTTCCTCCACTTAGCTTGAACTCCTGAGGAGATACATTACTTACAACAGCAATCCTTACTCTGTCTCCATTTTCAGAGTTGTGTGGAGGCTTCCATAATATCGCTCCAGGTGCCCGGACTGTGGAGGAGAAAAAGCAAATCTGGAAAAAATATTGCTTATACTTTGCTCATAGCATGAAGAAACAATTCCCTTATTTGTGGGTGGCTGAGAACATCCCAAGAAAAGGAAAGCAGAGAGCCACATACAGAGAGGAGAGATTCTTCCTCTCAGGAGTCCTTTCTTGCAGAAGTCTAATAGAACCCCCTCTAGGTGCAGGTGGTAAATTCCCTAAATTTAGATTTAAAAAAGTCAGTGTCTTCCAAGCACTCTCAGAAACAGTGCATTTAACGAAAAACAGAAACTGTCTCATTGCCAACCAAAGAGGCAGAACTTATGAAATTTTCAAATTCCATAAGACTTAAAGATGGGAAAGATATCTTTTGTGCTTGGGATTTATAGTTGTGGTCATTTAATGCAGTAAAATCTCCTCCATTTTGACTAATTTGGGGGGAACGAGTGACTTAAAAACTATTAAAAAAAAGAAATACTGTCTTATTTTCAAGTCCACAAAAGTAACTGAAATGAAGCTAACAATTGCCCAAAGAAGTCTCCAGGGGACCAGTTTTATGAAGATATAAAAATGGTTTATAATGAACACATCAATTATTTGTAAACTGAGCTTCCAAAGCTTAGAAGATTCTTGAAAACAATTCTCTTTAAGTAGTTGAAACATCCTTTCTCTCTTGAAGTCTTATTTTTGCCATCAATGAACTCAGCTACTCGTTTTTAAATCAAATTTGTTTTTTATTATGAGCTTAATCGGCAAACATAAACATTTCAATACATAAAGAATGAAGAAGACAGATGTATGGGAAACCATGAACTTTTTGCAATTAAAAGAAAGTATGTTAAATTTAACAAGGGAGTAGCAAAGTTGTTCTGTTTGTTTTCCCTCTAGAGTTTCTTTGTTCCTTCTGTATATTTTAAATATTTTATTGGTGTTATTATTATTTTTTGTATCCCAATCATTTCCCACTAATTCCCTTCTCCAAACAGAAGTGCTCACTTGCAACAAATATGTCAAGTCAAGCAAAATACTTCAATGTATTGGCCATGTCTGAAAATGTCTCTATGTCTCATGCTGTCTCTAGTTCCTCTAGTTCAGTGGTATGAAACTCAAAGAGAAATGGATCCCTGTAGGGTATATATTGATTTAGAAAAACCACCAACTAATATTATCTATGTTGTATTTTTATTTATTTTGTTAAACATGTCCCAATTACATTTTAGTTTGCTTTAAGCTTCTCTCGGGAGTTTTAGCAGTGTCTAGTTCAACACCTCTTCTAGTCCATCACTTCTTCGCCAGGAGGCAGGAAGCTTGCTTCTTTATCAAGCCTCTGAAGTCATGGTTGGTTTCTCAGATAAATCATTCTTTATAAACTATGGGGAACTCAACTTCAGCTTGATTGAACACATGTTCCAAATCAGCAGAGTCCCAATTGTGGAGATTTTACTAGCAGTTCAATTTTGCCATTTTTGAATCAATGGTTAGCCATCAAAACACAATGCTGAAATTTGAATTGATCACTCATTATGTAACACTTTGACTATTTCCTTTTAGTCTTCCTATAGCTGATTTTCTTGTACTTTGTTAAATAAATGAATCTCTTTCTTTGCTTAAGGGATTTAAGGACAACGTCTATCGACAGAGAAGAAAGTATTTCGTGGATGTGGCCATGAGTTATAAATAGTAAGTACCCATATAACTCTTTTTTGTGCCTTTGTGCTGACTAGTTAGAAAAAAAATGTCATGCTGAGTTAAATGAGAACTGGGTTCTCTTAGCTTTAAGTTTTCTAGAAGCAGACATGAGCTTTTACACATTAGCCAGCTCCATAGAGGCAATAAGTGCCAACACTGATGCTTGACATCCTGGAGTAATTGTAAAATAATGAGGGTTATGGGCCAAGTGCCAGATGCTACATATTCAACATTGTGTTCCCATTCCTCTAAGGCAAGGTGCCATGTTTTGTAAGCCTCTGCGTGGTTCTCCATCATTCTTTTGCGCTCCCTTGGTGCTTAATGTAGGGTTTGAATAGGCAGCTCTGCAAATAGGTTCTACTTTTGTTTTTGCATTGACTTTTTTAGTCATTCTCTCTCTTCTAACCCCTTCCCTTTCCTCCAAAGAAGCCCTGACTACCCCAAAGGAAAGTTCCTGACCCCTACATGGTGAAAAGGTGCATTTATACGGATAGAACAGAAAACAAACTTTGTCAAGCCTTAAATTGAAGGAAAAATTTCCTAGAAGGAGAAGTGTGAGAGTGATTGTAGTCATTCATGGATGCTTTAAAAATTGAATCCTTACATATCGACTCTAAGATTGCTCTATGTTAAGTAAGGAGTCTTAGACATGGGATGAAGTGAGTGCTCCTTTTTACACGATAAGGTCTCTAGTATTGTGATGAGAACAAATCTTTGAGAGAGATTTCCTGAATTTCATAGCAGAGAGGGAAATCATCTATTTTGGAATTTAAACAAAAATCGAACTCTTTCTTATATATGTGCAGACTTTGATAAAAACACTCTTCTAATCTGTTGATTGAAGACCTATAGTATATTGTTATAGAAACCCCCTAACTCTGTAATATATGTATATATGTGCGTGTGCATGTGTCTGTGTGTGTGTGTGTGTGTGTGTATGTTGTATGGTCCCTTTAGACATTCTGGTAAAGACATAGCCAAATGGAATCTTTTTTTTTTTAATCTTTACCTTCTGTCTTAGAATCAATATTAAGTATGCCCTTCTGTCTCCAGGCCTGGCTCTCTCTCCACTGAGCCACCTAGTTGTCCCAAATTGAATACTCTTTCAAAGTGAATGCATTGATGTAGTAGAGGGGATCAACTAGAAAAAGGATCTGAAGAGTGATTGAAAGGCCAGAGAAAAAGATCTTCATCTTATCTCCTCTTATAGAGTCATTCCTATTATTTTGTCAATATTGACTGAACAATAAACTGAATTTTGGCATGGTTAAAGTTGTATGCACCTTATGGTCTCAGGGTCTTCTACTCCACGAGGTCTAGGACACTGTGAGGTTTTTTCTTCATTCTGTAGATAAATAAATAACTTTTAAAGGAGAAATGAGTTGTTTTTAATGACTAAAATGCTGGAGTTGGAGTCAGGCAATTCTAAATTCAGATCCCACCAGTGACGCTTAGTCCATATAGAAGTATTAGCAGATCATATCTCCTTGAGTCACAGCTTCCTCATCTATAAAACAGGCATAATAATACCCACAATAATTACATAGGATTATTGTGAGGCCTAAAAGCTATGATAATCCTTTCGTAAACAGATTTAAATACTTTAAAATGTTCTATAAATTTCAGCTATCACCATCATTATTAGTGCAGGTGAGTTAGAAGGGGGTAAAAATGGGAAGAGTCCAAGATACATCTCAGACATACACAGACACAAATTAAAGGAGCCCTCTTTCCTTGTCTTCTAGTTATATGAATGGGGCTCTCAGAAAGAGGGGAGAGAAATGAAAATCTTAGTGTAGTTCCATGTTCCCTGTTACAGGAGTCTACAGAAAAGATTCCTCCGGATGAAGAAACTCATTAGGTTGGCATCCACTCATTACTATACTTCATGAGTCCTCAATAATGTGAGTGATTTCACTAGCCAGCTAGAAGATACATTAATTCAAGGCAAAAGACTTAGTGACAAGAAAAGATTCCTGACATAGTCATGTATTATGAATTCTCCCATAGGTTTGCCACATAACCAGTGAGAGAGGATGTGTACATATAGAACACATTACCAGGAAAAACTCATAGAGAACACACTTATATGGGATGTGTGTGTGTGTGTGTGTGTGTGTGTGTGTGTGTGTGTGTGTGTGTGTGCTGAGCTAGGGTTGTTCACAATTTTGAGCAAAGCAGACTGCTGATGTCACAATACACTCTCTTCTGGGAATAGTTAAATTCCCTTCTGAGTACTAAAAAGTGCTTTTGGGCATGGGTAGGGCTGGTGGTAAGGAGCAGAGATGGACATAAAATAGAGAAGGGCTTGGTAGTATATCACAGAGTCCATGTGAAGTGTCCTAATCCACTCAAGGTGCATGTAGATTTGGGACGAACAGATGAATGAGATATAGTTTGAACTATCTGCAAGTGAGTGAAAACGAAGGAAACAAATGCAGTATAACACATATATTGAAGCAGTAAGCAAGAAACACCCTCCTGGAGCATTAGTTATGAATAGCTGCGTTTACTATGGCATTCTTGAAAGTATAAAATGAGACTAGGAATCAACACAAGCAGAGAAAAATGAAGAATCCCACTCTATGTGGAAAACCAGTAGAGAAAAATGTATGTTGTTGTGAGTTTGAAAAAGAAGAGGAAGTGGAGAAATGTAAATGTGCTGAGAGCTGCCAGTAGATGAGACTCTGATGAGTTTCAAGACTGGCATCTCTGCATAGAGACACGATCAATCACCCTCCCTTAGATGTCCATAGGACCTTAGACTAATAGCTCCTTTTTTTGGAAAAATTTATTTAATTAGTCAATTTAGAATATTTTTCTTGGTTACAAGAGTCATGTTCTTTCCCTCTCCTCCCTCCACCCCCTCCTGTAGCGAATGTGCAATTCCACTGGGTTTTACATGTGTCTTTGATCAAAACCTATTTCCATATTGATGTTTGCACTAGGGTGATCATTTAGAGTCTGCATCCCCAATCATATCCCCCTCAACTCATGTGATCAAGCAGATGTTTTCTTCTGAGTTTCTGCTCCTACTGTTCTTCATTTGGATGTGAATAGTGTTCTTTCTCATAAATCCCTCAGAATTGTTCTGGATCATTGTATTGCTACTACTATTGTATCACAGTGTATCAGTCTCTGTGTATAAGGTTCTTCTGGTTCTGCTCCTTTCACTCTGCATCAATTCCTGGAGGTCATTCTAGTTCACATGGAATTCCTCCAATTCATTATTCTTTTGAGCACAATGGTATTCCATTACCAACATATACCACATTCCCCAATTAGAGGGCATCCCTTCATTTTCCAATTTTTTTTGCCACCACAAAGAGCACAGGTATGAATATTCTTGTACAAGTCTTTTTCCTTATTACCTTTTTGGGGTACAAACCCAGCAGTGCTATGACTGGATCAAAGGGCAGATAGACTTTTAGCACCCTTTGGGCATAGTTCCAAATTGCCCTCCAGAATGGCTGGATCAACTCACAACTCCACCAGCAGTGCATTAATGTCCCAATTTTGCCACATCCCCTCCAGCATTCATTACTTTCCTTTACTGACATGTTAGCCATTAATCTGCTGGGTGTGAGGTGGTACCTCAGGGTTGTTTTGATTTGCATTTCTCTGATTATAAGAGATTTAGAACACTTTTTCATGTGCTTATTAATAGTTTCTTTATCTGAAAATTGCCTTTTCATGTCCCTTGCCCATTTATCAGTTGGAGAATGGCTTGATTTTTGTACAATTGAGTTAGTTCTTTATAAATTTGAGGATTTAGACCTTTGTCAGAGGTTTTTGTTATGAAGATCCCCCCCCCAAATTTGTTGTTTCCCTTCTTAATTTGGTTTCATTGGTTTTGTTTGTACAAAAACTTTCTAAATTAATGTAATAAAATTATTTTACATTTTGCAATTTTTTCTAATTCTTGCTTGGTCTTAAAGTCTTTCCTTTCCCAAAGATCTGACAAGTATACTATTTTGTGTTCACCTAATTTACTTGTAGTTTCCATCTTTATATTCAAGTCATTCACCCATTCTGAATTTATCTTGGCATAGGCTGTTTGATGTTGATCGAAACCCAATCTCTCCAATATTGTCTTCCAATTTTCCCAACAGTTTTTGTCAAATAGTAGATTTTTTGTTCCAACAGCTGGGATCTTTGGGTTTAGCATAGACTGTCTTGCTGAGGTCACTTACCCCAAGTCTATTCCACTGATCCCCCTTTCTGTCTCTTAGCCAGTACCAAATTGTTTTGATGACCACTGCTTTATAGTATAGTTTGAGATCTGGGACTGCAAGGCCTCCTTAATTCACATTTTTTTTCATTATTTCCCTGGATATCCTATCCTAGACTTTTTGTTCTTCCAAATGAACTTTGTTATGGTTTTTTCTAAATCAGTAAAAAATTTTCTTGGTAGTTTGATGGGTATGGTACTGAGTAAATAAATAAGTTTGGGTAGGATTGTCATTTTTATTATGTTAGCTCATCCTACCCATGAGCAATTAATGTTTTCCCAATTATTTAGATCTAGTTTTAATTGTGTGGAGATTGTTGTGTAGTTGTGTTCATATAGTTCCTGTGTTTGTCTTGGCAGATAGATTCCTAAGTATTTTATATTGTCTAGGGCAATATTAAATGGAATTTCTCTTTCTAATTCTTGCTGCTGAGATGTGTTGGAAATATATAGAAATGCTGATGACTTATGTGGGTTTATTTTGTATCCTACAACTTTGCTAAAGTTGTTGATTATTTCCACTAGCTTTTTAGTTGATTCTCTGGGATTCTTTAAGTAGACCATGATATCATCCACAAAGAGTGATAGCTTGATCTCCTTATTGCCAATTTTAATACCTTCAATTTCTTTTTCTTATCTAATTGCTACTGCTGTGTTTCTAGTACAACGTTATACAACAGAGGTGATAGTGGGCATGCTTGTTTCACTCCTGATCTTATTGGGAATGCTTCTAATTTATCCCCATTGCAGATGATGTTTGCTGATGGTTTTAGATATATACTGTTTATTATTTTTGGAAAAGGCCCTTCTATTGCTATATTTTCTGGTGTTTTCAATAGGAATGAGTGCTGTAGTTTGTCAAAGGCTTTTTCTGAATCTATTGAGATAAGCATGTGATTTTTGTTGGTTTGCTTGTCGATATGGTCAGTTATTTGGATAGTTTTCCCAATATTGAACCGTCCTTGCATTCCTGATATAAATTCTACTTGATCATAATGAATAACTCTTGTAATCACTTGCTGGAGTCTTTTTGCTAGTATTCTAGTTAAGATTTTTGCATCTGTGTTCATTAAGGATATTGGTCTGTGGTTTTCTTTCTCTGTTTTTCACCTACCTGGCTTTGGAATCAGTATCATATTTGTGTCATAAAAGGAATTTGGTAGAACTCCTTCTTTGCTAATTCTGTCAAATAGTTTGTATAATATTGGTATTAGTTGTTCTTTGAATATTTGATAGAATTCACTTGTGAATCCATCAGGCCCTGGGGATTTTTTCTTAGGGAGTTCTTTGATGGCTTGTTTGATTTCTTTTTCTGATATGGGGTTGTTTAGGTATTTTATTTCTTCCTCTGTTAATCTAGGCAACTTATATTTTTGTAAATAGTCAGCCATATCACCTAGATTACCATATTTATTGCCATATAATTGGGAAAAATAGTTTTTAATGGTTGCCTAAATTTCCTCTTCATTAGAGGTGAGGTCTCCCTTTTCATCTTTGATACTGTTAATTTGGTTTTCTTCTTTCCCTTTTTTTATTAGATTGACCAGTACTTTGTCTATTTTGTTTGTTTTTTTCAAAGTACCAGCTTCTGGTCTTATTTATTAATTCAGTGGTTCTTTCACATTCAATTTTATTAATTTCTCCTTTCATTTTTAGGCTCTCTAATTTAGTTTTCATCTGGGGATTTTTAATTTGTTCACTTTCAAGTTTTTTGATTTGTATGTTCAATTTGTTGACCTCCGCCCTCCCTAATTTGTTAATATATGAACTCAAGGATATAAATTTCCCCCTGAGTACTGCTTTGACTGCATCCCATAGATTTTTAAAGGATGTCCCAACATTGTTGTTTTCTTCAATGAAATTATTAATTCTTTCTATGATTTGTTCTTTAACTAATCAATTTTGTAGAATCATATTATTTAATTTCCAATTAATTTTTGATCTGCCTCTCCAGGTACCCTTACTAATTATTATTTTTATTGCATTATGATCTGAAAAAGTTGTATTTATTATTTCTATTTTTTTGCACTTGTTTGCCATGTTTTTATGCCCTCATCAGTCTTTGTGAATGTACCATATGCATGCTGAAAAAAGTGTATTCCTTTTTGTCCCTATTTATTTTTCTCCATATCTCTATTAACTCTAATTTTTCTAAGATTTCATTTACACCTCTTACCTCTTTCTTATTTATTTTTTGGTTTGATTTATCTAGATTGGATAGAAGAAATTTCAGGTCTTCCACTAGTATAGTTTTACTATCTATTTCCTCCTTCAACTACACTAGTTTCTCCTTTAGAAATCTGGATGCTATACCATTTGGTGCATACATGCTGAATACTGCTATTTCCTCATTGTCTATACTGCCTTTTATCAGGATGCAATTGCCTTCCCTATCTCTTTTAATCATATCTATTTTTACTTTGACTTTGTCAGATATCATGATTGCAACTCCTGCCTTCTTTTTCTGAGTTGAGATCCAATAGGTTTTGCTCCAACATTTAATTCTAACCCTGTGAGTGTCTACTGCCTCATTTGTGTTTCTTGTAGAGAAAATATGGTAGTATTTTGTTTTCTAATCCACTCTGCTATTTGCTTTTGTTTTATGGGTGAGTTCATCCCATTCATGTTCAAAGTTATACTTGCCACTTGTTCATTCCCCAACATTTTGAAATCCTCTCCTAGTTCTGCCCTTTTTTTCTTTTGTTATATCCTTTAAAACCAGTGGTTTGCTCTTAATCAGTCCCCCTAATCCCCACCCTTATCATGCTTTCCTCTCTGCCCCCTCCTTTTTTGTTAACATATTCTTTTTTTTAGGTTCTGTTAAGCTCCCTCCCTCTTCTCTTTCCCTCCCTTTTGAAATGTCTGCCACCCTCCCCACCCTTGGTTTTACCTTTGCACTTTCCCTGTAGGGTAAGATAGAATTCAATAACCCAAAGGATCTAGATGCTCTTCCCTCTCAGAATTGATTTTACTGAGAGTAATTTTTAAGTATTACATATTAGCACTCTCTTCCTTGCCTTCTTATAATAGTATTCTTCCCTTCTCCTTCCCATGTGCCTCTTTGTGTGATATACATTATCCTATTTATCTTATTCCTTCAAGTTTCTCTTGGTGCCATCTTCTATCCCCCCTCCCTTTTTCTTTTTTTTTGCATATCATCTTAGACCACTTATTGCCCCAATCTCTACCTGTGAATGATTCTTCTAATTACTATAATAGTGAATATAATTTTTGAGAGTTATAAATAACATTTTCCATATATTAATATAAAGAATTTGATCTTATTGAACCTTTAAAAGAGAACATTTAAATAAAAAAATTTTCCCTTTCCTCTCTCTTTCTTATTTACCTTTTCATGTGCCTCTTGATTTTTGTGTTTGGATATCAGACTTTCCATTTAGTTCTGGTCTTTTCTTTACAAATACTTGGGAATCTTCTATTTTGTTGAATGTCCATACTTTCCCCTGGAAATATATAGTCAGTTTTGAAGGGGATCCTTGGTTGAAGAACCAATTCTCTTGCCTTTCTGAATATCCAAGCCTTGCGGTCCTTTAGTGTGGAAGCCTCTAGATCTTGTGTAATCCTGATTGCTGCTCCTTGATATCTGAATTGTCCTTTTTTTGGCTTCTTATAAAAATGTCTCCTTAGCTGGAAAGCACTTGAATTTGGCAATTAAATTCCTGGGGGTTTTCTTTTGAGGATTTAGTGTAGAGGGTGTTCTTTGAACTCTTTTAATGTCTATTTTGCCCCCTTGTTCAAGAACATTAGGGCAGTTTTCTTGGATAATTATTTGTAGTATGATGCCAAGATTTCTGTTTATTTCTGGGTTTTAAGGTAGACCAATGATTCTCAAATTGTCTCTCCATGATCTATTTTATCATCTTATAAGTGAAATATTTTGTTTTCTTTTATTTTGTCAGTCTTTTGATTTTGCTTTATTAATTCTTGCTGTTTTGCAAGATGATTGACTTCTAATTGCCCAATTCTGATCTTTTAAGGATTGGTTTTCTGCTATAATCATTTGATTTTCCTTTTTGGTTTGGTCTATCCTGATTTTCATGGCTTCCAGCTATTTCTCCAATTGGGAGTTCCTATCTTTTAAACTGTTATTTTCTTTTTGAACTATTTCCCTCTTTTTTTGACAAAATTCTTCTGTCTTTCTAATAAGCTCCAATTTAAATTCTTTAAGAGCTTGTGGCCAATTTCCATTTTTGGGGAAGTTTTGGGTGCATTTATTTATATGTCTTCTTTTGCTATTTCCTCTGTAGTCTGGATTTTCCTCCTAAAATTATCTAGGGTCAATGTCTTCTTGTTTTTCTTGGTGTTGGGAAGTTGTTTTTCCTGGGTGTTGTTTGCCATTGCTGTGCTGGTTTTTCCTTCCCTTTCCAGTCAGAAGTCTGAGTGAGGAGGGCAGGCTCTCTTTGTATGGAGCCAAGAAGCACAGTTTTTGCCTGAGGCCACCTCTTGAGTCTCTGTAGCTTCTACTGTTTACTACCCTTCTCTGTGCTATCTTTGTGTGGGTGCCCAAGGTCTGTGCTCTTCAGCCTGCTGGGGTCTCACATCTAGCAGCTCTTATGTGTAGGTCTTTGGTGGTCTTAGTCAGATGCCAAGGATCTAGAGGTGCCTCTTGCTCACTCTAGAGGTGCCCCTCATTCATTCACTGATTCTAGCATGCACTGGCTCTGACTCTGGCTCTGTAGGTGGGGTGGGGGAGGGTTGATCAGCTCTCATTTTGGTAGAAACTATTTCACCTTCTTATAGTGTGCAAATGCCCAAATCCCACATACCTTCAATGCTGAGCCCTACTGTAGAGTCCCTTTGTTCATATGAACTTTTTTATTTTGGCCTCTTGAGGCAGTCTATATTGGTAGGTGGTGAGGAGAGGAAGAGTCTTGGGTCTACACTGTTGCCATGTTTACCCAGAAGTCCTAGACTATGAGCTTTTGAAAGACCCAACTGCTTCACCAATAAACCCAAGTCTGAAAACTCTGAATGGGAAGGACATGATTACCAAAATCATCTTTAAAAAAGTTAAATGTACTTCCTTTAATGAATTAAAATCCAACATGGAAGTGGACCCCATGATTAGAAAATATTTTACTGGCTCTGAGGGAATGAAAGTTCAAGGGGCAAGGAGTACCTGGAAGAATAGAAAATGAGAGCAAAAATGATAGCTGGTGGCAAGAGGGCTGTAGTAATCAGGCAATCTCTGAAATGATCCTGTTTCCCTTAACTGGTTTTAGGAATCACTCTCTGGCACTTCCCTGGGCTCTTTGGCTATCATAGCTTTAGGGGAAAACCAGCTATATATTTAATAAGTGGTGAGGGATGAAGTGTTTCTTTCAGTCTATCTTATTCTTTAAAAGGAGGTTTAGACCTTGCCTTAGATCTTTAAATTGATTTTGAATTTTACCATGATTTTTCTTTTAGCTTAAGTTAAGGCACACCTTACTTTTCTCCTCCATAACATGAATTTAACTTGTTACCTCTGAGCATTTGAATATCTATTTTTCTTTGACATCTGACATCTTTGACATCTGACCAATATAAACAACTGGGTCAAAAGATAGTTAAGATAAATGAGACAATTCCAACATTCTGGATTCCAGATTAATGTTTTAGTATTTGGATTGATGCTGGATTTCTTCAGCTGCCATTTATCAGGGGAATCTCATGGCACGGAAAGGGACTTTATTTTTATTTCTTTAAATAAAACTCCTTACTTTCTATTTTAGAATTGATACTGCGTATCAGTTTCAAGGCAGAAGAGATGTAACAGATTGGCAACTGGGGTTAAGTGACTTACCCAGTGTGACACTGCTAGGAAGTATCTGAGGCCAGATTTGAACCCAAGATTTCCTGTCTTCAAGTCTGGCTCTCTATTAATTGAGCCACTTAGTTGCTTCTGGGAAGGTCCTTTAGAATTAATCTATTTCAATTTTTTCCAGTTTGGGAGTCTTTTGTATGGTATTCATAACAATTATTGAACCTCTCTCCAAAGGCATTTTAAGAGCAATTCCAAGGCACTAGATTTGTTGAAGAGCTGCCATTGTGGCTTTCATGTATTCTGCTTCTATGTTATAGTAATATAGAACAAATCCTCTTGTCAAGGAAAATCACTTAACCTCCATTTGCCTCAGTTTCCTCAAATGCAAAATTGGAATAATAACAGAATCTATGTCATTAGAGTTGTTCTGAGAATCGAAGAAATTTTATAAAGTGCTTTGCAACCCTTAAAGGGTAATATAAATGCAAGCTATTATCATTATTATCAATTACTAAATCTAAGCATATTTGAAAAGCATAGTTTTGCTCAAATCATATTTTAGCTGGGGGGGAAAGTATTGACTTTAGGAGTTCTAGGATCTGGATTCAAATCCTTTCTGATACTCAGCGCCTGTGTAAATATAGGCAGGTCCCTTAATTTGTCAGTACTCAGTTTCCTTATGTGTAAAATTAAAGAAGTGGACTAATAGACTCTGAGGTCACTTCTAGCTCTAAAACTATGCTCTTATGATTATTTGAATAGACGCTCAATGGCTATAGCACATGTGACTAGTTTTTAGGAGGGCAAATCATTCTCCTTGACTTATTCATGAGAGATCAATTTTTTTTCAGTTACTTTTCAGAGTGTCTGACTCTTTGTGACCCCATTTGGATTTTTCTTGGCAAAGACACTAGAATAGTTTGCCATTTCCTTCTCCAGCTCATTTTATGGATGAGATTAATATCTCATTAAAATTAAAGTGATGATTCCAGGTCCCTTTTCTTAGCATGTTAGAGGAGGCATGTCTTGAATCCCATCTTCCTATTCATAGCCCCAAACAATAATTGACATATGGGAAAAATAGTATTTTGGAGATCCCATATAATCCTCTCCAGTTTAAGGGCATATTAAAGACTTCTGAAACCCAACAAGGCAGTGTCTTTTGTAGACCTTACGATGAATATATTAAGCTTCAGGACAAAAGTCCCTTGTCTCAGGAAGACTTTTGAGCTGCTGGTGAGCTTGACAGCTGTCATGCTGGTCATAGGCTGGCACTGCAGTAGAAAGTCCCCTGGAGTCACTGCTGCCACATGTCGGGAAACAGAAAATGAAGGCAGAGTATCATCAGATAAAAATGAGTGTCAGTTCTAGGCTTTGAGCAATGAGATTTGTTTTGGCCACTGAGTAAATAATTTGGCTAAAGTTATTTCCTAGCAAAACACTAGATTAGAACTATATTAGTACATAACTGGATAGGGACTTGGACTAAGCAAGGTAGGTAGCTACCTATTGTTATTTGTTGTTCAACCATGTATTTGTGTGCGATTTTTGTGAGCCTGTGGACCTTGGTCCACCAATGCTGGCCATGGGATTTTCTTGGCAAAGATATTGGAGTGGTTTGCCATTTCCTTCTCTGGTAGATTGAGGCAAATAGAGGTTAAGTGACTTGCCCAAGGTCACACAGGTAGTAAGTGTCTGAATCCAGATTTGAACTCAGGTTTTCCTGACTCTAGGCTCAGTACTCTAACCACTGAACAACCTAGCTGTCTAGAGCACAGCATTTAGAAGGACACAGAGAAGGAATTGAATATGCTACATTTATTTTTATTATAGTACTGGGTTTGTGATTTATTTAGTATGGGGGAACTATTTGTTTGCAAACTCATGCCATTACAGATCAGCAACTCAAATTTAACTTATGAATGAATGAACAAAGTAATTAAGCACTTACTGTATGCCAGGCACTGTATTAGCACTTACTCCTCAATTTAGAATCTTAGAGATTTTCCTGGGGCCACTGAGAGATGAAGTGATTTGCCCAGGACCACAGAGTCAGTATATGTCAGAGGGAAGCCTTTAAGCAAAGACTTCCTGACTATACTACAATGCTTGTTCTCATATTATAAAAAAGCTAAAATTTTTTATTGATATTTCATTTTTTCTCATCTTCATTTCTGAATGTACCCCTTCCTATTATTCTCTTATTCACTGAACTGTTCCTTTGTAAGAAAGTGTAAAAAAACTATTGAATAAAATCAAATACATTGATTAAATCTGATGGTTTATGCAATGTTAAGTGACATTTTCTCATCTCTCGGGTCAAGTATGGTCATGAGAATTAAACAATATTTAGGGTCTTGTTTGTTTTTTGCAATTACACTGATGTAGTCATTGCGTCCATTGTTTTCCTGGATTTCTTATTTCATTTTCTATTGATTCACATAAGTCTTTCCATGCTTCTTTTTCTCTTCTATTCATCATATTTATTATTTTTAATAGCGCAATGCTATTTCTTAAATTCATATATGATCATTTGTTTAGCCATTCCTTATCTGATAAATATTTATTTTGTGTCTAATTCTTTGCTACTACAAAGAGTACTTTTAAGAATCCTCAGATGTATATGGGACTTCTCTGTTTCTGATCTTGTTGTGTTTTTTTTTTAATCAGAGGAATTTCCAAGTCAAAGGATTTAGACTTTTTAATAATTTTCTTAGCATAACTCCAAACTGCTTTCAAGAATAGTCAGACCATTTCACAACTCCCCCCAAAATGTATGAGTGTACCCCCCTTTAACATAGGCTATACCCATCTTTGCTAGCTTTTTTGGGGTAGAGTAAAAGCTTTGAGTTCTTGTGGTTTGCATTTCTCTTATTATTAGACATGGAGCTAACTTTCACCTGGCTGTTAACTTGTGATCTTTTGAGAACTGTTTGTTCACATCCTTTGACCACTTATCCATTGTCTTAGATATTTCCTTTTCGTCTTAGATATTTCCGTTAGTTCTTCTTATATCTATGATATCAGACCCTTGACAAAGGTAATTGCTGGAGATATTGATTTTGCTTATGCAAAAGCTATTATTTCATGTGATCAAAATTATTTTTTATCTTTTGTGAGTGACTTCATCTTTTGTAGCTTCTTATCCTTGTTTTGGTCAATATTTTATAAATTCACATATTGGTAATGTTGGAAGATTATACTTTCTGAGGAGGGAGACATTAAGTTACGTTACCATGAAGGCTAAACATTTTTGCTAGATACACAGAGGGCTTAGTTTTCAAACCGTACCTTATCCTGGAACCAGTGCCTTAAAAGTTACTCAGTTTCGGCGATTCCCAACAGATTTCTAGTCTCTGTGTTGGAGGGCCAAATATACTCATGTGAGAATTCAGCTTTGTGTCTGAATTTGAGAATTTTTTTGAGAAAATTTTGAGAAAATTACTTTTGACTATTTTTTAGAAGGTGTTTGTAATCATCAAAGTATTCAGTAGAATAAGAGAAGTGGGCTCACCTCTAAACTTCCAGAAATTCTAGTTGACCTTAACATTTCTCATTTTGTTCCATGGTGGGCTTGATTTATGAATCTTGGTTATGGAACACAGCCTAAAGAAATGCCTTATTATAAGGAATACTGAAGGCTACTTTAACTTCCTTTAGATAGGCTAATCTTAATTGGAAACATTATAAATTAGAGGTGCAAGATGAATGAGTAGGGACTGACTGTTCTTCATTACCTTGGAAGGAAATGGATTGGCCAGTGTAATGTATGTACCTTCAGTTATATTTCTCCTATCAGTCCCATTGCTAGGAAGTCATCGTGATGGATCATGGAGCCTATTATGATGGGAGACCAAGCTTTTTTCTCCCTTCCCCTGCTCTTCATTTCTGAGGAGTGCCCCCATATAGGGAAGATAAGTTTTCTTTCTAACTGAACTAATTTTATCCTGTTCCATTATCCCACATTGATTTGCTTTCTGGGCTTTTGAATAAAGCTAAGATAATATGTGGCTTCTGGGAGTTCTTTGTGACTCCCCCATAAACAGCATTTGCTGATGCTTTAATTTCTATGAAATGGAGTGGTAAATTAGTAAGTAGAAAAAAATTAAACATTTGGAGGGTTGAAACCATTTTCTAGATCACTGAAAACCCAAAGAAGGTTGTATTGCAGACTCCAAATGAGGGCCTCTCAAAGAGTTCATCCTTTGGCCAAAGAACCACACTTCTTTATGGACAGATGACAGCAATTTCAGGGCATCAAAGCTGAAAATGAGTATGATAGACTTTAACTACTGACACTTTTCCAAGTTGTTTTCCTTCTAAAATGTGTCATTTTCCTAAGTGTGTATAGGGACTAGATCTGTGATTTCATTGCTATGGGGAATTTTGGATGAAGAAAGTACTGTTACGAGTGTAGATTGACTTTTTCCTCTGCAATTTATAGCTTTAGACTGTTGCCTAGAACAGTGATGTCAACTTGAAAAAAGAAATATGGTGCTAAACTGTCCATAAGGATCCCTCCAACTGTGTATTGACTGTTGTTTGTAGTTGTTCAGTCATTTTAGTTATGTCTGATTCTTCATGATCCCATTTGGAGTTTTCTTGGCAAATATTCTGGACTGATTCACCATTTCCTTCTTCAGCTAATTTTACATGTAAGGAAACCAAGGCAAACAGGATAAAGTGACTTGTTCAGAGTCACACAACTAATAAATATCTGAAGCCAGATTTGAACTCAGGAAGATGAGTGTTCCTGACTCCAGGTTTGGTGCTTTACCTACTGCACTATCTAGAAAATTGTAAATTACCATTATTTGTGCTTTATTGTATTTTGATTTGTTTTATTTAACATCTCCCAATTATATTTAAAAATAGGTTTTTATTGATATTTTATGTTTCATATATCATGGTATAAGTGCCCCTCTCTCCCTCCTCCCAGAGAGTAATCCCATAAAACAAATAGCATCTTTTAGAAAGGAAAAAATGAGCACAGCTAATTAATATATTGAAAAGGTTCTAAAACATGTGCAATGTGTAACACCTGTGCACATCCCATCTCCATGAAGGGATGGGTTGAGGTTATCTTCTTATATTTCTCCTTGATCTTTTCATTTATTTTGCATTTTTGATATGTAGTTCTTTACATGTGCATTATTGTAATTATTGTGAAACTGGCTTTTTTTTTTTGGCTTTGCTTAGTTCATTCTAATTAGTTCATACAGATCTTTCCATGCTTCTGTTTTCATCACACACATCATCTCTTACCTTGCAGGAATATTCCATCATATATACATACTCCAATTTATTCAGCCTTTACTTAATTGATGGGTATATACTTTGTTTCCACTTTGCTTTTATCACAAAAAGTGCTACTCTAAATATTCCCTCATTATTTAATGTGCAGAACCTTTCCAGTTGCAAGTAATCCAAGTTGTCTATTTTACATTTTGTAATCATCTCTATTTCTTTGTTTTAAGAATATATCTCCAACCCAGAGCTGTGAGAGATCAGTTTCTCTTCTGTTTTTTAAAATAATGTGATCTTTAACATTTAGAATGTGTTGTGGAGGGAGAGTGGTTTAAGATGTTGGTCTAACCTTAATTTCTGCCAAACTGCTTTCTAGTTTTCCTGCAGTGTTTATCACATTCAGAGGTTTTCCCTCCATAGGTATCATATATTTTCCATTTTATCAAGCATTGGGTTATTGAGTACTATTTTTTTCCGATTCTCCCTTGTCTACAGTTCCATATCTTTCCACAAGTCTAATATTTTTCCATTTTTTAACCAGTACCAGATGTTTTTGATGTGTTGCTTTACAACATAATTTGAAGTTTGAAAGTACCATTTCCTAAAGAAGCAGAGACTTTTTTTTTATCATTTCCCTTAGTATTTTAGATTTTTTGTTTTTCCAAATGAATTTTGTTATTATTTTATCAAGTTCTATAAAGTATTCCCTTGGTAATTGGATTAATACAGCATTAAAAGTACAATTAATTTTGATAGCATTGCAATTTTTTATTATATTGGCATAGCTTAGCTATGAGAACTGAATACTCCTTCAGCTATTTAAGTTCTTTCTCTCTTTATGGAGCATTTTGTAATTTAATCTGTATATGCCTTTTGTGTGGTTTGGTAGGTCAATCCCCATTTATTGTATGCATTTCATAGTTATTTGGAATAGGATTTCCCTTTCTATTATTTACTTCTTGTGGTTTAATATTATTGTATAGAAACACTATGGATTTTTGAGGATTTTGTAGGCTGAAACTTTCCTTCCCAATTAAATTTTCATATGGTTCTGGCTGTCCTCAGCGATGAGCTCACAGATCAAGGTTTAACACCTTTGGCCTAGAACATTGAGAGCCTTGTCCAGTATTACAGAATCAATATTTGTCACTGGCAAGACTTGAATCTTGGTATTCTTGGTTTTAAGACTGGTTTTCTATCTATCATGCCATGCTGCCTAAATGTTTGGAAAGCTTTAAATGAAATGAAAGAACTATTTTAATGCTATATATCTCTCCCACTTGGAAGTTTTGAGATGTATTCTTAACCAAATGAGACAGAGGCAATTACAAAATATAAAATAGAAGACTGATTATTTGCAACTGAAAAGGTTCTGCATAGACAAAATTAATGCATGTAAGATAATAAGTGAAATGGTTGAATGGGAAAAATATTTGTATCCATTTTCTTTGATAAGAGTTGGTATTTAATACCAAAAAGAAAGAGATTAAATGTGGAAAGGACAAAAGAGAAAATTCATTAAAAAAAGTTTTTATTTTTTTTAAGGTTGAGTGGGGTTTTAAAAATGCATGAATGAGTCATTCTCAACTCCTCAACTCATTACTTTCTGTCCTTTTCCTTTCCTTATCAGCAGCCTTCCCAGTACAAAGTGCCTCTGCCCTCTGGCTCTCTCTTCTGACTTATGAGTCCCAATATTGACCACCATTTTATGAGAACCCCAGGCCATGCTCAAGTCACTCCTCACTCTCTGGACTTTGCCACAGACTCCCCAGAAGCCCCTGCTCCCCCTCTCTTTTTAGTTCCCTTTTATATATTTTCTTTTCCTGGTCAGAATGCAAGTTAATTGTGGTCAAGAATTGTCTTTTGTTCTCTCTTAAATTTGTATCTCCAGCACTTAACACAATTCCCTTCCCAAATCTTTTACCTTCTGTGATTGCTACTAAATTTTATGGAATAATCTACCTGAGTATGTAAACTGTTCTCTAACCTTACCCTGTGTCAAAGCACCCAGCACAGCTTATCCTTAAATGAAATTGATAAATGATTGGGAAATTAATTGAATGACTCATGAAGCTGGAGGCTTGACTCTTTGACCAAGATGGTAGCAATACTGAAATGAATCTGGCATTTAATGAATACTCGATGTATGACCCTGGGTAATAATAATGCCTCGTGTTTATAGAGCTTCCTCATCTGAAAGGTATGCTTACATATATGATCTTATTTGAGTCTCATAATAGCAATGAGGATTGTAGAGGATAGGTGAGGATAATACATCTGGTGGTAATAATAATAACAACAATAAATACTTATATAATACAGTAAGGTTTGTAAAGTGTCTTGCATATATTAATTAATTTTAAACACAACAAGCCTGAAAGGTAGATGCTATTATTATCTCCATTTTACAGATGAAGAACCTGAGGCAGACAGAGACTAATCAATCAATCAATCAATCAACAAGCATTTAAAAAGTATTTACATTGTATCAGACACTATGCCAAGCACTGGAAAGGTTAAATAAACTGGTTGTGATTACACAGTTAGCATCAGAGGAGAGATTTGAATTGAGGTTTTTCTGATACCAAGTCCAGCATTCTATACACTGTGCCAGGCTACTTCTAAGCAAGTTACTATTTCTCTTCCCTGGGGTTATTTCCTCATCTGTAAAATGGGGCTAATAATAACTGTAGGACCTACTTCACTAGGCAGTCATGAATATTAGATGGGATTATATATGCTTTGCAACCCTTAGATCACTATATAAGTGCTCTCTCTTCTTCATCATCATTGTCATCTCTTATTATGATTACATCTATTGAGTATGTTCATGTTAATGTTAAATCTTTTCTCCCCCTTCTCTCCATTACTTTGTTTGCATATGAAAATTACTTTTTTAAACTGTGAAGAGAGATTTCTGCTAGATGAGAAAATGATGAGAAGCCCCATCCTGTGATACTTAGGACAAATGAGAGCAAATACTTTCCAGGAGTTTATTATGTATTCACTCCCCTCTGAGGCTATGTATGTGCCAGCCATTTATTTCCATTATGTTTATTATGGAGACAGCCTTGATATTAACAATGTGAATAAAACAAACAAACATTTTTTGTTTGCTACCTTTGGAAAGCTCTTTAGGGTCCATAGACTCATTTAGGAAAACTTGATTGGGTAAAACTCATTTACAAAAGCAAATAAAATATGTGATCAGGGATGAAGCTTACCTGGCTAGCATATGAAATGGGTTAAAATATGTACAGAGTTCCATCTTTCTTTCATGGCATAGGCTACCAGTCCTGCAACTAACTATCTGATCTGGGCACCAAAGGAGCCCAAACTAAGTGTATGGGATCCGAGAATCTCATAGTTAGAATGCATGTCAGTAGTCAGCTGGTTCAATTTTTTTCCTTTTACAGCATCTCTGAAAAATAGTCATTCAGTTTTAATTTAAAGATTTCTAGTAATTGCGAAGTCAATGTCTCCCTAGGCAATCCATCCTACTTTTGCAATTATTGTTGTTTTTTCTTGCTTGAGCCTAAATATGGTTCTTTACAGATTTAGCTACTATTATGTTTGACTGAATGGTTTTGACAAAAATTTTATTTTTTACTATCAGATGGTTGATACTGAGCTTTGCTTGTTTGTGGGATCCCTGTTGTGGAAAGAAGACCATAGTCATGGCGTCTTGAAAAACATATGTGTGGAGGTTTCTTCTCAAAGGGTTGGGGCTTCATGGGAATTGATCTATGGTTAGCATGTTGGGGGGTTTCAGTCTCTTGATTAATACGTGGCCATCTGGCCCCATGATAGAACTCCAGGAGTTACTAGGCTAATGTACCTGGAAGGAGCTAGAAATGTACAAGTGATGAAAAAAATAGGAAGAGAAAAATTCTTTTTGATGCAAGGTTCAAGATGGGAAGGCATGGCATGGCAGCATTTTCTATGAAAGAGATTGTGTATTTGTGAGAGCGCAGGGGACTGCAGTCTCAATAGGAATCAACAGTGAGATGCAGAAGCCAAAACTAGCCGTATGACTGGAGGCTTCACATAAATGGACCCAATGTTCAGTAATGGGAGTTCTGGTTCTGATCTAGCCTGCCTTGGGCAGACTGGGTCTTAAATATTGTGTTTGCTTTTCACAAACACTGATGATGATTTAAATTTCATGATAATGATGATAAATTTAACCAAAGGCTGATTGATGAGTTAAAAAGCACATCAAGGAGGGCAAGCAACGTGGCAGAAGAAGGGCTCAAAGTCACGCCAAGGATAAATTCAATGAACTGGGGATGTTTAGTCTCAGGAAGAAAAGTCATAAATGGGGAGGAGAAACATCATGGCTGTTTTCAAGTACCTGAAAGGCTGTAAGGGAGAGCAAAAGTGACTGTGTTTTTTTCTGCTTGTCCCTAAATGTTAGAATCACAAGCAACAATGCTAGGTCCAAAAGTGCTTATTAAGTGTTAGACTCTGTGCTGTTCTGGAGATACAAAAAAAAAAAGGTAAAAACAGTTGCTGCCTTCAGGGAGCTCATATTCTAATAGGGGAGGTAACACGTGAACTACAGCCCTTTGGAAGAAGTATTAATTAGTAGACATATATTGAAAAGATATGGGGGCAACTAGGTGGCTCAGTGAATAGAGAGCCAAGCCTGGAGATCTGAGGTCCTGAGTTCAAATATGACCTCAGGCATTTCTTAACTATGTGATCCTCAGCAAAGTTACTTAACCCAAGTTATACAGCCCCTGACACTCTTCTGCCTTGGAATGGATATTTATTATCCATTTTAACACAGAAAGTAAGAATTAAAAAAAAAAGAGGATAGAAAAGATACAGACAGGGAGGACAAGTGGGAATTCAATATAACTTACTGACCCGATAATCAATCAAGACTGGAATAATTAAAAATTGACTACAGTGAAATAGCTGCCCTCAAATGGTCTGTAATAAAATAAATGAGAAAATATGTTGAGCTCTATATGATTTTTTCCTCCCCTAGCTCCATAACTCTGATTATCTTTTACTGCCTGTTTGGTTTTTGCTAAGGATGAGAATCACACAGTCTTTTTTAAAAAAAAAGGCAAACTCCATCTTTTTTATATTTGCGGCCAGTCACATTAGAATAGAGGGTATCACTTTTCTCTTGTCCTCTCTCTCTCCACTGGATGACTGAATTGCCATTGTTCTAATGGGAGCAGCTCTAATGATAACCCTAGTAGAAAAGCTGTATCTCACTTATGAATTCTAGCAGCAGGGCTCTTGGGAGGCAGCCTGGACTTACCATCATGATCAAATATTTTTCAGCCCCTAAATTTGAAAAATATGTAAGGAAAACAGACTGCCGTTGATCTTGTCTCAAGAGGAGGAGGTGGAACAAACAGTTGAATGAAATGAAAGAATTGTTGCTCATTCATCATACTGTAGGAGGAGCTCCCCCAAAGTCAGTCTTACACTGATAAGAGCACTACAGAAAAGAAAATGGAAACTGAAAAATGATTGAGCAAAAGGACTCAAAAAGGCCAACCAAATTGGAGCTTACAAAAGAGTATTTTCTTCAGAAAACAGGAGACAGTGTGTAGAGTGTCTTTTGTCCTCTGATATGGATTAAATATACTTCTATACTGACCATGGATTCTTACAAATCAGTTAATATGTTTCTTTGTCATTAGCAGCCATAATTAATTACTCTTGTGCCTACCATTTGGAAAGAGATCAGACCAAGAATATTGGAGATGTTTTTATATTTGTAGAGGATATGCTTTTGGATTTTGCTTGTCAAATCCTAGGTTACATAATTAAAAAATAATATTATAAGTTTAGAGTTTACATTAAATATTATGAAGCAGTGAGGGGCAATGGAAAAAGAACTGGCCTTGGCCCCAAGACACCTTGCCTCTCACACATAATGGTTGCGTGACCTTGGGCAAGTCAGTTTACCTCTTAGTACTTTAGGTAACCCTCTCAGACCCAAACTTACAGGGGAGCTACTAATCTGAAAATATAGAAGAATTTTTCTTAATGAGGAGTCACCTATATAAGGGAAATCATAAGTCTAGTTCCTATGGGTAGCTGTATCTTAGTGCCAATTATATTAGTTTATATGCCTTCCCTTTCCTTCTACTATCAGCACAGTTTGGTGTATTTTAAGCTGAAATAGCAGCTAAGGACAACAAATCCATTCTCTTTTCCCTTGGGATAATAGTAACTAAGCCATCAAGAAAAATAGATGGCTCCCATGATTTCCAACTTACTCTTAAGAGGTTCTTTATATCTTTCATTCTTTCCTTTCTTCCCAGCCTTCTTTTCTTCTCCTTTCTACCTCTGTCACTTTTTTGCTTCCCCTCTTCCTCTGTCTCTGGCTTTCTCTCCCTGCTTCCTCCCTTTTTCTGTCTCTTGCTCCCTCTTTTCCCTCTAGCTTTCTCTCCAATCTCTTTCATTTCTCTCTCCTTCTCACACTGCTAGTCTTCCTCTCTCTCCTCCTTGTCTTTCTCCCTATGCCTTTTCTTTGTTTCTATTTCTCTATCTCTCTACTTCTCATACTTTCTCTTTTCCTCTCCCTTGTTTTTCTCCTTTTTTTCCCTCCCTGTCTTCCAATCATCTTTTTCCTCTCTCTCCCCTTTTTTCTCACTCCTTTTTTTCTCATTCTCTCTTTTACCTTCTTTTTCGAATGGGCAAAATAGAAAGGTCTCTTTCCTTTTTTCTTTTTTTTTGAAAGGTCTATTTCAAATGATACTTCCATTTTTTGCATTTCTATCTGAATAATTGGTTCATTTAGAGATAAGCAGGTAAATATAAATACTTCTACATATGGACTATAATATCAAAATATAATGGATTACTATATGAATTCTAATGTGAAAGTAAAATAGAAAGACTGTTGCTTGGGAGGGAAGAGGATGACAATGTTGGCCATGTTACATCCAAGCATGTAAATACAATAGATCCTCTCCTGCTTTTAGATTCCTGCCAGGAGGGGAAGTAAGAGATGGCAATAGAGGCTGGCCACACTGCTCAGAGAAAGGGTATTGGGCCAGAATTATACTAATACCCCATTTGACTATTGGAAAGATGCACAAAATTACCATTGAAGATGTTGGAAGTTGCAAAAGTTTGTCCTCATGATGTGATTTTCATAAAGTCCTAAATCTTTTCATCTGTTCTTTCAGGCTCTTGGCTTTCCTACCTTCACATTGCTCAGCAACTTTATTAGTTTTTATTATCTAGATCAACTCAGATTGACTTGGTGGCTTTTTTTCTTGAGTCAGAGGCAGACTTTCCTCGATATATTTATGTCGTTGCCCCCTTACTACTAAAAAAATCTTTCCAATTCAAATTTTCATTCTAAATTCATCACAATCCCTAGGAGTTAGCACATTTTCAGTACTACCAATAATACCTGCCAGGCTGTAATTTTCTCATCACAAGCATCCAAGTCGAACTAACGCTAATCTTATTCTAATTTGGTTTGCATAGATCTTAGTGCTGGCACTTAAGGAAAGGTGAACAGTAATTTCTTATTCTTTTTCAATTGTCTCTCTCCCCCACCCCCATGCTTCTCACACACAACCTAGCTCAGCTGTTTATCTTATTTTGGTTTTCAGATTGCTTTGTGAGCAGTAGGAAACACAGTCAGGCAGAACAAAAACATCTTGATGATGAGGTTGCTGAGAATTAGGTGTTGGGTTGGAGGGATGGGTCAATTTGTATATCCTGTGTAGTGGAAAACAACACCAAGGAATTTAAGATTAGACGATATCAGGGTGAGGACCAATTCCACCTCATACTAATTATGTGAAGAGGAATAAAACTGGCATTATCTGTCTCATGGAGTTATTGCCAACAAAGCACCTTATAAAGTATGCAGTGCTTTATATCAATTAGAATTAGAAATATATCTATAGTTGCCAGTTAATATTAATAATCGTCACATGATTAAAAAAAACTTTCTGAGAGTCAAGAAGACTTGGGGTTCAGGTTCTGCCTTTGGCACATACTGGCCATGGAACCTTGGTCAACTTATTTAACTTTCCAGTGCTCCACACAACTCTTTAGTACTATTAGTTGGGCAGCTTGGTTTATCAATAAATAGAAAGTCAGGTCTGGAGACAGGAGGTCCTGGGTTCTAATTTGACCTCAGATACTTCCTAGCTGTGTGACCTTGGGCAATTCATTTGACCCCAATTGACTAACCCTTTTCATTCTTCTGCCTTTGAATAAATACTTAGTATTGGTGCTAAGACAGAAGGTTAAAATAAAAAAGATTAAAGGAATCTTCAAAAAAGACTATCAGTTGTGTGAATAGAGGAATTTTCTTGATTGAGAGTTCCCTATTCTAATGAAATCACATATCTAGCCCACCTACAATGGGATGAAAGAGGGGGAAAACTGAGCTTGACCTTATGAAATCTGACATTAATTTTTCTCCTATCTAGTGGTCAGCCCATTCCCAGAGTGGAATATACAGAAGAAGAGACCAGAACTTGGGGAGTTGTATTCAGAGAACTCACCAAACTCTATCCTACTCATGCTTGTCGAGAGTATTTGAAAAACCTCCCTTTGCTGACTAAATACTGTGGCTACAGAGAGGACAATGTGCCCCAACTTGAAGATGTCTCCATCTTTTTGAAAGGTAAAACTTTAGGCATCTTATTCTTTCTTAGCCAGTCTTTTCTTTGCCTTCTAAGGAAGCAAGTTGGAGTCATGGCACCTTCCAAAGCAAATGACAAATAATAATAATAATAATAATAGGAGCATTAAAGAAGTAATCATGCGGGGGCAGCTGGGTAGCTCAGTGGATTGAGAACCAGGCCTAGAGATGGGAGGTCCTAGGTTCAAATCCGGCCTCAGCCACTTACTAGCTGTGTGACCCTGGGCAAGTCACTTGACCCCCATTGCCTAGCCCTTGCCACTCTTCTGCCTATTGGCTCCAAGACAGAAGGTAAGGGTTTAAAAAAAAAAAGAAGTAATCATGGATGGGTCATGAGCCAAGAAACTGAGAGGTACTAATGTGGTGGAAGTGGAATTTGCTTTGCTTGTTTATTTATCTCAAGAACAAGGACATGCATTTCTAAGGCTGGTAGATTAAAGGTTATATCACAAAGGGCCTTTGTAAACTGTAGGTTTAGCTATTTTGAGGACTCATGAAAAAGCAACTTTAAGACTTTTCTGATTATGCTAGAGGAGTACAGCAGTTTTTATTTCCTGGTAGATGGATGAAGAGAATGAAAACTTTAGTGACTTGCTTCTGCCTAAAGAGTCACAAGGAAATTCCATTCTTTTGGTATTTACTTCAATTTATGGTTGGATGGGGTAGGTGGAAAGGAAGGTCACAGAGACCAGTTCATGATGGCTCCTTGATTTCCTCTTTTCTCTGACTATGGGTGTTACCCAGAGTTCAGTTCTTGGTTTTCTGCTCTTCCATTTCTACCTTTTTTTACTTGTAGAACTCATTTGTCCTTGAAACTCTTAAATCCATTTCTGTCAACTTGATCTGGAAACCTTTAGCTCCTTTTATCCTCCTAAACTCTAGAATCATATATCTAGCAATTTGGTACCTCCTTTTGGATGGACCATTATTTCCATAACCTCAGAATCAATATTTCTAAAATTCAGCTCATGAGATCATGGATTCACAATAAGAAGGGTTTGTAAGCAATTAGATAGTTCAAGTCCTTCATTTTACAAATGAGAAAACTGAAGTCCAGAAAGTTGCCCAAGATAAAACCAGGAGTAAGTGGCATAAATGGGATTTGAGCCCAAGTCTTGAGATACCTAATCCAGAGTTCTTTCCAATAGAAAGAACATCTCCAATATACCAATCATAGATCAAAGAATCATGGACTTAGGGTTATTTGGATGTTGTTACTAAGAGCTTTGGGAATGGCTTTCATTACAAAGTTAATTGGATCTTGATTTTTAAACAATGTTCTACTTTTCCAAGGTTCTTTTGTAATGAGAGGTAGTTTTCAGAACAGAGGTCAATTACAAAGCTGGTATTAGGGAATGAAAATAACACTTAGGTGAGAGAGAGAGTGAGACAGACAGACAGACAGACACAGAGACAGAGACAGAGAGGTAGGCAGAAACAGAGATAGAGTCAGAGAGAGAGAGAGACAGACAGAGACATGGACAGAGACAGAGACAGAGACAGAGACAGAGATTATCTTTATATATATATATATATATCTATATATATATATATATATATATGGAGGATATGACTATGCCCTATATAATTGCTTAGCAGTATAATGAGATACTTTATTTATAATAGAGTTCTAAGAATTGTATTGACTGTTTTGTTTTTCCAACTTGATGCTAAAGAAATTTTATTGATTTTTATGCTCAGAATCAAGCAAATAACAGTAATGTATGTGTAAATAGGATTATTTTCATAAATAAAGAAATTGTAATTGTAGAGGATGAGAAGAATTTGTTTCATATTATGCTATAAAGGGTTACTTTGAATTGCGACTAGCCAGCTACAATCATCAAAGAAAATTGGAATACTTTTGTTTTAACATAAACACACATACACTAGGCACTAGTGTACACTAGGCAGCAATAAAAAATTATATAATACATTGTAATGTTTTACTAATGCCTTTTTTGTATATCATATTAATTTCTAGATCTACAATCCTCTCCCCACCACATTCCCATGAACCCTCTCTTATAACAATTAAGAAAAACCAGCAGGCACAGAGACAAAGCCTGACACCCCTTGTCTCTCTACGGAAAGGAGGGGGACACATTTTCTTATTCTTCTCTAGGGCTGAGATTGAGAATTACCATTATTCAGCATCTGACTTTGTTTTAACTTTCTTTTCATTTAAATTATTATAGCCTTTTTTGTACATTGTTCTACTTCTGCTCTAAATTTAATTTTGGACTAGTTCCTCTTTGGTGTTTACAGATTTCCCCTCCTGATTTGGTTTTGAAGGGAAAATTCTTAAGTACATTTTGATCTCTGTTTATTAAGAGGTGTTCTGTCTTTCTGGAAACAGATTGTCATAAGTGCATTTGATTAATGAAAGGTCCCTTCATTTTGGTGGTTATAAAGTACATATGTTATTCTATATGACACATTTAGTATCTTATGATCCATATAACATCATTATTAATTACTTAGGATATTCTCTTGGACCATTAAGTGCATTTTGTTGTTCAGTTGTTTCAATCACATCTGATCATTCGTAACCCCAGTTGGGGTTTTCATGAAATGGTTTGCAATTTCTTTCTGCAGTTCATTTTACAGATGAGGAAACTGAGGCAAATAGATCAAGTGATTTGCTGAGGGTCATACAACTAGTAAGTGACTTTGAACTCAGAAAGATGTCTTTCTGACTGCATACCTAGTACTCTACCTATTGAACCTAGCTGCTCATTATCCCCATTTTACAGATGTAGATACGGAGGCAAAAGGTATAAAAGTGTAAATGTCTCAGGCCAGATTTTCCTGACTCCAGGCCTGGCACTCTATGTACTATACTATCTAGCTATCCCTATGAAGTGCTTCTGTGTTAACATTTGATTTATTCTTTTTGTTGCTTCTTTAGAAAGATCTGGCTTTACAGTGAGACCAGTGGCTGGGTACCTGTCTCCTCGAGATTTTCTAGCTGGATTGGCTTATAGAGTGTTCCACTGTACTCAGTATGTTAGACATGGCTCTGACCCACTCTACACCCCAGAACCGTGAGTATTCATATTTCAAGATCAGAGCTACATTTTTGAACCATTAAAGGGGATACTAGTCAGTGCTTAGAACTCTTGAAATGATTCAAGCTGGTGGAAATCCAAGTCTTGTTTGTCTCCGTGGTATCAAATTGTTGTCCTACCTCTAAGGTTGCAATGGCACTCACCTAGACGGTTGAGGTGGCTCTTAGAAATGGTTGCATGGCTCCTAGATATCTGAAGAATAAAGTTCAAACTACTTAGCCTTACTCTCAGCTTCTATAATTTGGTATCAAGTCATCACCTCTCTCATTGGAGGTCTTCAAGCATCTAGCAAAGGCTGGATGACTATTTTGTGGGTGTGTTGGAAGGCAGAATCATATCTGGGTATGTCCCTTCCAACCCTGAATTCTGTGATTGTGATACTTGCTCCAATATTATTTTCCATTATTCTCCCCATGCTACTCTTAACATTCTGGATATATTTCCTTTCCCATGTTTTTGCTTTCAAAGCCCTGTTTAATTACCTTCTCTTCCAAGATAACTATCCTGACAACACCAGCCTACAGTGAACCTTCTTTCTACAGAATGCTTTTTGCTGTTTAGTTGTTTCAGTCATATTTGTCTGTTCATGATCCCAATTGAGGTTTTCTTGGCAAAGATACTGGAATGGTTTGCAATTTCCTTCTGCAGCTCATTTTACAGATGAGGAAACTGAGGCAAAGAGAGTAAGTGATTTTTCCAGGGTTACACAACTAGTAAGTGTCTGAGGCTGGTTTTGAACTCAAGAAGAAAAGGGACATGCTATTATTATTACCATTTTATAGATTAGGAAACCAAGCCTCATAGAGGTTAAAGGGGCTTGCTCTAGTTCACCCAGATATTCAGTATGTGAGTTGAGATTTGAACCCAGTATAACCTGGTAAATATGATGTTGGTCAATCAGTCAGTAAAATTTCTTTAAATGCCTACTACATGCCAGGCACTGTGCTAAGTTCTGGGGAAACATAAAAGAAAAAAAATTCTCCCAGTGTTATAGTTGGGAGTTGCAAACATCCCAACAATGCCACAAAATATGTGTCTATTTTACCATTTTACTAGGTATGTCTATACACCATGTGTCTATACTCCACATTTTTTAGGAACTGAATCAGTTTGCACTCATGCTAGTAAGACTGAGTTCCAGATATGGACTATCATCACATGCTTTTATTCAAACTCTCTTAAGGTCCTGTTTAAGAGAAATACATTTCTTCCATTCCCTGCTCTATCTCTTGAGCCCCCATCCGATGTGTTTTCTATCTATACCATCAGCTATTCACAATAACGACACTTCTAAATCTTAAACATACCTATGCCTAACATTTATCTGATATAACATATTAAACCCAACATTTATTTAACAGCAAGGCAAAAGAAATAATGGCCATTATAGATACTAACATATCGAAACACATGCATAAACAATAAAATCTACTTTATGTAGATATCATCCTGAATTATACTTTCCCTTAAATGCACACAATATCTATAGTGAAGAAGGCACAGAGAGAAAGTAAGCATGGCTGTGTTGTCCTATATTTTGGCTACAATACTCTATTTTTAAGTGACAGTCCTTCTCTTCTGCGGGGTTGTTATGTAGGCAGAGCTGAGGCAAAGGTGAACACTAAAAATACAGAGTGAGAATGGAATGATATAACAATAGAGGAATCTAGCAGGGAGGCATATGAGGGAGGACACCATATGTTTAGAGCAACTCACAAGATTGGACTCCAGGTTTCAGTATTATTGACCCATTCAAAAATCTGTAACACACACCCCAAATTGTTTTTCTTCTCACTGCTTGACAGCTGATCTTCATCATTCTTTTTTTCCTAACCCTTACCTTCCTTCTTAGAATCAACATTGGTTGAACCAACAATATTGGTTCTAATGCAGAAGAGCATGAAGGGTTAAACGTTTAAGGATACCCAGCTACCAGGTGTCTGAGGTCAAATTTGAACCCAAGATCTTCTGTCTCCAGGACTAGCTCTCCATCATAGCTGGGTCACCCAGCTGCCCTAGATCTTCATCACTCTTAACCCAGGAAAATGTTCTCTTCTTTATTTAAACAAAGCATCGCAAACTCTTAAAATTGATCATCATCCTTAAAAGAGTATTTAAAAACATGTTAGCTCTTAAGCAAACAGTAGTGTTCTTTAAGCCAGAGAAGCTTTGTTACTTGTCAAACTGGCTGTCTCTTAGTTTTACACACCAAGTCAGCTAGTTGTTCCCTCACACGTGCTGCTCCTTCCTATCAGAATAGAACTCACAGTAATACACCTCGGCTGACTCTTCAATCCAGCTCAGCAATATACCAAAGCAGTTGGAAAGCGCCGCCTCCCTATCTTTTCCTTCTGAAGTCAGAGGTGGCAGCAGAGAGCAAGAAGCACTAATGAAAAGCTTCACCTCTCTCCATTTCTAGGTGGTGCTGAAGGTCAATAGCCTTCACTGAAGCTTGGCCGGTGAAATCAATTCTCTTTCCTATAAGTCAGGAATCCCGAGCTGAAGCCTCCCATAAGCCGGCTGCTTCTAATTATTGCCAGAGCTCCAGACAGAGCAGCTTTTCAGTCCTTTTGTTACGTCTTTAATTCTTCAAGTTCCTGTGTTAGGTTCTTTCTTTCAATGGCTTAAATAAGAGCTTCCTCTTTCTAAATGATTCACCTTTCACTTTAAAAGTCCCAACGCCCCCAGTTTTTCCTATCAGATCAATAGTACTTTTAAAATCCTACCCCAGTCTCAAAATGTTTCTGTCTGTCTCTCTTGCCCTCTTTAGTTATAAAACAGTCATATATTAATGACTTGACTTGAGTTTCCCATAGCATTAGTAGTTCTGAAGACTCCAACTTGGTCATCCATTACTTTAGTGTCCCTGAAACTGTTTCTTTATACTTGTATATCTCCAATTTTACAACTTTGTCATTTACCTTTTATAAGATTAGATTCTTTCTATTTAAGCAGGGCACAATTTAATATAATTTACAAAGATATTTAAGTCTTTTTATTTACATCACTGATAATTTTCTCTTCAAAATTGCTGAAATACTGCATAAAAGTCACTTTATTCATATACATTTTAGCAGGAGACATTACAATAAAATTCTCTTTCTACTCTTTTTAGGTATCAAAATGTTTTTCTATAACAGTAGCAATATTTTGCATCATTTAAAAATTTATATATTTTCTCTTAAATACTTTCTGTCAAGTAACTCAATATAAAAAGATCCTTAAAAGGATGGCATATAGCTCTCTCTATACATATGTACATACATTTATGTCTCTCTGTGTGCATGTTTACATGTATATATGTATGTATATAATTAGCTAGATAGATCAGGGGATAAAATACTCGGCCTGGAGTCAGGAAGACTTCTCTTACTGAGTTCAAATTTGGACTTAGACATTTATAAGCTGTTTGACAAGGGCAAGTGACTTAACATTGTTTGCCTCAGTTTCCTCATTTATAAAATGAGCAAGAGAAGGAAATGGCAAACCACTCCAGTTTCTTTGGCATGAAAACCCAAATGGGGTCATAAAGAGTCTGATACAACTGAAAACAACTGAACAACAACAAAAGAACAGTACACCGTATTTAAGAATTTTCCAACTTCAAGTCCAGGACTAATGAGATCTGCAATGTCACATTTGATAAGATGAAGATTTGTTTCTTGTCACAGGCTTCTGGATTTGTTCATGAAGACCAATTAATTATGAAACTACCAGTCAGAAGTCAGATAAATCCACCTATAGAGATGCCATATCAATGCTTTCTTGAACTTTATAGGATCACAGGATCATAGATTTAGAGTTAAAAGTGACTTTAGAGGTCATCCAATTCAATACATTTTACAAATGAACTGAAGCCCAAAGATGTTAACTTATTTGACCAAAGATTGCTCTTTTTCTTGTTCAGTTGTTTTGTTCATGTCTGACTCTTTGTGACCCCAATTGGGGTTTCCTTGGCAAAGATCCTGGAGTAGTCTGTCATCCAGTTCACTTTACAGATGAGGAAATGGAGGCAGACAGGGTTAAATGACTTTCCCAAGATCACAAACTACTAAGAGTCTGAGGTCTCACAGAGATAAATCTTCCTGGGTCCAGGTCTGACACTCTATGTATCCTCTGCACCATCTAGCTGCTCTACCTAAGGGTACATAGGAAGTAAGTTACAGGATCAGTATTTGAAACTGGGTCCTTTGATTCCAAATCCAGCAACCTTTGCAGTCTATCATATTGCCTCAATGGCAGTTCAAGTCCATTGGCTTATATATTTGACATTTAACTGATCCTTAACTCAATTATTCCTCAACCCACTGAATTTATCAATTTTTTTGTATTAGTAATGAATTCCTCTGATTCCATTCTGGCTTTTAACCCATTTAGTATTACATGGTAGTGACAAGTAGGTCTTATTAGAACTTGGTTTCTCAAATCTCCCTTTCCCAGATGCACTTAAATAATATAATATTCACTGGCTATGTGGCTCTTTGCAACAAACAACATTGCTTTGCAGACATCCTCAAGTTTGAGTGAAACTGTTCTCATGGTAAACAGAGGTTACTTACAGGACTCCAAGGTACTCCAAGAAGAAATGTTTCCTAGGGCAGATTGAGTATTCAAAGGATTGTTCTCAGTATGAAAAAGGTAACCACTAAATATAAGCCAGTGGATCTATAAATAGCAAGCACTTTGTTATTTAGCTCTTAATCACTGGCATGCCATCAAAATGTGCTATTATGCCAGCAAATATGTAGGAGAGAAGGAAAAAAAACAAGAAATCAGACTTTTTGAAAACAAACATATCAAAATTTAAGAGCAGAGAATTTTTATCCAAGTACTTAAAAAGTTTTGGTTGAATCCTTATCTTTTCACTTCCCCAAATCCTTTAGAAACAATTAATACCAGATACTTTTAGAGACCTTATTTCTGGAACTAAATTCCTTTTTCTCAGTTTGGTACCAACAAGAAAGCAAGTCTTTCATATGTTGCCCTATAATTTAGCTACTATGTTCTACTTTTGGGTGATCATCCTTGTCTATTGAACTCTTGCTTATAGGCAGAGCAAAGAAAAAGATGAATAAACAGATTGATCAAAATGGAATGATAACAATAACAGCAATAGGAATAAATTGACACTATATGAAAAGGAATTTTACTTTTTCTCCTTTCAAATCTGGGAGAAATATTTTTTACATATTAAAGCAATATATAGAGTTGTGAAAATAGATTTTTACTTTGTAAATCTTTAGTACCTTTACATTTGGACAGTTACTGTAGTGGGATTATATTTTAAATGATTTTTTTTTGTCTCTACCTATGATTTCATTGATATAAGAAATGTCTGGTAAGGAAACTCCCTCTGCCAATGCAGATAGATAGCAGTTCTGTAACTTTATGCGATTATAGATCTAGAGATAAAAGGGTCCTCACAGGCTGTTTAATTTCGTCCTGTCATTTTTTACAGCGAGGAAAATGAAGCCCAAGGAAGATATTCAGGCTTATAACTCAGGTGCCATCTTTAACTCCTCATTTTTACCTCTTCCCATATTCAATCTGTTGCCAAGGTCTGTCTTCTTGACCTTCATAACATCTCTCAAATAAACTGCCTTCTTCTCCCTTGGCATTGCCACAACCCTTGCTCAGGTCCTCATCATCTCACTTCTGAACTATTGCAATAATCTATTGGTTAGTCATCCTGCCTTTTCTCTCTCCAGTTCAGTCCATCCCTCACTCAGCTGTCAAATTGAACTTTCTAAAGAACAGGTCTGAGCATGTCAGCCTCCAATTCAATAAACTCCAATGCCTCTCTATCATCATCAAAATTTTTTTTAATTGTCTGATTCTACTTTATTGGAATAAGTAGATCAGTAACTGTTCTACAACTTAATTTATACATAAAAAGTTGAAAAGGACCTCAGTAGTGATTTAATCTAATTTCATCATTTTTATGGATGAGGAAAGCTGAGGCCACCACTGAGGTTCCCTCAGAATCAATATGAAATCCACTCTTTAGCTTTCAAAATCCTTCATAAGCAGGCCAAAAGCTGATAACCTCTTGTTTGAACTCTTGCTCAAAATCTAATTTGTCAGATTTATTTCCATTTTCCCATTCTCTCTTTTTTCCTAAGAGTGAGTGAGTCTATATTCTGGTAGGTGGGGGTTTATGTTATTCTACTATGATCAGTTGCTTCTGGATCAGTTGTTTTTGGTACCGAATCTTTTCCACTGGTCACTTTTTCTGTTTTATAAGTTATATCAAATAGGTTCCATGACAGTCACTTAAGTCCTACCAGAGCATCCTTTTTCAGAATACTGTAATACTTCTGGTTTCCCTAGAACATCTTTAGGCAGAATGGTTTGGGCTTCCATGATGTATCTCTAATAGGCCCCCAACTCAGAGTATAGGGAGGCTTCAGCCTTGACTTGCTGAGTTGTCACTAAGCTTTCCTTATGGGATGCTGTCTCAGTGCCTACAGTTTTTTTTGGCTGTCTTTTTGTGTAGCGTGGGATGGATGAAAGAGCTTACAAGTGTTTCTCTTTGAATTTTTTGATTATTATTGAATCTAGTATACTTTGTAGATCTTTGCTGGGAGATATGTGGTTGGGTTTCTCTGACTGTTCAGTCATTTCAGTCATGTCTGACTTGTTGAGACTCTATCTGTGGTTTTCTTGCTAAGATACTGGACTGGTTTTCCATTGGCTCCTCCAGTTTATTATGCTGATGAGGAAACTGAAGCAAACAGGATTAAGCGACAGCTCTTGAATGGAATTGCTTATTTATCTTATAAAATATCATCATCTTAAGTCTCACTCCCCTCTTGTTCCAGTCTACACTGAACTTTTTTCAATCATGACACTGTCATCCAGCATATGAGACTGAAAAACATGCCATTTACATATTCATTCAAGTAATTAATTTTATTTTTATTTTACTTAAATTTTCAAGGTCATTCATTTTTTAAAAATAGACTTGACCTATGATTTTATTGGTATAAAGAACTTCCATGGGCAGCTGGGTATCTCAGTGGTTTGAGAGCCAGGCCTACAGAGGGGAGGTCCTAGGTTCAAATCTAGCCTCAGACACTTCCCAGTTGTGTGACCCTGGGCAAGTCACTTGACCCCCCCATTGCCTAGCCCTTACCACTCTTCAGCCTTGGAACCAATACACAGTATTGATTCCAAGATGGAAGGTAAGAGTTTTAAAATAGAAAAAAGAACTTCCAGTAAGTTCTTTGTAGAATTCTACCAATATGGATCAGTAGCTCTTCCAAAATTTGTGGTCCAGAAGAGTTACCTAGTTTAAGAGAGGTTATGAGACTCATCTAGAGTTACACAACACATAAGTGCCTGAAATGGTACTCAAATCCAGGTCTTTATGACTTTTAAGGGGCCTCTCTAGCCCCTATATCAAGCTGCCTTTTTGAGTTATTGGTAGGAGAGGTACAGTATAAACAAATGAACTGGTAATTTCATTGATATAGGGAACTCTTGGATAAAGGAACCCCCACTACCAGGTTGTCAGCACCTTCATTGCAACTTATTTTCCTAGAGAGATGCTAAAAGTACTAAGAGGTTAAATGACTTCCCTAGGTTCACTATGTGTCAGAGGCTGACTTGGAACCCTAAGGCTGGCTCTCTCACCTCTCATTGAAGCTACCCACTTAAGAACCAAGGACAGATCCAGGTTTCACTCTCATTAGAGACCTCCCTCTACATTGACATTAATTTATTTATAATCAATGCTCAAGTCTGGTCATTAATCAGTCTCTAATCCATCTACCTCAATGTACTGTCTAGCCCTTTTCCCTTTATCTTGTCCCCAAGGATAACACGAGGGACTTTGCTAACGGCTTTGTTGAAATATGGTTATGATATATCTGTAATTTCTCCTTAACTAGTCCCTTAATTCTCCAAAATTTCTTTGATCTTTTGTTTAATCCAGGAAGATTCTTGGACAGATTTTAAAAACAATTAATAAAACCCTGTCTACCCCTAATCCAAGAAAACATCTTGGACACAAGAAGTACCAAACCCTTTTCACTGTGGGTGGCTCTCTGCCTAGCCAACTGTTATTGTAGGGTATGAGAAAGAGCTCATAACCTCAGGCCAAGAGACCTAATGGACAGAGCATAAGGAAATTCAGGCTTTGCCATTAACTTTCTGTGTCACTGTTAGCAAGTTATTTAGTCTCCCAGTGTGAGGATTAATGAAATAATGCTTCAATCTCCCCTGAAGAAAAGCATCATATAAATACAAAATAGATCCATTTTTACTCAGTATCAACTAAACTCAATTTAATGGCTGATGTGTCTCATAAAGCTATAGAGATGTCTTAGTTAAATAGTCAAGTTCTATGTTTTTCAGTAATAATATTCTTTCAAGTTTTAAAAAATGATGATAAGGCCTTGTGTTTCTGAATGCCTTTAAAGAGTTCAAAATCCTCTAACAGATGTCATATAAGAAACAAGGGTAATAAATTATTTAAAATGTGTACATTTAAAAACCAAATTCTTCTATCATATTTCTTTCCCACTTAGGGCAAATTTGCACTGGTATGAGGTGGTAAGATATAACCTCTGGGGTCTCCTCCACCTTTGAAATTCTATGATTAGTCTTTCCCTTTTCAATAATGCTTTTGGTAATGCTTCCTTCATCTGGTTTGGAAGAAGACCTTTCTTTCCTAGTGAGGCCTTATCTAGCCTGACCTACTTACATGGGCAGAGCCATTTGCTTCAAAATTTGTCTTCCTTCCTGAAAAGGAGAGAGAGAGAGAGAGAGAGAGAGAGAGAGAGAGAGAGAGAGAGAGAGAGAGAGAGAGAGAGAGAGAGAGAGAGAGAGAGAGAGAGTCAGAGAGAGAGAGAGAGTCAGAGAGAGAGACAGAGAGAGAGAGAGAGAGTCAGAGAGAGAGAGACAGAGAGAGAGTCAGAGAGAGAGAGACAGACAGACAGACAGACAGACAGAGACAGAGAGTCAGAGAGAGTGTATGAGGGGTTGGATGATGGAGTGGTGTCTGTTATCCTCATCTAACTAAGAGGCTTGGTTTTTACTGACTTCCAGGTATTATGATTTTAAGCCTCTGAAAAGGAAAACAAGTTAAGTGTATTAGATAGACAGATGATGATTAATGATAGATGATAGAAAGATGATAGTCTGATAGAGCATTTATAGGCATTTATTCTGGACCAAGTCCAATGGTCAGTATCAGGATAGAAATATAAGCAAATAAGACAGTCTTTACTCTTTTGAGCTTATATTCTAATTGAAGATGACCCATGAAGGGGAATTCAAGAAAGGGGAGGAATGATACCAGCATTGGGGCAAGGCAGCTGGTGAAGAGAAGTCCTGTGTATGAGTTAAGATTTTAGTGAGAGGAAACATAGTTGAAGCCTATCCAAATGATCCAAGCAAGAGAGTAATCAACCAGGAGAGTGGGACCTCAGGGTGGAAGTTTCTTCAGAGTCAGAAGGTAGCTGGTAAAGAAGAGAAGCATGGAGAGTCAGTTAAGATATAGGAGTGTGGTTTAGAGTAGATAGATGATGTCTTAGGTCATTTCCTTCTCCGGATCATATAAGATAAATTTTCTGAGGATCTTTTGGAGAAGTGTGAATGGCCTAAACTTAATCATGTTTGGGGAAAGTCAATAATAACAATGGTACTTGACTTGATCACATTTAATCCTTATAATAAACCAGAGAGATAGATATTTTTGTTGTTTAGTTATTTTTAGTCCTGCCCAACTCTTAACAACCCCACTCCCTATATGGGGTTTTCTTGGCAAAGAGACTCAAATGATTTGCCATTTCCTTCTTCAGATCATTTTTTGGATGGAAACTGAGGCAAATAGGGTTAAGTGACTTGCCCAGGGTCACACAATTAGCAAATCTCTGAGGTTGGATTTGAACTCAGGTTTTTCTGGTTCCAAGCCTGGCACCATATTTACTGATCTGCATTGGCAGAGGGAGTTTTCTTTTAAGAAACTCCAATTCTGCTGAATCCAGAGGTCTAGGTCAATTCTAATGTTGTGGATAAATAAAAAAGGGTCAGTTCATACCATCTGATTTGGCCAGAATTTTTAACATGCTGGTCTCAATACAAATAGAAGAAAATCCACATTCATTTATGTGGTGGGCACTAAGAAAAACTTAACAAAACAAATCAAAAACATATAAACCCATTTCAGTCCTAAATTAACACTTGGAGAGTTCTCTAGTCATTCTGATGCAAGCAACCCTAGACATTTCCTTGTTATCCCCAATTAGGTGCACTTACCAACCAAATGATGAGTTAACATTGGAAAAAATCCTCCCAGAGCCATCCTTCAGCTTCTTTTCATCCACATGAACACTTTATTCCTCCCATTCATCTCTTTTCTTTTCCTCCTCTTTATGATTTATCTAAGGTGTCAGCTTCTGTGTCATTTACAACAAACAAATCCTATAGAAGTATGTCTTAAAAAAAGACAGGTGCACATATTTGGAATGGGAAGCAAATGCTCAGTGCTTATCCAATTCCTTTTAAAGGCTTTAATTTGCCACAAAAATAAAAAGGAGTCACTCCACACAGTCTGAGGAGTCATCTTTGAAAAGTGATAAGAAGAAGGAAATGCCAGACTTGTCTTTAATGTGAACTTCACAACCAGGTCCGTTATCTGCTGGCGACCAACTTAACGCAACTTTCTTAGAATGATTCAGGCAATTGCTTGAGGTGCTATGCCTGGACTTACAAAAGTCTCTTTTTTGTAGGCTTTGGAAACCTAAACACGGGTCTTATCAGAAAAGATTCCAATTTAAGGCAGCAAAGGTTGGATGTCTGATATGATCCATAGCTTTCGTTTTTGAAAAGGAGACATGATGTTTTACAGCGTTAACAATTTTGAAAGGTTCTACATTTTCACTGAACAAGAATGTTTTTGTGTGAAAAAATGAGATGTCGAAGCATTCTTCAAGGGAAAATGCATAAAAGCTGAGTGGAATTGAAAAGAAGAGAGTTTGCCGATTTAGAGATTGGGCACAGATTGTGCTGACAGGTGTAATTATGGCTGAATAATTGAATCTTTTAAGGAATATCCAGTGGAATAAATCAGCACAAGTATCTCCCTGGTCAGAACTCATTTCTAATTAGATGCTCAGTGGTCCAGTTGTGAGGAATACCACATATGTATTGCCAACAGACTTCTTCCTGAGAAGTAACCAGCAACTTTGCCTCTGGCACTGGGCTAAATGGGGCTAAACAAACTGTGTTTATTTCAATGAACTTAAGCGAAGCTAGTACAAGGTTTCAAGTAAATGGCCCTTTTGGCCTTGGATAGATATCCCTTCCTACCCTGAATGCCTTTTTGTGCATGCTTTTTTTTTTCTATCCCAAAACATCTCTCGCTCCTAAGGAATGGGAGCAAAGCTCATCTTCGAGGATATTCTATAATGGATCTTAGAGATATAGAAGAGAGAGTAGATCTCCCTTAAAGTTTCTCAACCTGGAGACTCTGGACCCTAGAAGAAGCATATGAATAAATGTCAAGAGTTCATGAACTTTGGTGGGAAGAAAATTCTATCTTTATTTCAATATAATTGTTTCCTATGCAATCCTTTATATATTTTCTTTTATATATTTAAAAAATATTACTCTGAGATGGGGTCCATTAGCTTCACCAAACTTCCAAAAGGGATTCTCAAGGTCACATGGCTAGTACATGTCTGAGGTCAGATTTGAATTTAGGTATTCCTTAATTCTAGACCTGGTACTCTATCCATTGTACCACCTAACTGTCCAAGGAAACAAGTAGAGAGCTACAAAAATGGAATGAGCTATCTGTTGAAGGAGTAAGTTCCTTCTCACTTGAGGTATTAAAGCAGAAGATGATGGATGATTACCTGTCAGGGATGTTGAAGAGGGGCCAACAGGCAAGGAGGAGAACTCGATGTTTTCCAAAGTCTCTTCCAGTTCTGAGAGTCTATGAAATCCCAAGGAACCATGTTGATCTCATGGAAAATAAAACACCAGATTAATAGTTTTGTGATTAGCCTTCAAAAATCTTCAAGTCTCATTTTGGGTGAGAATATTTCCAGGCATGCCTGTTTTTACGTATTTATAGAGTGTATAAAAGCTATGGAATACAGAGCAGTTTGATTTTATTTTTGTGACTATTCCACTGAAGTCATAAAATGCAATCACCTTCTTCCTGGTTTTGAAATAGAAACACTCAAAGCCTTTGCCCCATGAGAGGAGAGTTTACAGTAAATATTGCTCTCAGGCTCTCTTTCTAAATCAGAGGCTCCTTTCTCTCAGCCCTGTGCCCCTTAGACAGACAGAGCCACAAGGAGGGAATATTAGGGATGGTGAAGTAAAGGGGCACCATTTCTACTTACAAAAAGATGAAGCTTACTCTCAGCAATGCAAGGACCTTTGACAATCCTGAAAGACTTACAACAGGGATGCTATCCACTTTCAGAGAAAGAACTGTTGGAGTCGTCTTTCACATCATGTATTCATGGTTTTATTTTGGGGTTTCAGTTATGTATAAGTTTGCTCTTACAACAATAACTGATATTGAAGTGTGTTTTGAATGACAATAAAAATAAAATGTATATACCCCCAACTCTGAAGAGTAAGGGGATTCAGGAAGTGGCTAAACAGATAATTATCTATAATTTTCATGGAATGTTATTATCCATTAAATTATGAAATGATCAGTTTCAGACAAAATTAGGAAGACTTGTGTGAACTGATGTAGAGTGAAATAAAAAAAAACCATGTGAATAGTTTATATAAAACATTATAAAAAATACAAACAATTCTGAAGTACTTTATTATCCTGAAAATGCTATTATTCCAGAGGACCAAAGATGAAGCATTACATGTACTTCCTGTCAGAGAGATAAATAGACTTTAAATGAAAAATGAGGAATACATTTTTCAACATGGTCAATGAGGGAATTTGCTTTGCTTGACTATATTATGAGTTTTTGTTTTCTTTTTAGCATGTTAATTTAATTGATATGATGGATTGGGGAGGAGGAGTAAGGAGAGAGAATGAAAGGTTATAAATTAGTAAATAAAAATATTAAAAAGCAAAGGAAAAACCCATATAGATGAAGCTCATCTCTACTTTTCCATGTACAATTGTCTGTTGGCCATATCACTCTGGCTCTTAGATTCAATTGAATGTATAGATTCACCATGTGGACTTGCATAATTTTTAAGACTCCCAAATTAGTAATCCCTCTCAAGCAGTAATAAAAAGGGAATTGTTCTCCCTGGGTATTGGTGGATCAGTTCTCTACACCATTGCAACCAGTGTTTCCTACCTGGCTAAAAAGGTTGTAGGTAGTAGTTTTTTGATACATGAAATCTTAAAAAAAAATTTTTTTTAAACCCTTACCTTCCATCTTGGAGCCAATATTGGCTCCAAGGCAGAAGAGCGGTAAGGGCTAGGCAATGGGGGTCAAGTGACTTGCCCAGGGTCACACAGCTAGGAAGTGTCTGAGGTCAGATTTGAACCTAGGACCTCCCATCTCTAGGGCTGGCTCTCAATCCACTGAGCTACCCAGCTGCCCCCGATACATGAAATCTTAACTTTAAATCCATGAACAAAGTTCTTGGTATCTTGATGCAGTGGAAATCAACCACTCAGCAAACATTTTTCAAGTTCATATTATATGCCAGGAACTGAGCTATGTATTAGAAAGAAACTTAGATAGTTGATTTGTGTGATTCTAAAGAAGGTGTGGGAGAAGGTCAGCTAGGTGGTTCAGTAGATAGAGAACCAGGCTTAAAGACACGAGGTCCTGGTTTCAAAAGTATCCTTCCTTCCTAGCTTTCTAGCTGTGTGATCCTGGGCAAGTCACTTGACCCCCATTGCCTAGCCCTTACCACTCTTCTGCCTTGGAAACAATACACAATATTTATTCTAAGATAGAAGGTAAGGGTTTAAAAGAAAGAAAAGAAGAGAAAGTGTGGGAGAGAGGAAGTATTAGGCAGCATACCCAACAGAAGGTGCACGGGGCTCTTGTGGAACCAGGACTGCATTAGAAAACTGAACCATTTCCACTTGGATTATCTCAGAAAGATCCTGAAGAGTACCTGGCAAGATAAACACTGAGGTCCTCTCAAGCATTCAAACTCTATTGCGAGAGTACAGCTCTGATGGGTTGACCACATAACCTGAATGCCAAACACACACTTACACAAAACAATATTTTTATGGAGAACTCCCACAAGGCAAGCAATCGCATGGTGTTTAGAAGAATAGGTATAAGGACACTCTCAAGGTCTCTCTGAAGAACTTTCGCATTGACTGTGAGATGAGGAAAATGCTGTCAGAGGACTACTTAGTCTAGCATGCCTGCCTCAAAGAAACTGACATATATATATATATACAAAGGAAACATGAATATATATATATACACACACACACACACACACACACACACACACACACACACACACACACACACACAAAGGAAACATGAACTGTGTAAATCCAGAACCACTTCCACTATAAATGTTCTGAGGGACCTTTTGGTGTCAGATCTGTGGTTGCAGCCTTATGAAACCATATTGGTTTAATGAACCACAGCCAAGCATGTCGTATCCTGGCTTCGAAATCATGATGCCATTAGTCTTCAAAAATGAAGGATGAACAACAACATTTATTGAGTGTTTACTTTATTCCAGGCACTGTACTAAGCAAGCAGAAACTAATGTGACTAAAATATATAGTTCGTACCCTCAAGGGGTTATTTTCTAATGAGAGGAAGGCAGCACATTAAGGAGAATTAGAAAGGGAAGGGGCTGTGTGAACTGGGCAAGCCACTTGACCCCAATTATCCAGCCTTTATTGTTCCTCTGCTTTGGATCCTATATTTAATATCAATTCTAAGTCAGAAGGTAAGGGTTTAAAGAGAGAGAGAGAGAGAGAGAGAGAGAGAGAGAGAGAGAGAGAGAGAGAGAGAGAGAGAGAGAGAAAGGGGTGGGGTGATAGAGTGCTTACTTGGGGCAAGGTTGCTAATAAAAAGAAGAAAATAATAAATAATAAAATACAGAGAATGAAGAATAGACCCCAAAAGTGAAGTGAACATGCTTAGGGTCTCACCAATCAGGAGGGTGTCAGAGATACAAACACAAAAGTGACAGCCGAAAGATACAATATGAACATAGATAAATACGTGTAAGAAATGTATAAAATAAATATGATATGATGGTGGTCTGGGAAGAGAGGCTAACAGCTGGTGCAATCAGAAGAGATCTCTTACAGAGGAGCCTTCTAAGGGGTTAGGGAAACTGGAAAGAGAACTGGACTAATAGCAGCAGACCAGGGTTCTATTCCTAGATTTGCTACTAACCTTGGGGAAATCACTTCATTTCTCTGACTCTGTACAATTAGATTTTGAAGGGGTTTGGCCTAAATTCAGTTAAGAAAATTTGTTAAGCACTCACTATGCACAGCAAAGTATCTTTAGTTCCTATAGTCTTTCAGCAATGTTTTATGGCTGCAAGTTATAGAATCCTCTGTTTCCTGAAGATTCAAAGCTGAGATCGCCCAAAGGGCAATGGAAAGACAAATAATGGGCATGAAGAGACTGCGACATATGTAATCATTCAGGAGAAGTTGTATAAAGGATATATCAGAAATGCATATAATTAGAAAAATAGCTGGTTTTATAGGGAGAGCAGGGGATAACCAAGGGATAGTTCCATGGATAGGTATGAAATGTCAGAAGAACTAGAGGAAGGTCCCAGTATTGGGTGTGCACCCTCTTCCCCCCACTACCATTATAGTGTATTTGTTGGGCAATATGGAGGATATTCTCACAAAATGAAGAAGCAGGGAGGGGTTGATATCTTCATCTCTAGAAAGAATAGCCACATTGATATGTTGCTTATTCATTAGAATATGAAAGGATGTATTGGATACTGGGGTTAAAAAAGACAAAAAAAAAATCCTTTCCTTAGTTAATAGTCAATAAAAATTTACAAAGCTACTTTAGTACCAGCCACTGTTCTAAGCTTTGGTGATACGACAACAAAAAGAAGACAATTCTTATTTTCAAGGAGTTTACTAATCTAATGGAGAGAATATGACAGACAAAAGAAAGCTGAAAAGGGAAGGGGAAGTTATCCCTACAAAGAGTTGTGGTGGAAAAGCTAAAGAAGTCCACAATGAGCATAGTCCTCTAACTTACACCCATTGGTTCTAGTTTCTCTCTCTCTCCCCAGAATGAAGCCAATTCTCCTCCTCCACAAGACAACACTCAGATTTATGGAGGATGCACACCCATCATGTGCCAATCTTTGAAGCCCTTCTGAAGTGGCTTGCACAATAGTTATTGTGTTGAGGGAAAATGATTTTTCAAAGAACTTCAGTGTTGGATGGGACTTCCAGTCTAGTCAACCAACAAGCATTAAATAAATATTAAGTACTTATGTGTTCTAGCAAGTATTCTAGACATTGGGCATTTAAAGAGAAAAGAGAGTCTCTGCCCTCAAGAAACTTACATCATATTGATGGAGACGTGTATATATTAGTGTGTTCTTTGGAAAAATGAATACGAGCTAGTTTGGGGAGGAAGGATACTGGCAGATAGGAGGATCAGGCAATTTTTCATGTAGAAGGTGGTGCTTAAGCTTAGTCTAGATGGAAGTAAAGAATCTTTAAAGAGGAAAATGAAGAGTATGAGGAATGGGCTGTGGAATGAGATTGGAATCAAGGGGATTAGTTAGAAGGCAGTTGTAGTAGGGGAAAGCAATATGTCATACCTGTTCTGTGCCAGGTACTGTGCTAATGCCTAGTAGGTACTTAAAAGTTTATTGATTGATTAATGACTGCTAAGTGCTTTACAAATGTTATTTCAGGACCAACTATGTGTCTCAGGGGATTGAGAACCAGGGCTAGAGATAGGAGGTCCTGGGTTCAAATGCTGATTCAAAAGCTTCCTAGCTGTGTGTCCCTGGGCAAGTCCTGTCTCTGGGACTGACTGTCAATCCACTGAGCCACCTAGTTGCACTCCCCCTCCCCCTCAGTCTCTTTAAGTGTTTTTCAGTAGAGTATGATAAGGAACAGAGATTCTAAACCTGGGGTTTGGTTTGTTATTGGTTAATATTTTGTTATTGTTTAACTTTTTATTTATTATTTAGTTATAACTTAATATTTTGATAACTGTATTTCAAAATAGTTTCCTTTGTAACTCTTTGAATTTTATTTTAGACATTTAAAAATATGATTCTGAGAAAGGGGCTGTAAGCTTTACCAGACTGCCAGAAAATTAAGAACCCAAGCCCAGGACATTTAAAATGTGCTGACTTGTCCTTTGATGGATGCTTGCCTCCCAAGTCCTTGACATTCTCCCTTTCTTAATTCAGCCTGATTGCATTAATTTTTAGCTCCTCTGACCCACTGATTACTTGTAAGAATTCCTTTCTTTAAAGTACTCTTGACTTTTTAAAATTATTTTATCTGTGTCTGTGATTTGTGTAAGAATCTCCTCAGTGAGGAAACCACTTCTGATGACACAAAGCATCAACTTATGGTCTTAGAGAGTCATTTGAGGGCAAGAAATAAAGTGATTTAAGGTCTCATACCATGTGTTAGGGGTAGGACTCGAACACAGGTTTTTCTGGCTCTCTTTCCACTATGCCAAGCTGTCTCTTTGCTACCATTTTCTATACAATAAATGCCATAACTATTACAGGGCAATTGATAGCTGGAGCATCTGTAGATTTCTTAGCCAAGTTCTATGAATGGCATAAAGTTTCTTGACTCTACAATATTTATAACATTTCTTTGTGTTCTTTCTTGTCAGAGATACATGTCATGAACTCCTGGGACATGTCCCCCTACTTGCGGATCCGAAGTTTGCTCAGTTCTCCCAAGAAATTGGCCTGGCCTCCCTGGGAGCCTCTGATGAAGATGTTCAGAAACTTGCCACAGTGAGTCTTCTCTGTTTTCGAGTCAGACTTTGAAAAGAAGCTCTTTCTGTTCATCCAAGGTTACTAAAGGGGGAAAAAAGATATTTCAGTTATTAAAGGTGAAAGCAAAACTACATTTTGAAGATGGGTAGGTGGCATTGAGAGGCTATATAGATGACAGAATGTTGAATTCTGGGATACTGTTAGCTCTTCCAAAAGAAAGATCATATTTAAGGGAGATGACATTCATGGTTTTAAACAATAATAAATATTTCTGTAGATAAGTGTTTCCTTACATAGTTTTAATTTTCAATTTTATTTTATAGGCTTAGTGTTTTATTTTCTTAACCTAGAACATACTTTTATTGTACTTATTCTTTTTACTTGTTCTGTTCTGTTCACCCTCCAAATGAATTTATCACCTTACAGACTGAGCTGTTTACAGCACAATCTATACTACAACATTCAGACACGGCCATTTTATTTTACTCCCACTTCAATATTTCCTTTTTTTTGGGTCACATTTTTTTTCATTAGTTCCATTGAAATTTTTGGCTGCTTGTTACTGCAGAAGAATTTTGCTATTTTTTTTAGTTCTATAAAATATTTATTTTTGGTAGTTTGATTCATATGGCACCAAATAAGTAAATTAACTTAGATAGAATTGTTATTTTTATTATATTAGCTCAGCCTACCCATGAGTAATTAACGTCTTTCCAATTTTTTAGATCTAATTTTATTTGTGTGAAAAGTGTTTTTTGTGTTCATATCATTCTTGCATTTGTCTTGGCAAATAATTTCCCAAATATTTTATATAGTCTAGAGTGATTTTAAATGGAATTTCACTTTCTAACTCTCGCTGCTGAATTTTGTTAGGAATACATAGAAATGCAGATGATTTATGTGGGTTTATTTTGTATGCAGCAATTTTGCTAAAGTTATTAATTCTTTCAACTAGTTTTTAAATTTGATTTTTTATGATTCTCTAGGTATACCATCATATCATCTGCAAAAATGATAGTTTAGTTTCCTTATTGCCTACTTTAATTCCTTCAATTTCTTTTTATTCTCTAAATTGCTAAAGCTAGCATTTCTACTGCAATATTAGATAATAGTAGTGATAATGGGCATCCTTGCTTCATTCCTGATATTATTGAGAAGGCTTCTAACTTATCCCCATTGCAGATGATACTTGCTGGTGGTTTTAAATAAATACTGCTTATTTTAAGGAAAATCCTTTTATTCCTATGCTTTTTAGTGTTTTCAATGGGAATGGGTGTTGTATTTTGTCAAAGGCTTTTCCTGCACCTGAGATAATAATGTGATTTCTGTTAGTTTGATTTTTGATATGGTCACTTATGCTGATGGTTTTCCTAATATTAAACCATCCTTGCATTCCTGGTATAAATCCCACCTGTTCATAATGAATAATCCCTGTGATATGTTGCTATAATCTCTTTGCTAGTATTTTATTTAAGATTTTTGTATCAATGTTTATTAAATAAATTGGTCTGTAATTTTCTTTCTGTTTTTGGTTTTCCTGGCTTAAGCATCAGCACTATATTCGTGTCTTAAAAAAGAATTTGGTTGAACTTCTTTGCTTATTTTGCCAAATAGTTTTTATAGTATTGGGATTAATTCTTCTTTAAATATTTGATAGAATTCACTTGTGAATCCTTCTGGCCTTGGGGATTTTTCTTGGCTAGTTCATTGAAGGCTTGTTCAATTTCTTTTTCTGAGATGGGATTATTTAAGTATTCTATTTTCTCTTTTTTTAATCTAGAAAATTTATATTTTTGTAAATATTTATCCATTTCCCCTAGATTATTAGAGTTATTATTACATAATTGGGCAAAATAGCTTCTAATAATTGCTTTAATTTCCTCTTCATTAGAATTAAAACTAACATTTTCATTTTTGATACAGGTAATTAGATTCTCTTTCCTTTTTAAAATTAAATTAATCAATACTCTGTCTATTTTATTTGATTTTTTCATAGAATCAACTCCTCAATTTTATTAATGTCTCCTTTGGTTTTTAGGATTTCTAATTTAGTCTTTATTTGGGGATTTTAAATTTGTCTTTTTAGTTGTTCTTTTTTTAGTTATATCCCCAATTGATTTATCTACTTTTTCCTCTATTTTATTGATAAAAGTATTCTGGGATATAAATTTTCCCCTGAGTAGTGCTTTGGATATATCCCATAAATTTTGATATGTTATCTCATCATTGTCTTTCACTTTAATGAAATCAGTGATTGTTCTTTGACCCACCTGTTTTGAAGAATTATATGATTTAGTTTCCAATTTATTTGCAATTTGCCTTTCCATGAACCCTTATTGATTATATTTTTATTACATAACAATCTGAAAGAAGTTGCATTTATTATTTCTCCTTTTCTATATTTGGTTGTGAAGTTTTTATACTCAGTACATGGTCAATTTTTGTATATGTGCCATGTGCTATTGAAAAGAAGGTATATTCCTTTTTATTCCCTATTCTGTTTTCTCCAGATATCTATTAAATCAAACTTTTCTAAAATTTCAATCACTTCCCTTATTTTTTTGTTAGATTTATCTAGTTCTAATCAGGGAAGTTGAGGTCCCCCATTAGTATGGTTTTAGTATCTATTTCCTTCTTTAGTGCCTTTTGTTTCTCCCTTAAAAATTTGAATGCTATACCATTTGGTGCATATATGTTGAGTACTAATATTTCTTCATTGTCTATACTACCTTTTAGCAATATGTAATCACCTGTATCTCTTTTAATTAGATTTATTTTTCCTTTAGCTTTGTCTGAGATCATGATTGCTACTCTTGCTTTTTCTGTCTTAGTTTAAGCCCAATAGATTCTGCTTCAGCCTCTTACCTTTACTCTGTATTTCTTGTATGGTGGTATTCTGGTTTTTAATTCACTCTGTTATCTGCTTCCATTTTATGGGTAAGTTCATCTCATTTACAATCACAGTTATGATTACCATCTGCGTATTCCCCTCCATCTTGATTTCCTCTTTTAATCCTTCCCTTTCTCCTTTCACTCTTTCCTTCATAACACTGTTTTGATTTTAGTCACTCTCCTTTTTCCCTTCCCACTCCTTTCCACCACCACCCTTATTATTCCCCTCCTACTTCTCTATAGGATCTTTTACTTACCCCCACTCCAGATTCTCCCTCTCTTATATTACTCCCCTCCCTACCATCCCTTTTCTTATTTCCTTTTTACTTCTCTATAGGGTAAGATAGGTTTTGATGCCCTAATGAATCTGACTATTCTTTCCTCTCTGAGCCAATTAAAATTAGATTAAGGTTTAAGTTTAAGTACTACCCTTCACCACCCTCATCCTCCCTTCCACTGTAAGTGTTCCCTCCCTATGTCTCTTTATATGATATAATTTATCCCATTTTACTTCTCTTTTTCCATTTCTCTTAGTACAATCCTTTTTTACCCCTAGTTTTTTTACATCATCCTAAACAGCTTACTACCACACCCTCTGTCTACATATACTTCTAACTACTCTGAAAATTTTTATGTGATAATAATTTTTAAGAATTACAGATGTCATCTTTCCATAAAGGAATATTAAATAATTAAACCTTATTGAAGCCCTTACATTTTTCTCTTTCTTATTTACTTTTTTAGACTTCTCTTGAATTTTGTATTTGGACATCAAATTTTTTTGTTTAGTCTAGTCTTTTCAGAAATGTCTGGAAATCTTCCATTTTATTAAATGATCATAATTTGCCTTGAAAGATTATAGCCAATTTTGATCGGTAGGTTTTTGGTTGTAAGCCCAGTTCCCTTGTCTTTGGAATATCACATTCCAAACCTTCTGGTCCTTCATTGTGGAAGCTGCCAGAACCTATGTAATTCTGACTGGGGCTCCATGATATTCGAATTATTTCTTTCTGACGGTTTGTGGTATTTTCTCCTTGGCTTGGGAGCTCTTGAACTTGGTTATAATATTCCTAGGAGCTGTCATTTGGGGATTTATTGTAGGGTATGATCTGTGGATTCTTTCAATTTCCATTTTACTTTCTTTTTCAAGAATATCAGGACACAATGATACATGTATAACCCAGTGGAATTGCTTGTTAGCTCTGGGAAGGGGGATGAAAAAGGGGTGGGAAAAATCATGAATCATGTAACCATGGAAAAAATATTCTAAATAAATATAAAAAAGAAAAAAAATATCAGGACAGTTTTCTTGGATAATTTCTTATAATATGATGTGTAGACTGTTTTTTTTTTTTTGGTCATGACTTTTAGGTAGTCCAAAAATTCTTAAAATGTCTCTCTTGAATCTGTCTTTCAGGTCAGTTGTTTTTTCAATGAGATATTTTATATTTTCTTCAATTTTTTGATTTTGTTTTAATGTTTCTTGATATCTCATGAAATCATTGAGTTCTATTTGCCCAGTTCTAATTTTTAAATGCTGAATTTCTTCCATGACCTTTTGATTGTCCTTTTCCATTTGGTCAATTCTACTTTTCATGGAACTCTTTTCTTCATTGGATTTTTGTACCTCTTCTTCCAGTTGACCAGTTTTACTTTTTATGTTGTTATTTTTCTATTTGCATTTCTTTTTCCCATTTTTTTGACCTTTGTTATTTGATTTTTTAAAATTATTTCAAAGTTATTCCAGATCTTGAGACCAATTTCCACTTTTCTTTGAAGTTTTGCATGTGGTTGCTTGGATCTCACCACCCCCTACTGGTTTTATGTTTTACTCTTTGTCCTCATACAAATCTTCAAGGGGGTAAGTATTTCTTTTGCTGTTTGCTCATTTCCCCAGCCTTTTTTTTGGGGGGGGGGCTGTGGACTTGGAATTCTGAAAACTGATAATTCTTTTTCCTCTGCTGCTGGCTTGCAGGGCTTGGGACCATGAACTCTTTTGCTCTGGGAGTAGGTCTTCAGAGCAGGCTTGATAGGGCCCAGTGCTATGGATTTCTGAGGCCTCATCTGGGTTGGTGCTAGGGCCTGGGATTTCAAGGGGTGGGTTTGATGTACTCTTTTGTTGGTGTAGCCTGCATCCTGGGACCCCAAATTTAGCTCCTGCCCAGTTGTGGAACTTGGTGCAGTAGGTGGGGGTTTGGTGGGCCAGCACTTCTCTGAGTGAAGTTTTGCTTTTGTTTCCCCCTCATCCCATGAAAATCAGCTCTCTGCCTATCTTTCAAATTGTGTTCAATGGGAGAGCCCCCTTACTCCATTTTGATATTGGTTTTTTGACTCGTCATTTTGAGGTACTTTTTAAAGAGTGGTTTGGAAGAACTGTCAGAATGGTTTCAGCTTTTGCTATTACTAAGCCACCATCTTGGCTTTGCCAAAGTATAAGTTCTAGGGCAGAAGAACAGTAAGGGCAAAGAAATGGGGATTAAGTGGATTGCTCAGGGTAATAGAGCTAGGAAGTATATGAAGTCAAATTTTAACTCTGGACCTCCCTTCTCTAGGCCTGGTTCTCTAGCCACTGAGCTACCTAGATGCCCCGCAACTTATATTTTTGAGAATTGCTTGGAGCCCTAAGAGGTTAAATGTTTTGTTTATAGTCAACGATCAATCAATATTTATAAAATGTCTACTATGCGTCAGACACTGTGCTAAGCACTGGGTTTACAAAAAGAGACAAAAGACAGTCTCTGTCCTCAAGGAGTTCAGAATGTAATGGGACAGACAGTCTAATGAGAGAGACAACATACAAACAACTATATACAAAACAAGCTACATGAAGATTAATAGGAAATAATGAAGAGAGGGAAGATACTAGAATTAAGAGGGTTTGGGAATAGTCAAATAGCTATTATAAAAAAGAGGCTGAATTTAAATCTGGGTCTTATTATAAGAACAGTCCTCTATCTCTTATGGCACATTACCTTTTTTAAAAAAATTATAGAGCTCCCAATATTAGATGTTGGTATTGAAGGCTATGTAGCAAGGAAAGAGATACAGTAAGGAGGCCTGGGTTTTAGTCAACCTCAGTTGACTACGTATGTGATCTTGGACAAACTATTTAATCACTCTAGTCTTTAGTTTCCTCATCTGCATATATGACTTATGGTACCCTATGTTTTAACATATGGAGATATGCAAGGTTCTTATTGGTCCATACCTACTCAATATGTTAGCCAGTATGTGAGATCCCATTAGTGAGTCTCCTTTTCCTCTAGCAAGATAAGAGGTAAAATTAATTCAAAGCTAAGGTATTTAATGAAATAGCATGGTAAGAAGATTTACAATAGCACATTCCTCCAATGGACATAGGATGTATTATGTCACTCATTGACCTAGAGAGTGAGCAGGCTTAGCTATGAATTATATGTGATGAGGCATGAGGGGGCTCCATATGGGGAATACCGGTGAAGGGACAAGTCACATCTTCCACAAAGCAGGATGGTATTTTATGGTGATGTTGTCACACTGTTTTTGGGAATCTGTGCCTCGCCAAGCATGGTATCTCCACTGGGCACATTGTTCTGTTGAGCAACTTAGGGAGGAACAAGGGTGGGGAAAAAAGGTCAACTGGGTTGGAACTTCATGACTGTTAGATAGCAGTGAGAAATAAAAGCAAGATGTAGTCTTGTAGTATATGATGCTTAAAAAAAAAGTATTTAATTCTAACAGGAAATTCGAGAGTATTAGATCAACGAAAACTCCATTTCCTTGTTTTTCCAGGATTCTATGACCCCTGCTCCACTTCATTTCTTAGTTCTCATTAACTTTAACATTTCAACTACCTTCAATTTATAGCCTACCTTGTTTGCTAGTCCTTGCTTTGAAAAGTATTTTGCAGACCGAAGAGAAACTAAGAAAGCTCTCAAGTGATATTTGGAGCATAAAAGGATAGTGACATGTTTCCTATTAGCTGCAACCATAAAGAGTCAGGAAGACTTTTCCTGAGATGACATCAGAGCCGTTTTTGACTTCCAGCACAACATCCTGTCTCTCAGCTAAAGAACAAAGTGAACGGAATCACGCCAGGAAAATCTCTGAGATAGAAAATGTGCTAAGATTCTAACTAGGCAGCTTCAAAGTAAATATGGAAACAAATGAGCTGATGGGTAACATGCATATTAATGAGCTATGAGCAACATACCAGAGTAAGAAAACCATTAAGATGACCCATTTCCATAACTAGAGATGAACATCCAAGGCATTGCTGGGAGGGGGTGAAAATGCCTATGGAGGAAAAAGAAATGGACCTTTTAGGAATTCATACCGGGAATGAAGGCATCATTAATGGACTTCCTGAACTTTGTTTCCATTAAGTAATGCATTTAGTAAAGAGGGAGAAATAACTAGCATAGACCCAGAAAGAAAACTAATAGGATAAAAATCCTAGGAAGCACTGATTATGTAGAACGAAGAGACAGGCAATAGTACTCTTCACACTAGGTGAGATTTATAGTATTAATGATGATATTTATACGAGGCCTGTCTTTCCTTATTGAGTAAATTTGAGTACTTAGGGGATAAAAGAGTTGAGTATACTCTGGGAAGGCAGACATTTCATAACTACTTGAGATGTGCTGTAAACAAATTTGTTCCAGTAAAGAAAGAAGTAATTGTCCCAGGGGACTAAATGACACCAGAAGACTTTTTCATTGTTTCGTCCAACGTTCCACTTGAACTTCTGGATCTTTCTCCTATACCACCACCCTGTTGCCAGGAGCTATTACGACTCCTTGCCATATTTCTGCATGATATTTATTTTGACATTTTAATAATGCTTTGGTTGGGGAATGAAGCAATTTCAGCTGTTTTATTTGGGTCCTGGTTTCTATGCCCAGAAAACTATTTAAATGAAACACTTTTGTATTTGGGGAAATTGATGATGATGTCTTGACTCATTGTTATAAATGTAAATAATTTGCCCTCTGGTGCATAATGAATAAGGCTATGGTTGTAGCTATTCTGTTCTTTCCATACTAATCATCAGCTGTCTGGGTCTTTGCTTTAGTGATATGCAAAAATTGTCCCCAGACCAATAGTAAGGGTAGGCTAGAGATCATTAGAGGGAAGAGCACCCTTGTTTAGCCTCCTTTTAAGGGCAACTCAGATGTTTTCTCTTTCACAAGGTTCTCCCAGATCCAGCTAATTATTAGTGTCCTCTCCCTTATGACCTCCCGTATTTTGTATTATTTTGAACAATGTATTCATTTATTTGTGTTCATTTTGATTTTCTCCCCATCCTCCAGTAGAACATAATTTCTGGAGGGAGGTGAGTGCTTCATCCTTGTTTTTGTATCCCCAGTAACTACAAGTGCCCCACACATAGTAGGAATTGATTTTGAATATAGAAGTAAATCTATGACACTTTCATGGTAGGGTTGTTCAGCTGTGGTCTGACTTGGTTGAGTGATCCTGGTCATTTACTTTCTAATGAAATAATTTTTCAAAAGCTAGAGTGATTCAAGAAACTTAGTATAGATTGGAATTTAGTGATGGGAAGCAGGGGATTGAATTCATGACATATTACTCTATGTAGCATATTTTACATGACTAGTAATGTTCCCAAAGGCTTATTCAGACTGACACCTTTGCATTGTGGGCACCATGTTTGTTGAGTTCATCCTCTAGTAGTTCTTGATGAGTATACCCTGGTACACTTGGTGGCATTGTACTATTTGTATTGTTCATTGTCACAGGCAAAGGGATACATGAATAGAAACTTGCTGATTAGGTGAATATAGTAACTTACCCCTGGAAATATGCTGATTCCCCCACCCAGCAGATTTAAGTAAATGTAAGGGGGCTGCTTTCCTAAACCATGTAAGTATCTTGTGATGCAGATGGTATCAATTCAGTTCATTCATTTCTCCCCTCATAAAGGCATTTGAAACAGACAAAGCTGTATATCATCCTTAGGAGAAAGCAATCAGTATGAATATGCCACAGATGTTTCACAAACTGATTAAATCAGCCTGTGGCCCAGTTGGAATTTTTTTATGTATGGAAAAATCATTCATCTAGGATTTTTTTTTCCTTCAGAAATTGAGGTCCCACCTTATCTGGAATTCCCAACTTTTTGGTGGACAGGAAAGATGGAAAAGGAGGAAGGGAACAACAAGTTTGAGGGGTGTTGCTAAGAATGAGAGTTGTATCCACAACCAAAATGGTCCCAGGGTCTTTGAGAAGGTAGGATTAAGTATAGTCAGAGGAACTCCTGGGAACCAAACAAGAGCTAACATTTCAGAAGGAAAAAATTATTAGGAAATTCTTGTAATGTAATCATTTCCGTATTTCTATTTTCAAGGCTAATAATTCATTTTTGTAATTTTTTGGTTTACATTTTTTGTTTCAACTCTTTTCTTTTTTTGTTGAAAAATTTATTTAATTAGATGATTTAGAATATTTTTCCATGGTTACAAGACTCATATTCTTTCCCTTCCCTCCTCCTACTCCCTCCTGTATCTGACTCGCAATTCCACTGGCTTACATTTTTTGAGTTCTGAATTGTGTCTCTCTCTTTTCCCTAACCCTACATTAGAGAAGGCCAACATTTTATTTTGATATATATATATGTTTAATTTGCATATTTCAGTAAGATGCTCTGCCTTGATTAAAGCCATAAATGATCATAGGTAAATGAAAATATGTTTGAATTTCCTAAATGTGTAAATTTCAAATCTCTCATTTCACATTAGGGTCCCAGGCTTTGTTAGTGCTTTCATGTGATGAGAAAGATAATTAACTATTAATTTGAAACAATAATTATAATTTGAAGGATTGTCAGAGCAGTTTCAGCGTTTGCTGCTACTAAGCCACCATCTTGATTTTGTCCCCAACAATTATAATTTGAAAGGGAAGAATGAATGTAAGAATAACCCAGGGCATTAGCAAGTCATTTTTATTATTTTTTGGAACCCTTACTTTCCATCTTAGAATTAATACTAAACTTTGGTTCCAAGGTAGAAGAGCGGTTAGGGCTATGAAATTGAGATTAAGTGACTTGCCTACACTTACCCAGCCAGGAAGTGTCTGAATCCAGATTTGAACCCAGGAGTTCCCATACCTAGACCTAGCTCTCTATTTACTGAGCCACCGAACTGCCCCATAACAAGTTTTAATAGTTACATGTGTCCTTCCCTTTCACCTTCCTCAGCCAGGAGTTAGAAACTTTAGGATGCCAAAGATGCATACTCAGCTATAGGTCTGAGCTTGAGTGATCATTTTTTGGTAGCTCAACAGAGAACATGAAATAAGACCCAGGCTTAATTACTCAATCTTAGTGCTTTTGAACTATTTCAGATATTTGGAACATTAGATGCAAAGTGTACAAAGCACCAGAAGGAATGCTCTCATCCAGTCCTAAATGAAATACTTGGGCAGCTGATGAGATCAGTGTTATTTCAATGAATCACTTAGTTAAAAGTTAATGTGTTGAATGCATCCCAACCCATTGCTTTCCCTATAATAACTTCTGTGAATAAAGAAAAGAAGTGTCTTACAAAGCAGACTTTTTTTTATTTTAACCATATGATTTTTCTTTCCCTCCTTTCATTCCCATTATCTTTCTTGCACTGCTTGCCAGTGTTCTTCTTTCATATGTGGTTCCAGAACTCATTTCCCTAACCTTCCTGATTGCAATTCTCTTTGGGTAGCACTGATGCTGTTAAATGAGGACATATGGCAATATTCATTTCTGTATGTTCCGCCTCTAATATTTGGTGGTGCCATTACTGGATATCTGTGGCTTGCTGAAGTATGTTGATGATGACACAATTTTTTTGAAATAAAAAATTCTAATTACATGTTATTTTTAGTCACAGGCATATTTTCAATCTGGAACAGTTGTGTATTTTTGCAACTCAAATCTTTCTTTATATTTTATATCTGTAGTCCAGGGTTTCAGGGAAGTCACAGAAGTACACATGCAAAAATTTAGATATTTGGAAATGTATTTGAATATTGTTTCGTCATTTCTAGTCATGTCTGACTCTTCATGATCCCTTTTGGGATCTTTTTGGCAAACATACTGGAATAGTTGGCATTTCCTTCTCCAGTTTATTTTACAGATGAGGAAACTGAGGCCAGTAAGGTTTAGAGATTTGCCCAGAGTCATATTGCTAATGAGTGTCTGACAACAGATTTGAACTCAGGAAGGTAAGTCTCTCTGATATCAGGCCAGTACTCTCTCTGCTGGGGCACCTAGCTATTCTTATTAGTATATATTATTTTATATAGCCACATTGATAATCATCTGACTATCTCAATGACTTTGCCTACATACAAAAGTCCTTTCCATCCTACTCTAAGACACTTGGTACTAAAAGGAACATTGTTATTCTTGTTCTTTGGTCTTCTAGGACTTTAATTTTATATGAGTAGGAAGTCCTCCACTGATGAAGCCTGGCAACTGGACCTAGAGAATTTCCTGGCTAGGTTGTGGTGATGGTCGAGAAGTGGAATATATTTGCCAGGGTCACAGAGTTAGTGTACCAAAGGAAGAACTTGAACCTAGGTCTTTCTTACTCCAAGGCTGGTACTTTTATACATTAATCTATATCTTATTTCTTTGTTTTCTTTCCTTCCTTCTTTCTTCATCTCATTCCCCCACATCCCCCAAATTCTTCTCCCTTATCAATTCTATTGTATCAATTCTATTATCATTTATCATATCATATCATATCATATCATATCATATCATATAGTATCAATTCTAAGACATTAGAGTGGCAAAGGCTAGGCAATGAGGGCTTAGTGACTTGCCCAGGGTCATACAGCTAAGAAGTGTCTGTGGCAGGACAACATAGAATGAGAGAATCTCAGAGTTGAAAGTGACCTTGGACGTCAGCCGGATGGACCTCCAGTAGAACTCAAACTAGATCTCATTAATTTACCTGGTTTAAACAGGATGAAATTTCGAGTGTAGCCCTAGTTATAACCAAGAATGATTTTACCCATGTGAATGTGAGTGGATGAGCTTGAAAGATAAGTATTACATGGTCAAAGACAGTTTTATTAGTTGCTACAAAATTCCAAAGTAATGGAGGTTCAAGGCTATGTGTGTATCTGTGTGTGTATAGACTGCGTGGACGGGGAAGATGTAAGGGCTCTTTAAAGGTAATATTTATACTATTGGGAAGGAGAAGGAAATAAGCATTTATGAAGTGCCTGCTATGTACCAGACACTGTACTAAAACCTTTTTTTTTCTTAACAAATATGATCTCATTTGATCCTCACAACACCCCTGGGAGGTAGGTGCTTTAATAATTCCCATTTTACAGTTGATTAAACTGAGGCAAACTGAGGATAAATAACTTTCCCAGGATCACATAGCTAGTGAGTATCTGAGATCAAATTTGAATCTAGAACTTCCTTACTTTAAACCTAGAGTTTTGTCCATATGCCACCAGTTGTTTCTTTTAGGTAAAGAATGATTCACTTACCAAAGGTGGGAAGAGCTTTCAGCTCCTCAGAAGGCCTACATCAAAACTGCTGTGGTCTAGGGCAAAAAAACCGTGATATAACAAATGGTTTTACATTTCTCATTATAAAACTGACCTTGTCTACTTCCCAGGAATGGTTGTGAAAAACAAATGAAATAACAGATGTGAAAGTGCTTTCAAAGATGTATATAGTGTCACACACATGTGAGGTATTATTGCATGCAATCAAAGGATCTGAGATCTTGAGCAAGAAGGCACCTTGGAATTCCTCTAGTCCTAATCTGTCATTTTTGGGACAAGGAAGCTGAGGTTTGGAGAGGTTTATTCACTCTTAAGAAAAAGTTTTGCTTTCTATCTTAGTAACAACTCTAAGACAGAAGGACAAGGGCTAGGGAAATGAGGTTAAATGATTTGCCCAGGATCACACAGTAGGAAGTGTCTGAGGCCAGATTTGAACCCAGGTCTTCTCACCTCTGATCCTGGTACTCTATCCAATGTATCTAGCTGTCCTGAGTTGATTGTTAGGACTATAGACGGAGACCTGATAGTAGGTTCAGAGGTTATGTATTCCAACTCACTCATTTCACAGATGAGAAAACTGAGTCCTAAAGAGGCATAATGGCTTGCAAAAGTCACACATTTAAAAATGTCATAGGCAGAATTTTTAATTCAAATTTTCTTACTCCATAACCAACATTCTTTCCATTGTATGCTGCTTTTCTATTACCCTAAGGATTTCGCACAATAAAAATCCTAGGCATGCCACAGGACCCTGAAAAACCATTGATTTTATTTGCAAAATAATTAATTTTCAATTTCTGAAGCCTTTGCTCCTCCACATTGAGCTGTCATCTTCCTAGTATGATCAAAATCTCGACACTGAGCTTTTTCTATTTTTCCTGCTCAAAGAAAGTTAGATACATCTGTCAAGGAATACAAAAGAGTGCCAGAGTCATTTCAATTTCCATAAAAATGTACAAAAGGGAAAAAAGAGCTTTGGTTTAACTTAAGGAAGCCTGTGTGAAAACCTCAAGCGTGTGGGATTTCTGGTTAGAATGGTGATGTGAAAAGGAATAAAGGTGCCTTGTTCTCCCATTAAACCCCAACGACTATTTGAAAAATTCCCAATATGACTGATAATAAAGAAAAGCACAAGAAAGAGAAGTAATTCCCTCTATCCAATCCAGAAGACCACAAAAAAGATACCTAGGAGATGGTAGAAGGTAGTCATACCAAGGAAGCTAGAACAAATAAGTTCTAGTCAACCATTAGGAGGCTCCGTTGGCTCTTTGGGGGAAGAGCTACAACCCAGTTTGAGCTCCAGTAATTGAGATCATTAAGCCAGATCCCGAGTCTGGTCTATCAGAGCAAAAGCAGGGCACAGAAGTCTCTACGGGTTTTTGTAAATGGAGATTGGATCTGTCTGTTGTTTACAAGAAATGCTCCTGAAATGTAAATACATATAGAATTAAGATGAGGAATGCAGCAAAATTTGTTTCAATTCAGAAAACTTTAGAAGAGCTGATCGGAGTGGCAATAATGATTGGAGCCAAGGCAATAGTAAAAATAATCTAAGTGCTGGGTACCATGTATCATGAGCTAATATCAACATGATGTATATGGACACCAAATAGTACAATATCTGAGAACCTGAAGGAAAAGTTAATCAATTTCAAGGAGAAATAGCAAAACTATAATAACTGAGGCCTTCACTATGTTCCTTTTAGCCCCCAATAAAACTACTAAGTAGTTTTAATAACTGCTCTTTATACTCTTCCAGGAAGCTGAGAATTAAAGTCATCAACACATAAAGCATTAGATAGGACTTTAAATATAAACTTTCCATTTTACCTTGGTTCTGCACTTTCCAAACAATTCCTTTCTGATATATCTTATATCAAGCTAGGAAAAGACTTGGTCATATTTACTGCTGTGGAAATTCCCCTTTGCGGCTAGTCAGTTCCAACCAATGATTCAAGAGACATTTTTTTGAATGAAGGAATTAAGGATTTATTAAGCACCTACTATGTGTAAAGCTGTGTGCTAAGGACTGGGGACACCAATAGCAAAGAATCAGTCTCTCTTGTCAAGGAGCTCACAGTCTAATGAAGACTACATATATGGAAGGATCCCAGAGTCTGCCTAAAGTAAATAGTATCATAGTAATGCCTTGTATCATTTTTTGATGTTGAATCATTTGACAGTGCCAAGGACACTGGTGGCAGAATTTTTCTATCTGGGTCTTCAGTATCTTTGGCTATAGCACCTATAGGAACAGTTACCAGCCTGCATCTGCACAGGGTTTGCTTCTTAGGAGGATGCCTGCAATATCTGTGCTGCAAGCATTGCTATTCCCAAAGCTTTCATCAAGATCCCAGATTGTCTCAGCAGAAGGGAGATGGTGGTCAAGATGGTGCTGATGGCTAGGATGGCTGGTGTAGTGCTGCTTCGTTTCTCCCCACCCCCAAGAGACTTTGGTCTCATAAAGCTGCCTCCAAGTCTGGGCACACTATCTTAGAATAAGTGTTTGGTAACCAGTGTTCAGACAAAGAAACGAAGCTGAAGAGTCAAGCAGAGGCTCAAATTCAAGCCTATCTCGTTGATCTCTACCTCTAGCTGCCAGGGTGGGGGAAAAGGGTGCTGACCCCCTTTTCCATCTCCCTCACCCCCTACCTCCTAGGAAATCTAATAAAAGTGTTATTTGCCACAGAAAAGAAACAAAGCAGGTGGAAACTTCCTCTCTTCTTTAAACTGATGAAGTTACTCTCTCACCCTCTCCCTCCCCAAATGATGGAGTTCAGGAACTAATAAGGGGATTGCTTCATCACCCTTAAGTGCTTGAGTGCCAAGTCAGCATGGCCCCATGGTATACAATCCTGGTTTCATTTGGATTAATAGGATTCATCTAATTCAGTTTTGAACAAAGGCAAGCATACAATTGTTGAGATTTTCTTTTACAGGATAGAATAGCAGTGTTAATACTCTATCAAACTATAGGAATTTAATTATCCTATTCCACAAATGTAGTTTTCAAATAAAGGAGCTGAAAGGATTTCAAAAGCCATTCTTCAGAATGGTGATATAAAAACGATCTTAAATTTAGCAGGATATAGATTATATTTCTGTAGATTATAAAGCTGCTCAGTGAGTAGAGGCATGATAAGAAACACTCTACAAAGGCAAAACACAATGACTAAAAAAACCCTTAGCCTCTGTGTTACCTGTGTGTGAGTCTGGTGCTTTGCTGAGATTTTAAGAAGTCTGTCATTGTCAATAGGATAGGTGGCAAAATGGTGCTGATTGTAACATACCACAATGGTGAATGATCGCCCAATCAATGAAAGCTCTGGTTTTTGAGGTGCCTGAAGTTAGAAAAAGAGCAAGAAAGGTAGAGGGGAATAGGTTTGGAAAGAAGAAACAAAGGCTCTTCAATAGAGATGGAAGGGACCTTGGAGAAGTTGAATGATGGTGAACATGATGCAATCAATACATATTAGAGGTGAGACTCGAACCTAGGTCTTTCCGGCATTGAGGCTGACTCAGTCTTGATGAGACTATTCTGCTTCTGTTCACAAATGTGGTCATCTAGATATAGTAGTCTTATTAATAATTATTATTCTTTAAGATCCCAATGCTCAGGACAGCTAGATAGCACAGTGGATAGTGCTAGGGCTGGAATTGGGAGGACCTGGGCTCAATTGTGGCTTAGAAACCTCCGAGTTGTGTGACTCCATGGAAGCCACTTAACCCCATTTGCCTAGCCTTTACCTTAGTATCAATTCTAAGACAGAAGGTGATTTTTTTTAAAGTTTACCCTGAGCTTTACAAAAGTTTTCAGAAAGAACATACACTCTTATCCTATATAAGTTTCATGCAATCATTCCTCAGATATTTCTTAAATGTGTAATCCTGGTATGAAGAATGAATCACACTTTCTTTGTCTATCAATCAGCAATTTTTAATTTAATCAACCAAAACCTTAAATACCCCTACTTAACACTAAGTAAGAGAGTTGCAAGTCACTTACTAGAGTGGGTGACAACTCCAGAGGCCACTGACCAACCCCTGAGCAGTGCTAAGCAAACTGAAAGACTGCAATTGGTTCCCATAAAGTGGAGGAAGGGACAGGAATTGATGTGGGAAAAGGACTATAAAAAGTCCTGAACTTCCTGTCCAGAGAGCTTCTCCTTGGCTTTTGGAGGTGGCTTTAGACTTGACCTTTGGCTTGGACCTTGGACTCTTGGCAAGCCAGCCAGGAGAAACTCCCTGGACAGGAAGTTCAGGACTTTTTATAGTCCTTTTTCCACATCACTTCCTGTCCCTTCCTCCACTTTATGGGAACCAATTGCAGTCTTTCAGTTTGCTTAGCACTGCCCAGGGGTTGGTCAGTGGCCTCTGGAGTTGTCACCCACTCTAGTAAGTGACTTGCAACTCTCTTACTTAGTGTTAAGTAGGGGTGTTGAAGGTTTTGGTTGATTAAATTAAAAAATTTCTGATTGATAGACAAAGAAAGGTTGATTCATTCTTCACACTGGGCAAGTCATTTAACTATGATTGCCTAGTTCTTTCCACTCTTCTGCCTTAGAACTGATACTAAGATAGATGTTAGTCTTAAAAAAAGATCCAGTGCTCAAGAAAATCATGTAAGAATCCACAATACATAGAATCTAAACATAGCAGTCTAATCTCACCCCTTGTTTTACATTTGGAGAAACTGAGGTCAGGAGAAGTTAAATGACTTCCTAAAATGCATACAGAAAGTAAGTGGTAGAGCTAAGATTTAAAATCAGCTCCTCTAACTTCAGTATTCTTTCTCTGGCACCACATATCCTCCTATCACAACCAGCTTTCTTTTCATAGTCTAAAAGCCTACCCTTTGATAGGGTCCATAGAAATCACAACTTCAGATTTGGAGAGGAAGCAGATGAACAAGGGTGCTCTCTATAGGATGCTGACTTAGGAGATCTTTCTGATGAAAAGTTAATTTACTTTATTGTACATTAGCCTAGCAGGAAGTACTAGTCTTGGGGTAACAAGGTATAGAAGTTATCCAACTTTATTTTTTGTGCTGTTGAGAAATTGCCTCATCTAATTCCATCTCCAGGAAAAAGTATCAACTAGTGATTCACCAGCATGACAGGTCAAATGGTTTTGGATGCAATTTTCATTGCACAACATTGTACCTATTGTTGTATTTGCTACAATAAGGCTTGCTTCATTTTTCTTCTTTTTATGAGAGGACAATGATTGAGCGACACCATGTTTTCATTTAAAAGGTAGATTCAGAAAATGGGACCACTGTGTGTTTTTAAAACCCTTATCCTCTGTCTTAGTATCAGTTCTAAGTTAGAAGAGCAGCAAGTACTAGTCATTCGGGGTTAAGTGACTTGTCCAGATTTCAACACAAGTCTTCCCAACTCCGAAGCTGATGCGCTAACCACCTAAATACCCCTTACCCACTAGATTTTGGCTCAGCTGAAGATTTTATATTCATCTACCCTATGTTTACCAATGTCTTTTTCAGTTTAAAAATGTCTTCATTATAAAGGATGATTCTTTGAGAGTATCACATGGGAATGTGATACAATGATCTTAAAGAAAGTATGGGGCAGGTAGGTGACTCAGTGAATAGAAAACCAGGTTTGGACACCGAAGATCCTTGGTTCAAATCTGGTCTCAGACATTTTCTCAGCTATGTCACTTCACCTCAGTTGCCTAGCCCTTATCAGTCTTCTGCCCTAGAATTGCCTTAGAACTTAGAATTATTGATTTTAGGAAAAAAGGTAAGGGTTTCAAAAAAGAAAAGAAGAAAAAAGATAGTAATAGAATTTATTTGAAAAGGAAGAATTTCATGTCCTTTGGCCACTTCCCTTTTGAGAAGGGCTCTTGCTCTTATAGGTTTGTACTAATTACTTATATATTTTGGCTATCAGATTTATTATAAGATCATAGAGTTGGAAGAGAACTTAATGTTGGACCAATCCAACTTGCTCATTTTAAAAAGGAGGAAATTTAGACCAAGAGAGATTAAGTACTTCATTTGAGGCCATGCAAAAAGCAAATGATAAAGTCAGGATTTGAACAAAGGTTCTTTGATTCCAAATTTAGAATTTGTTTTATTATAAAATCTAGCCTCAGACCAGGCATATTTAGTTGAAGAATATTTCCCCAATTTACAGTTTCTCTTCTCACTCTGGTTATAGTGAACTCAGTATAAAAGTTTTTTTTATTATGTATAGTCACATAATAAAAATAGATTTTTATTTTATTTGTTATGTGTAATCACATGATAAAATTGATTTTTATTGTGATTACACATTATAATTTTGTTAAAATGCATACTTTTTCTACTGATGAAGATCATAAGCAAAGTTGTACATTTTATCTTTTACGATCCTATCTATCTCATGATTATTCTTTGGTACTTCCCCTAATCATATATCTGAAGGCATTACTGTCTTCCATTTACTTCTAAATGTTTTTTAGTAATGTAACCTTTTTAGAAAAATCAAGTTTCCATCCACAACCAGCTTATTGTGAAACATGGTATAGGATGCTATTCTAAATCTAATGTCTACTCCTCTGCTGTCCAGATTTTATAGGAGTTCTTGTTGAAAAGGAATTCTTTCTTGGCTTTCCCCACTCCTGGGGTTTGTGTTCTATGGTTTTGCCAATACTGATCTCCTTTGTTCCACTACTTTTAGATTTTGCTCACCTAGTCTGTACCAGCTTATCTACTTTTCGCTTTTTAAACCAGGGCTGGATAGTTTTGACAACTGCTACTTTATATGCTAGTCTGAGAGCTGCTACCATTAGGACCTCTTCATTCCTACTTTTAAGAAGTACAACTAGTGATGGGGAACCCATGCCATTTGGAGACACCTTGCTCTGTTTTTGGACAACTTTAATTGTTAGGAACTTGCAGAAAGAGCAGAACTCTGAAATTTCCATTCATTAGTCCAGGTTCTGTCTTTTGGAGCTAAGCATAGAAAAACATATGACAGCCCTTCAGAAACCAAAAAACATTGACCCTGTTGCTCCTAAGTCTTTTCTTTAGGCTAAATAGCCTTAGGTATTGGAACTGACCCACATATGGTGTCGTTTCTAGTCCCCTCATCAATCTAGTCACAGTCATGGCCTGACACCAACAGTTATTACTTGTATGACTATGGGGAAGTGTCTTAATTTCTTTTTTTTTTTTTAAACCCTTACCTTCCGTCTTGGAGTCAATACTGTGTATTGGCTCCAAGGCAGAAGAGTGGTAAGGGCTAGGCAATGGGGGTTAAGTGACTTGCCCAAGGTCACACAGCTAGGAAGTGGATGAGGCCAGATTTGAACCTAGGACCTCCCGTCTCTAGGACTGGCTCTTAATCCACTGAGCTACCCAGCTGCCCCCTAAGTGTCTTAATTTCTAAGAGTCTCAGTTTCCTTATCTTTAAAATAGAGAAAATAATAATTGAATTCCTTTCCTCACAGGTATTGCAAGGAAAAATAAACTGTGAATTCCATATAAATGTGAACTATGATTAATAGTCATCCTTCTAATATAATTAGGGCCAGAAGGTGACCTAATGTTAAAGGCAGCCTTGTCTACATGAACACAGTTAAAAGGAGAAGCCTGAGTCCATCTATAATGATTCTGTATAAGTCGAAGACTTAAAAACCATTATCAATGTCTTGTTTTTCAGTCATATCTGACTCTGTGACTTCATTTGGGGTTTTTGCAAAGATACTGGAGTGGCTTGCCATCTCCCTCTTCAGCTCATTTAACAGATGAGGAAACTGAACCAAAGGAAACTTACAGAGGGTCACATAGCTAGTGTCTAAGGATGGATTTGAACTCACAACGATGAATCTTCCTCATTATTCTGAGCCCAGTGCTTACCAGTCAGTAGAACCAGCTGTACATAATAATATTGTTCTTTTAGAGAGCTGTGATTTTGTCAAGCTGCATACTTTCTCCACTAGAAAGATCATCTTCAGAACCCCTCTACTTCTTATTAGACAGTCTTATTATAGAGCTGAAACTGCAAGGTACCTGCCAATGCCTTCATTTTAAGGATGAGGGCACCGAGGCACCCAGAAGTTAAGTGAATTGCCCTGGATCACATTAAAAAACTCCATCGTCATCTACATTCCAATACTGTCTCTAAGGAGTTCAAGGCATATGATCGCAGACAATATACCAAATGCTCCATGTTCCAGGGGTTCAGGACAAGGAGACAAGAGCGTATTTCAGGCTCTAGGTATGTTGTGATTCTCTAGAATGAGAAATGGTCTTCTTTAGTCAAGTTTGGAGTTGGAATGATGGGGAGGGAGAAGGAAGAAGCTTACAGAGCTGTCAGAAAAGCCAATGAGAACAGTAGCATGATTTGGCATTTGAACAGCTCTTTAATCTTCACCAAGTACTTCAGATACACCACTTCTTTGGAGTGATACAACAAATTCTGGAAAGTAGATATCCTCATCTCCTTTCCATAAGAGAGAAATGAGGTTCAAAGAGGTTAGGTAATGTGGACCAGCTACTAAGTGAGAGAGGAAGGACCAGAGAAATCACATAAAATCTACCCCCAGAGACCAGCTAGTTCAACCCATGCCTGACCAAGAAGCCCTTTTACAACACTCTGAAGATGACCCATCTTGCCTTTATTTGAAGAGCTATTATGAAAAGTAACTCTTACTTTGGGATAATTGTTCCATAAGAACAACATGAAATAATACAGGTAAAGCACTCAGCATAATGCCCTGCACATAGTAGGTATTTAATAAATGTTTGTTCCCATTCCAGTTCCATTTTTTAAGAAAAAAATTAATTCCTTCATCCTTCAAAACAAGATACAGTACAGTACAATCAAAGCACAGTGCATATTTCTGGAAAAACACAAACAAATGTATTTTCTATTGCTTGTTCCTCTTTAAATAACTAACTTGGAAATTGAGAAAAAGAACCGCCAATCACATTAACATATTACAGAGATCAAAATTGATTTACCAAGCAAAATAAATTAAAACATTAAATATTAACTTTTTCAGTGCAACATATACAGAAGTGAGTCACCACGACTAAAAAGCATGAGGCTGATTAAATAAACTTAATAAAGACAATGATAAGTTGAACAGGTGCATGATGGGTTATATGCTATACTAAGTAGTTTTTAACTTTGAGTGTGGGCATTTGTTGATCTTTTCTGTCTGTTCTGTATACTAGTAGAACCTTTCAGAAAGACTAAAATCAAATCAAAGTCAATGCCAGAAGGAAATGGCATTCCTCTTATTGACTAGTTTAATAATATGCCAAAAAAAAAAGGAAATGAGATTGGCCTGGCATGACTTAAAAACCTTGTAGGGCAGCTGGATGGCATAGTGGATAGAGTGCTAGATCTGGAGTTGGGAGGATCTGGGATCAAATCTGGGCTGAGACACCTCTTAGCTATGTGACCCTGGGCAAGTCTTGTAACTCTATTTATGTAGCCCTTGCCTTTCAATCGTAGAAGGTAGGGGTTTAAAAATAAATAAATAAAACCTTTCCTTCTAAACTCTATGATCATTTTCTCTCTTTTGTCTCCAACTCCTCACTGCCTAGCATTGTGCCTGCGCATAGTAGGTTTTTAATAAATGTTGGTTGATTAACTGATCGCCGTTCCCTTTTCTAGAGAATAACCAACCCTCCTTTTAACAAATAAGTTCCAGAATTTCTCCAGGAATCCAGGTCAAGGTCACTGATTTGTCATTTGCAGACTCCAGTTTTCTTCCTAGTTTTTGGAAAGGAAAACATTTTTCCTGACTTCCTCCAGGCCTATAGTTCTAAACTACTTTTCCAAGATCACAGACAGTGTCTCAGCAATCCTGCACCAATTCTTTTAGTACATGAGGAAATACCTTTGACTAGATCAAGTGACTTTAACCCATTGAAGGTAGCTAGTTTCCCAGTCACTATTTTCCTACTTCTTTTAGGTATCAACTCTGTCATTTTTGTTTCTTTGTTTCTTTTATCCTTTCCAGTTCAAAGATCCCAGGTTTTCCTAACCCCCCGTTTGGCAAAACAAAGATGCTCTATCGCCTGAACAGGGAAGAAGCTGGAGCCTTTCGGCCCATAAACATTTTTACTGCCTTGCAAATTTACCCGTCCTCAGCAAATTTAGGGATGTCTTTAACATAATGGAGTTCTTATAAATGTAAGGGAATATCTGAAGTTTAAAGAAATGTAGGACTGCACTCAGCCCTTTTGTTTTATATCTTTGCTTCACAGTCTTAATCTGATTTATTTCCAGCTTAGCCCTATTTCAGGCTTTAATATTTCAAGACAGTAAGGAAATAAGCATTTATTAAGTGCTTACTATGGGCCAGGGACTGTGCTAGGCATTTTATGTTTAATCCTCCTGACAACCCTCTGAGGTGGGAGCTATTATGATTCCCACTTTACAATTGAGGAAACTGAGGCAGATAGGCTAAATGACTTGCCCAGGGTCACCAGCTAGTAGTAGTAGTAGTAGTAATGATAATTAAAATTTATAGAGCACTAGGTGCTAAGCATTTTACAATTATTATCTCATTTGATCTTCCCAACAATCATCTGGGGTAGGAGCTATTATGATCCCCACTTTATAGTTGAAGAAACAGAGGCAGACAGAGGTGAAGTAACTTTCCCAGTGTCACACAGCAAGTAGTATTAGTGGTGGTGGTAGTAATTAGCATTTATATAGCACTAAGTGCTGATCATTTTATAATTATGATCTTATTTGATCTGCACAACAGCCCTGTCAGGGAGGTGCGATTATTATGTCATTCTACAGATTGGGAAACTGAGGCAAAGAAAGTTTAAATGTTTCATCCAGGATCACACAGTTACTAAGTGTCTGAGAGCAAAATTTGAACCTAGCCTTCTTGACTTCAGACCCATCATTCTACCCTCTGTCCCCCTGCCCCCCACTGCCTCTAAATAGCTCCTTCAGCTTCCTCATCAAAAGCACTATGGCGCCATTGGTTTGGGAGATTGTTCCACTGACATAAATGATAACCTGCCCTTGTTGTAGGAGATCAACCTTATTACATAGTGGCTGACTTGGAAATGGTACTCTTTATATAACTTGGCCATTTGGACACTCAAGAATTTCTTGGTTGTACTTGAACCCTTTCTAGCTTGTGAAGACCTGTCAGAGCTTGTACTCCTCTGTGGCTTCTGTGATCCCAAAGTCACTTTGGTGGCATCATGGGACCTCAGAACAGTGTTCTATTAGAGGGACAAGGTGATACCCACCCCCTCTGGCTTTATCTTGGCTATTTCTATCTTCTTTATGAGAATCATAGACTTAGAGTTGAAGGGACCTTAGGGAACCTCTAGGCTAACCTCATTTGACAAAGAGGTCAAATGACTTGACCAAGGTCATATGAAGTCATATGGAGAGAGTTTTCCTTCAAAATCAGAGCTTACAATCTAAAATTACTTTATATATATTTTTGTATTTGCTTCTTTGGGTGAATGGTATTCCCCCTGAGTTGAATATATACACTTTAAAGACAGGACTTTTGTGATTTATGCCTTCATATCCCCAGTGACAGCTAGGTGGCACAGGTGACAGAAATCTGGGGCTGGAATCTGGAAAACCCAAGTTCAAATGCAACTTCATGCACTTCCTAGCTGTGTGACCCTGGGCAAGTCACTTTACCCTGTTTGCCTCCGTTTCCTCATCTATCAAATGAGTTGGAGAAAAAAATGGCTAACCATTCCAGAATCTTTGTCAAGGAAATGGAGTCTTGAAGAGTCAGACATGACTGAAATGACTGAATAAAAACTATCCTTAGTATCTAGTCCTTGTCACACAGTATGGACTTAATAAATGTCAGTTGAATCAAATTAATATAATTTTCTGCACTAAGAATACTAATTTCTTTAGTTTTATTAGAACTCAACTTCTCAGATAACTGCTATGTAGAGGATCCCCTTTTTCATGCTTTCTAGAAGGATTATAGGGTGATAGGTCTAGATAAGTAACCTTAGAGGCCATTTAGTCCATCCCCCCACCCCAATTACAGATGAGAAACTGAGGCTCAGAGATATTAATTCTGTGTGACTTTCCCAAGGTCAGATGAATAAGCATCAGAGGCTGGATTTGAACTCAAGTTTTCCAACTCTAAAGTATGATCATTGCTAAGATGAAGAAATCTAGAGAAGTGAAGGATAGATGGATGGCAATGACATACCACATGGCAAGTCTTAGAAAACCTTTTCAGGTCCCTGTGTAGCAGTTAAAATTAGTTTCTCTGCTAAAGGTATTATATTTTTATGAGGTTTATTAAAGATTAAGAAATAAAGAAAATACAAAATAAGAAAGCACGGGCAACCTATGTTTTGCCCGCTAGGTAGAGAGCTGCCTGTCCCTAGAAGCGGAAACTGAGGGAGAATGAAGAAGGCAGAGTCAGTTTAAATATCCCTCTCTGCTCGCGGCCCAGGTGAGGACCTCACCTAGGATTATGGGGAACTCTAGGAGCTACCAAGGACATTTGGGAATTGAAGTCCGGCGTTCAAATCTCCATTTTTACACCTGGGAGCTTTAGGGCATTCTATTTAGCCTTATGGCAACAGAATGACTGGAAATGAGATAGATAGCCCTTGCCTCTACCAGGATATATGAAATCTCTACTTATAAAACTGAAGAAGGAACGGCGACTTGATGTACGGTCTTGTAGGGCTAGGTAAGGGACGTAAGGGATAGAATGCTGGGCCTGGAGACAGGAGGACCTGAGTGAAAATCCATCCTCAGATACCAGCTCTGTGACCTTGGGCTAGTCACTTAATCCTGTTTGCTTTACCATGTGTAAAATGAGCTGAAGAAGGAAATGACAAACCACCCCAGTGTCTTTGCCAAGAAGACCCCAAATAGTTCTTGAAGAGTTGGACATGACTAATTAACCAGAAAAAAGTTATTTTGTTGGTATTATGGAGAACGATTAGGTGAAGAAACTCTTTCTACTGATACAACTCGACACCTTCCCCACAAATGATAAACTTAAGGAGTTGCTTAGAGAACTGAGAGTTTGAAGTGTCAGTTGGGAATTTATCTAGTCTTCTTGGCTTTGAGGCCAGTTCTGTCTCCATGACTCCAGACTGAATGCTGAATGAATGAAGAGATGAAAGAAGCATTTATTAAATGCCTACTATCTACCAAACGCTGCATTAAGGAATGAAAGGAAGTTTAGCTTCAGTTCAGATGGAAAGCCTAGGATGTCTTCCTAATGGCATAGCAATGGGGCAGAAGTTCTTAGGGTACACAAGTAGGTCAGATGCCCATCAGAAGACCAAAAGACCTAGAGACAAGGTGTATATTAAAGCCTGGAGGACCTTAGAAGAGAGTAACAGGGCAAACAGTAAGTTTTAGTGGCCTTCTCTCTCATCTGAAGGAATGGAGATGTTCATTCTCATCTCATCTAAGGCCTGTGAGCAGCTAGGAGACCAAGGCAATAGGACAAGACAAAGGGGAGGGATTTCTGTTAGTGGAAGGTCTTCCCTCTACTCAGCTATCCAGGATGAGATCTGGTGCAGTTGGGATGGGGAGGAGGGAAAAAGGTAAATTGATTGCCCTGGTGCTGGTGAATGGGCATCTCCTAGCCATTGGGGCTAGATTCTGGGATGGCCTTGGGCAGGGGAAGGGTCAAGAAAGGAATGAAAGGTAGTTAATGCTCTCCTCCCACAGATTTCTAAATGACCCAACGTTGCTCAGAAACATGGTGGTTCAACGGAGCCGAAATATCTGCCAGAGGTCTAATTACTCAGGGTCTTGTTGAGAAAGAAACCCCAGGTCACAGGTCAACCTTTTCAGCCCCATTTATACAGACAGATGGCTAATGTTATGTCTGAATGTGAGCTATGGTGATAGCTAGAGCGGTTAGTGACTGGAAAAGAAACGGGGCTTCATTAACGAGAACTTGAATTGAAGACTCCTTGGTGCAGTGGAGCAGCAAGAATGGCTCTCCACGCTAAACACACCTTTCGAGTGAGTTCTCAAATGATGTAATCGCTCCCAGTTCTTGCCTGGAAAGGAGGAGGTGAGAAAGTTCAGATTCCTCAGCCCCAGGGCCCGAGAGGGGGCTACTTTTAGCCATGCAGTGAGAGAAATAAAATGACTCTCAAAGGCAACTGTGGTTACCCACCGCTCTCCATCTCAGTCAGTGAAAAACTCATTTTTCATACTATCATTAAGGAGATAACCTTTAAAACCACCAAACCCGGGGAGGATGTGTGATCTGGTGCAGAACATTCCAGGGGACAGATGATGGAGAGCACAGATTGCACTTTTCCCCTCCTCCTTAGTGCACAGAGAACGACAGTCTCCTCTCGGAAGCGTCCAAATCGGCAACATTTGCTTAAGTGGGACTTTTGTGCAAAGTGGAATAAATCTGAAGAGGAAGTGAAAGCGCATCCTGGGCTCTGGTAGGAAAATTAAGCGGATAGGAGAGGCCCTTGAACTCTTAAGGCATTTTCAAGAAGCCAATGATGGAAACATCCCAGGAAAATCAGAAAGAGTTCCTGAAAAGACAAACCCTCTCCATTCTCCTAGCTATCCAAAGGACTGTAGGTTCAACGAGTCATTTCCTTGTTTGTAGTATTCTCTAAAGGCGTTAACAAAAACAACACAATTCCAAGATTTATACATTTTCTGTAATTGAAAAAAAACTCATGAAAAATATTCACCCAAAGAATGGAAATAGCTGAAATGTCCAACAATAGGGGAATGGTTAGATAAATTAATACTAATAATAAATATAAATATAAAAATAAATATAAAAAAATAAAAAGTAAATAATACATTTATTTGCCAAGTACCATGCTAACTAAGCATTTTACAATTATTATCTTATTTGATGCTCATAATAACACAGAAAAGTTGGCTTTGTTGTTATTTATAATGATATTTTTTATTTTCTTCTTATTAATTTTATTAATAATTTATTAAAATTATTATTTATTACCCATTTCAAAGATGAAGAAATAGAGGTTAAGTGACTTACCCAGGGTCATACAACTTGTACCTTGTACTTGAGGCTAGATTTGAACTTAGGTCTTCCTAACTCCAGCCTGCCTGTTTTATCCACTGTATCACTTAGCTGATAGAAGAGAATAATTGTCTACCTCCTAGTTTCACACCTTAGGTGGTATAATGGATACATGGCTCTGGGTGTGGAGTCAAGAAAAGCTAAGTTCCCGATCTGACCTCACACACTTACCCAGAGTAGTGTCAAGTCAACCAGTAAGAGGAGTATACAATTACTTGGAAAGACCTGGGTGGAAGAGTGCAAAGCAAACCCCCCAGAATCACAAGAATAGAAAATACTCTTCCTGTGTAAAAAAGGAAAATTGTGTGACTGTGAATGGGCTGTCATTCAGCCCGCTGGGGATGGAGAAGGGAGTAACTGAAAAATTGTAATGAAATTGAATGTCCAGTTTAGTTGCTTGTACTGATGTTCTAGAATACTTCAAAGAAAACATTTAAGATAGTTTTTAAAAGCAATATTGTAGCATTAGTGGAAACAGAATTAGATTCATTCAGAAGACCCATATTCAAGGCCAAGCTCTGATACTGTAGTAGAGGCATGGAGAGAGAGAGAACTTGCATCTTGGTTTACTACTACTACCATATATGTGTGTGTGTGTGTGTGTGTGTGTGTGTGTGTGTGTGTGTGTGTGTGTATACTACAATACTTGATAGCTCCATGTCCTAGAGAGATGGCGCAGTGGATAGAACAGTAGATTTGGAATCATGAAGACCTGAGTTCAAACCTGAATCCAGATACTTACGGTGTGACCTTGGGCAAGTCATTTAACCTCTATCATATCTGTTTCAGTTTCTTTGACTGTAAAATGGGGAATGATAGAAATGCCTACCTCCCAGAATTGTTGTGAGGATAAAAATGAGATAATATTTATCAAATGATTTACACATCTTAAGATCCTATATAAATGCAAGCTGTTATTAATATAGTTTTAGCCTCAGTTTCCTTATCTGTAAAATGGATAGAACAATGCTTATTTTTGTAGAAGAGACAGCATTGCCTAGTAGACAGAGTCAGCCTGAGATTCCAGAGGATCCAAGTCCAAACTCTGCTGCGGACATATACTGGCTGAACAAGTCACTTACTCCCCCATTTAGACCCCCAGGCAATTCTCTAAGCTGAGAAGGTATAGCAAAGTTGCTAATCTGTACTGGCAGAAGTTAATTTCATTCTGAAGATGCATTAAGAGAGTCAAAGTACCCAGCACTGGGAAGGGTGATACTGCCCTATAACGTCCTGGTCAGACCACGTCTGGAGTGCCATGTTTTGGTCTGAAGACTACATTTCAGGAAGAGCATTGGAGAAGCAATGTAGCACAATGGGAAGTAGCCTGACGGTGAGGTCAGAGATCCTGGGTTTGAATCTTAGGTCTACTTACCTACAACCTATATGACCTTGGTCAAATCCCTTAACCTTTTAAGCCTCTTTATTAAAAAAAAAAGAGTTGGATTAGATAGTCAACGAAGGTCCCTTCCACCTCTAGATAATTAGGAAAGTGTCCACAGAAAAGTGACAAGGATCATGAAAGGTCTTGATTAAAGGAGCTGGAGATATTTAGCTCAGAGAAGAAAAGACAAACTTTGTCGTGGCTATCAATTGGAACAATGCATATAAAGCATATATACCTGTGAACTATGGTATCAGATTATAAATTCAGTCCTCTGGGATATTTGTAGGACTCAGAATAATAGCTGAATAGAAATTCTCCTTGAAAAATGTCCCACGTGCACTTTGTGGATGTGCATGACAAGCTAATTCTGCACGTTTGCTTTTGATAATCACTTGGAAGGAAGGAATCAAAGCAGTCTGCTTATTATATTCATGACGTACTTGGAAAAGGTCCATAAAATTTTGTAGAAAACAAAGTTGGACAAATGGCCACCTCACAAAGCTCAATCCCTGGAAGAAAAATAGCATCTCTCAGATTTCGTGTATCATCAACAGTTAAAGGAAGGCCTGGGAAATGACTTTGATAAAAATCTCTTTTCCCCATTAATTCTGAGGCCCTGAATCATGAAGCACTTTCGTGTTCACCTATTAAAGATAAACTCTCCTATACCCTGTCCAAGCAGGCTTAGCATCTTCTCTGGCCAGTCTCCAGTTGGCTGCAAACTTCAGAAATGCCAATGAGAAACACATTCATTCCCCTTGACATTTTGGGATGGGGATCGAGATGTCTGAATCAATGGACTTTCAGACCTACTGCCTCTAATAAATGGGGCCAAAAGCCACAAGACTAGTGTGTTTCCTCCTTCAAATACCAGCCAATTAACATAGAATCATTTTTCCTAAAGACTTATAATGTTGTAGGGCTTTAATACGCCAGGAAGACCAACTTCCAATTGTTCAGATGCTTGGAGGGTTACTAGTCATTTTGGAAAGAGTGTGGAAGTGAACTGGTCTGTTCCTAATCGAGTGCAGAATTGGAGTCACAATTAAATCCTGACTTGACAATTCACTACTTGCTAGCTGAATGCTTTAGTTGGTACAGTGGGTACAGTTCCAGGTGTGGAGTCAGGAAAAGCTGAATTCTCATCTGGCCTCAGCCACTTACTAGCTGGTTGACACTGGGAAAGATATTTATTCCTACTTACCTCAATTTTATCATCTGTAAAATGGGCTGGAAAAGGAAATGGCCAATCACTCCAGTATCTTTGCCAAGAAAACCCCAAATGGGGTCATGAAGGGTAGGAATAACTGAAACGACTGATCAAGAAAAAATCCTCGATCCCCATCCTTATCCTCACTCTACTGTGTCTCACTCCAATTCTGTCAGCCCTTTTCATCGTGCTCTCTGGAGTTCTTGTTCTACAATGACCAAACTCCCCTCATTCTGGACCTCTTCCTCTCATCCTCCTTGCATTGCCCTTCTCTCACTGAGACTTGGTTTCCCCCAATGACCAAACATTCTTGGTTATCCTCTCTGGTATTGGCTGTGCCTTTTGTCATGCCTTCCTCTCTTCCCCAACACACTGGTTTTGGAGGAGGGCTAGAGGAGTCAGAAAACTCTTTGCTCCCTACTGCCCCTTCCATACTCTTCCTTTGCCACCACCATTCAAAAATCTGTCTTTGGAAGTTTACTATGAAATTACCTTTGCTCTGACTTCAATTTCTTCCTTTCCCAATGTTGATCATATTATAATTACCTAATCCTACTTCACACTGTTCTCTAGTCTCTAATCTTTCTATTGCTTGTCCTTTCCCCATTCATTCCTTGCCAAACCCCAGGCCTGAATTATTCCTACCATCTGCCTTCTCTGCTTCTGCTCCCCCCCCACCCCCCACTGCTTAATAGATTTGGACGAAGTCACAGAACCATGATGACAGGGTACACTATAAAGTTATGTTAACTAAACTCAACCAGGTACACAAGGTAATCTTTTTATTCTTTCCCAATCGATTCCAATGGTCACTCCGCACCGAAGCTATTCCAAACCTTCTCTTCTCTCTTTAGGCTCACCACATCTTTCCCTTTCCCTTTACTTTCTCAGCTGATTACTTTACTGAAAAACTGAGGCCATCTGAAATGAGCTCCCTCTTCTCTTGCTCTCTTTATCTTGAAACCCATTGATATTGCCCTTTACTGCCTTGTCCTTTCCTTCCTCTGGTCTCTGAAAATAAGATGACCCTTCTCCTTGATGAGAAAATCCCTTTTCATGTGGCTTTAATACTATGCTCTCAGGGAGGACTTCAACTTCTTTTTTGATATTACCTCAACTATTCTTACTTCCCAGTTCATCAACTGAATCATTTCCCAATGCCATTTCCTCTGTCTCATGTCAACTGCACACAGAGATGGCCATACCTTTGATTTTTTTTTTAAACCCTTACCTTCTGTCTTGGAGTCAATACTGTGTATTGGCTCCAAGGCAGAAGAGTGGTAAGGGCTAGGCAATGGGGGTCAAGTGACTTGCCCAGGGTCACACAGCTGGGAAGTGTCTGAGGCTAGATTTGAACCTAGGACCTCCCATCTCTAGGCTTAACTCTCAATCCACTGAGCTACCTAGCTGCCCCCCATACCTTTGATTTTTGATGTCACCCACAAGTGTTCCATTTCCATGTTCACAAAACCAGAAATTCATTCATCTAATCACAGACTTTTAAAATTCTGCCTTTCCTTCTCCTTCATCACCCCTAAATCTGTGCTTTTATCCTCACCATGACCTATACTCCCCTTATCCTTCAGCTTTTCCCAGGCCACCAGTTCTATACTAGCTCTACTCATTTTCCTTCCTCATCTTGATAGGTTGGTGAACCAATTCAACTCAACCTGAAACTCTCTCCCTCCTTGTCTCCAACTCCTGACTTCCCTAATCTTAAATTAATTCCTTATCTTCTTTTAAGTATCAGCTAAAATTAATACCTTCTGCAAGAAGCCTGTCTGGGTTCTCCTTAAAATTTGCACCTTCCCTCTGAGATTATTTCCTATTTTCCCTTTACATATCTTCCTTTTTTTTTTCTTTGTAGGACTAAGTTTGCACGATTGTAAGTTCCTTGAGGGTTGGGGATATTTTTACTCTTTTTTTTTGTAGCTACACGCTTAGCAAAATTTTTGTGATTGCAGTAGAGTTGTTTTTTCATTTGTGTCTGATTCTTCATGACTCCATTTGAGATTTCCTTAGCAAAGATATTGGAATGGTTTGCCATTTGCTTCTCCTGCTCACTTTACAGATGAGGAAACTGAGGCAAACAAGGTTAAGTGACTTGTACAGGGTCATCTAGCTTGTAAGTATCCAAGACCAGATATAAATTCATGAGTCTTCATTTTTTTTTTAGCAAATTATGTAGCAAGGTTCTCAGGGGTGGGTGGAGGGGGAACTATGGGAAGTTTGAGGGATGCCAAAGTTTGAAAAGAGATGGAAGATGGATCCTTCTGATGCCGGGCCCAGCACTCTATCCATTGCACCACCAAGCTGCCCCACTAGTACATAATGTACCGTTACTAAATGTTTATTGACTTGATTTGACTTGACTCTCCTCTGGTTATCTCTCATTGCTTAGTTTTTGAATCACTCCTTTTCTCTTTCATTTCAGTGTGGGCAGCAGTTCTGCCTGTGAATACAGCCCAGATCAGTTTATTTGTTTAATTCTCAAGGATATTTTGAGGACTGCATTTTTGGTTTGGATATAACAAGTATCTGACATATAATCCTAGTCACCAGGGCACATAAGTCTAGGTCATACGGGCATTCTAGTGAGGTTGGAGACGACGAGTATTTGCTACTAAAAGCATTACCCCTGAGCTTTTACAAATCAAGGCCATTTCCAGGCAATGGTAGGTGACAACTGTCTTTGATAATGATCCGGTTCTAGTATAATTTATTGGTTGAATTTAGAAGGATGTGTTTTGAGATCTGTATTTGCAGAATGGAGATCTGTCATCTCTCAGCCCATTGAAGTTCATGAGCTTCTGATTTATATGGAATTCTAGCCACTAGGTCATTTTTGCTAGGAATTTGGTAGATGTAAAGTTTTTACAGCCTGCAGTCTTGTGCTGCATGGGTTCTACCATCTTCTTGTCCTGGCTTTATTGATGATGATTAGACTAGAACAATCTTAGGACAAGTTGCTTTTCTGCTTTTATCCTTTTGATTTTAATGTGTGGATTATCATGCAGGGCAACAAAATCATTGCTTTTTTGGGTAGTTGAATAAAAGCATTAAGATGTAAGTTTGTCAACTATAGATTCACAAAAAACCTTCCCGATACAATTCCTAGAATTGAACTAGAAGACAGAATGGCACATCTTTCATCCTGTTCTCCTAGCTTTTGGATTTCTTTTACTAGATATATTTGTATCTTGAAAACTTAGAGATGATGAATATTTGCTCAGGTGATATGTATTAAAAACATTATTTTTGAGGGCAGGAAGATAGCTTAATTGGATCGAGAGCCAGGACCGGAGATGGGAGGTCCCAGGTTCAAATCTGAACCTAGTACTTCCTAGTTGTGTGACTGTGGACAAGTCACTTAACCTCCATTGACTGGCCCTTACCACTCTTCTGCCTTGAAACAGTACACAATATTGCTTCTAAGACAGAAGCAAGGGTTTTAAAAATGAAACAAAGATATTATTTTTGAATTTAGTGAATTATTTGTATAAAATACATAAACACACAATTGGCTCATATTTGGAGGGATTGCTAGTGTTCTTATCTTTGGATAATATAATTTTTAGAGGTCAACTAGATGGCACAGTGTATAGAATGTTGGGCCTGGAATCAGGAAGACTCATGATTCTGAGTTCAAATCTGACTGAAATCTGACAATCAAAACTATCGGTGTGACTCTGGGCAAGTCATGTAAGCCTGTTTACCTCAGTTTCCTCATCTATTAAAATGAGCGGGAGAAGGAGATGGAAAACTGCTCCTGTGTTTTTACCAAGAAAATCCCTTAGGTCTTAGGCAAAGTTTCCTCATGTATAAAATGAAGATGTGTTGGGGGCAGCTGGGTGGCTCAGTGGATTGAGAGCCAGACCCAGAGACAGGGGGTCCTGGGTTCAAATTTGACCTCAGACACTTTCCAGCTGTGTGACCCTGGGCAAGTCACTTGACCCCCATTGCCTAGCCCTTACCACTCTTCTGCCTTGGAGCCAATACACTGTATTGACTCCAAGATGGAAGGTGAGGGTTTAAAACTTTTTTTTTTTAATGAGGGTTTTTGCAGATATCAAATGAGATAGCTCATGAGAAGTAGGACATGGCTACAAATGCCTAACCAACAACAAATATAATTTTTTATTTTGCATATACACATATATTTTATATATAATTTATTTTATATGTATTTGGTTGCACAGATGTACACATATAAATTTATATATGTGTGTTTGGTCATCTACATAGAAGATTAATGTAACAAAAATGCAAGTTGGATCAGACAATAACCAGATGCCTTAAATACCATTGACATAATCAATGGCCCAACAGTTACAGCAAGGAAGCCGACCGAAACTCCAGTGTCTCTACAAAGCCTGAGTGGCAGAGCCAGATAAGATCCTTAATTAGTGACTCAAGGGCATCAAGTGGTGCGTAAATTACCGGCAAAGCATTATCCCCATTCCCTCTCAGATGGAAGTCCACTCCTATATATGTATAATTCTTACCATGGCAACAGCGCTGAAGAAAGCATTCATTTGTGAATACCAAGTGTGTGCAGGCAAATGCTTAACAACCAGCTCTCTGAAAAAAAAAAAAAAGGATACATTGGAACTTTTGAGTTTAATCGGCATTGTTAACGTTTTCTCTATTACCTTTTCAAGGCCACATAATCAATACAGCAATTAATCACACCCTTTTCCCTTTTAAAAAGAGTGCTTGCTAAGTTCTGATGTGTAAATGCTCCTACTGGAAATTTAATGACTGGCTGTCATAAACTGGCTCCAGCACAGACCTGGTTAACAAATGCCAGGTTTTAAAATTTACTTATTTTGGTGTAATTACTCTACTAAAAGGCAATGTGGCATAGTGGATAGAGAGTTGACCCTGGAGCCAGGTAGAGATCTTACCTTTGACACATCACTTAAAATTAAAAATTAAAAAAAAAATTTAAAAAATCACCTAAATTCTTGGTGCAAAGACATTCTTTGACACTATAAATTGCAGGGAAGATGCTGGACTGCATCGATGGAGAGAAGTTTGGTATTTTGTTTTTTCTTTATCTAGAAGTTGTTTATATCGACTAAATCATAGATAGGCCCAGGCCCAATTTCTGTCCACTAGTTGGATTCATGCTATTACACTTTAAAGGACATTTGGAATTCCAGTCCAAGTCTGCACAGATCTTTTTCAAAAATTTTTTGAGCTAACGTTATGTCTGTCATCCAGTTCACTAGGAGGTAAAGTTAAGTGAAGTTTTTCGGCGACCTCAGGATCTTACCATTTTTCCTCTTCAGTTTTCAGTATTACCCCAATATCAACTCTTATTTCAACTAATCTAGACTTAGACATCAGGATTTTTTAAAATGTTTGCCCTGCACTGGTCAATTCATTGTTGTGTGACTTGGAACCAAAAGTACCATTTGGTAAAATGCAATCTGGTAAAATCCTTCGTTTATAACTGATGAGATGCCTCCAATTGTTTTATGCTATACAAGGAAAATATTCATGTCTTTGAGGCCATTTTTTATACGAGAGTTTTCTCACTTTAGTAATCAGAGCCATCCAATCAATCTATCAGTCGACATTTATTAACTACCTAGTCTGAGATGTCAGGCACTGTGCTAAGTGCTAGGGATAAAAAAAAAGACAAAAGACAATCTCTGTCCATAATGAAATTATAATCTAATCGGTGAGACAATATAAAAATATACAACTATGTTCTAGGCACTCTGCCATGTGCTGGGGACACAAAAAGAGACAAAAGACAATCCCTGTCCTCAAGATACTTATACTCTAATAGGGGAGACAACATAAAAATATACAGATAGATGCAAAGCAAGCTATATACAAGATAAATAGGAAATAATAACAGCGAGAAGGCACTCAAATTAAGAAAGATTGGGAAAGGGATTTTAGTTAGAACTTAAAGGAACTTAGGGAAGTCAGTCAGTAGAGTTGAGGAGGGAGAGCATTCCATGCCTAAAGGAAAGCCGGAGAACATTTCTGGAGCCAAGAGATAGAGCGTCTTGTTTGTTAAAGAGTTTGGAGGCCAGTGTCCCTGGATGAAAGAGTGCTTGGAGAGGGGGTAAGGGAGACTGGAAAGGTGGGAAAGGGCTGGGTTATGAAGGGTTTGGAATGCAGACAAAGTATTTTGTATCTGGTCTTGGATTGATGGGGAGCCAGTGGAGTTTATTGAGTAGGGGGCAGGTGACAGCTGAATCTGTAGTTTAGAGGAAAATCACTTCGTGACTGAATGGAGCATGGACTGGAGTGGGAGAGATTTAAAGCAGGTAGACCCATTAGAAGGCTATCCTAAAGCATTTACTGAAGGTGGAATATTGATATTTCTGATTTGATCTGATGTATGTCAACTTTTTATGGTATCAGAATGACGGATCACCACTCACTCCTCTGTTCTCTGTGTTAAGCTTATAATCACACTGTTTATGATTATTGCCAGCCCTCAGAAGTAGGCTACCCCATCGAATTCTTCCATTCACAGTAGTTTCTTCATGTTGAACAAAGTGCAAACACAAGAGCTCAATTGACTAGTCATGTTGGGCTTGCAGGGGATTGTGATTATTGTTGTTATTGTTTTGCAGTGCTATGTTATCTGGAGAGTCAGGAATAGCTGTGTTCAGATCCTAACTCTGACACATACTAGCCATACCAGACAAAAAGTCCAAGAAAAGTTGCCAATCTACATTGTTGGAGGACATTTCCTCCACTGGAAGTGCTGAACTTGGTGTGAAGAAGAGCTGAGTTTGAATTCTGCCTCTGATACTTCCCATCTGTGTGACTTTAGGCAAGTTACTTTAGGTCTTAGCCCAAGTTTCCTCCTCAGTAAAATGAGGATGTTTTACCTACCCTGCTGGGTTTTTGTGGGCATCAAATGGGATAACATATATAAAAGCTTGATAAATCATAAAACATACATAAACACCACTACTAAGACCACCACCACCATCATCATCCATCATTATCCATACAATGAAATCACATCCTATTACTATTATTGTGGCTGTTGCATAGATCACCGCCTGTTTCTGATCTTCTTGCTTGGAGAGTGTGGAAAACTGATTGAGGGGTAATTATCTACATTTGATTCCGAAGTCTAAGTTTCTGGCACTAATGATTTGATTTTCTTAATGAGCCAGGACTCCTCTTAGGCCATTCCTTAATACTTACTCCTTCAAACACACTCTAAGGGGTGTGGAGAGGGGCTAGGGAATCATTTTCCTTTTTTTTTTCTCCCCAGACCATGAAAGGCCCAAGTCACTCTCAATTCCACTTAAATGATAACTCAGCCCAACAGCATTCTTTGAAGTTGGAAATGCTCTCAGATAGGCCCAAGAAGGACTATAAAACCAAAATAGCCAGAGGGCATTTTAGCAAAATTATCCATTTATTCTAGAAAGCTTCTAAAAAAGATATAGAGTACAACAGTTAAAAAACACAAATAAAAATCTGACCAAACATTTCAGTGGAAAACCACCTACATCAACACATTCTTCAATAAAGGCCACTTTCTGCTGATGCTTACATCCCCCCCCCCCCAACGCAGCCCCCGACTCCCCACCAATGATGCTCTCATTTTTGATCATCCATTTTCCACACGATTTGGTATAATGCTTCCTCAGAGCTTAGGTTTTTACTTTTAATTTATTCTATAGTAATTTTTAACCTACTAAAATGTGTATTCTTTTTACTCTTCATGGGCACAGCTTATTAGAGAACATGATTGTACTTGAAATTCCACCACTACACTCTATTCGAATAATAGGAAAAAAAAAAGCTGTCAAGTCAGGATTTCTTGGATTTGATTTCCTGCCCTGACACTAATTAGTTGGGGAAGAGTGAGCACTTACTGCTCCTCTTGGAGTTTTGGTCTTCTCATTTGTAAAATGGGTACAATGAGACCTGTCCTACCTGTCTTATAGATTTGTGAGCTAAGTGTTTTATACACCTTGTAGTAATAGTAATAATAGCAAGCAGTCATATAGTGCTTTAAAGTTTACAAAGTACTTTTCAATATTATCTTATTTGATTCTCACAACTAAGAGTTCTTATTATCCCCATTTTATAGATGAGGAAATTGAGGCTCTGAAATTAAGTGACTTGTCCAGGGTCTGAGGCAGGATTTGAACACAGGTCTTCCCTACTTCAAGTCAAGTACTCTGTCTCTTATACGACTTAGAAGACTCTCTAAATAGACTAGATAATTGGGTTATAATTGCTATTCTCTTCCTTATAGGAAGACTAACTGCCTCTAGGAGGGCCCAGGGTTTTAGAAAGGGTAAGAAAGAGTCCTGCGTCTTCACAAATGAGCTCAAATGGGTTCTAGGGATTCCCCCCTCCCATTTTCATTTTCACTCTTCCCTCTTTTCTTTTCAATTACCTGTAGACACACTTTTTAACAAAGGGTATCTGAAATTTTGCAGTTGACATTCTCTCTCCCTCCCTTTCTTTCCTCTTCCCCAAGCCAGTAACTAGTCTGATGCAGGTTATGCTAGTGTTATCATGCAATGCATATTTCCACATTCCTTGTGTCTTGAAAGAAGAAAGCATAACACTCATAGAATAAAAACCTCACAAAAGCAATTAAGTGAAGAGTGGCCCATTTTGATCTGACATTTCCTTCTATGGTTCTGGATTACATATTTCATCCTGAGTCTCTTGCTTGTGATCAGGACATATTTGTTTTCCCCTCTGATAAAACAGAACACTTCTGTTTCCTTCCTTGTTTTTAAGGTACCGTACAGGTGCGCATGCCCACTACCTGCCTCTCTATTGACCTTTGGATGATTCTTAATTTCAAATCTTTGGAGGCTCTGGCAGTCCATGGCCTGCAGCAATACAAGATCACCAGAAGAGGAATGGTATAAAAATAAATAAAGACTTGCTTTGGGGGGAAAATGCCCCTTCGCAACATTAGAAGAACTGGGCATATCAACCCAATGAATCCATATTGTGGATAATACTCGAACTCCAGACTCTTCTGCTTTTCTTTTTGATTTGTAAACATAAATTATGTTGTTCCCCAAATAAAAGACTTGAGAAGACAACATCAGAGTTATGGGAAACATATTTTAGGTTAAATAAAATGAAACCTCAGCTACCCAAAACCATTTCTGTAAAGAACAAAAAAATGTTATTTTAAGAATTTGTAAATCTTTCTAAAGATGTTACACATTTCCTTGGCTCCATTTATCATTTAAAAACATTTTACTAAAGTCTTTTTTTTCCAAATCACATTTTATTTCCCATATTTCTAACTCCTTCCCTCCCCACTGAGCTATCCCTTAGAGTAAAGATGAAAGAAGAAAGAGAAAAAAGCAAATATTGACTCTATCTGACATTATACACAATATTTCACACTCATAACCCTCAGCATGTGCAATGAGAGGAGGCAGGTGTATCTTCTCAGCTCCTCTCCTAGGGTGAGCTTGCTTAATATAATCACATAGTATTCAATTTCATTTCATTGTTCTTTCTGTTTATATCGTTGCTGTTATGTTGTATATTTTTTCCTGGTTCTGCTTACTTCATTTTGTATCAGTTCATATAAACAATGCCACGCTTACTGAATTCTCTACAGTCATTTCTTATTTGTAGCAATATTCTCTCTATATTCATGTACCATAATTTGTCTAGCCATTTCTGCCTCGATGGACATCTACTTTGTTTCTTACTCCTTGCTACTACAAAGGAGTAGTGAATATTATGATGTATATGGCGTTTTTATTCTTATCATTAACTTCCTTGGGGGTATGTACCTGCCACTGAGATATCTGGATCGAAAGTTCCAGGACCTCTTAAACAAGGTGTATTGGACATAGAGAGGGAGTGAGGTGACAGTAGAAAAAATGCATAGCATAGGGGATAGGGCACTAGATTTAGAGTATGAAGACTTGGAGGGCATTGGATAGTGGCTGGCAGATAGTAGGTCCTTCAGATGTCCTTGTTAATGGATTGACTAGATCTCTATGGTACCATCTGATTTTCCACTATACTAACATTTTCTTGGTGACTTAGGATCATGTCAATCAATAAGTGGACAAATAGGGGGCAGCTGGGTAGCTCAATGGACTGAGAGTCAGGTCTAGAGATGGGAGGTCCTGGGTTCAAATCTGGATTCAGACACTTCCCAGCTGTGTGACCCTGGGCAAGTCACTTAATCTCCATTGCCCAGCCCTAACCACTCTTCTGCCTTGGAACTAGTACACAGTATTGATTCAAAGATGGAAGGCTTAAAAAAATAAGTGGACAAATATCAATTAAACACTTATTATATACCGGGCATTGTGCTAGGTGTTGGGAATAGAAATATCAAGAATGGAACAATCTTTACTGTTGATGAGCTTAAGAATCAATGGCCATATTGTGTTCTAACCATGATATAATTACCATGATATATTATATATAAAATAACCATGATATATTAAGATTGTGATGTACGGAGCTATTGTCTCCATGCAAAACTGCCCCTGGTGGCTTTGATTTTAGTAACCTTGTACATGTTTTTTAGATTCTTTGTTGTTTGCTATGGGCTGTGACTTCTTCCAGCAATCAGCGTCCCTATCACATAGCTAAGTGGGGTAATAGATAGGGTTCTGGAGCTGGAGTTAAGAAGAAAACCTTCATCAGATACTATGTGATTAAGGGCAAGTCACTTAACCTCTGTCTGCCTCAAATTCTTCATCTGTAAAATGGAAATAATATGAGTACTTACCTTACAGGATTGTTGTGAATATCAAATGAGTTAACATGCAAAGTGCTTTATAAGCCCTAAAACACTATATTAAGATAGTTATTATTATTTTTATTATTATATTATTACTTATAATAACACCTTGCTTCTCTATTGCTTTTCTCATTTGCAATAAGTAGAATATCAAAGTTCCTTAGAGTTTCATGAAAAGAAAGAGTAAATTAGCGCTAAAAGAAGGCCTGAGGTTCTGTACTGCCAGAAAAACATATGAATTTAAGCAAAAGACAATAATAACTATTTGGCTACTGAGAGAATTTTTTTTACTTTTCTTTTTATTTTACTGACTTATTTTTATAAGCACTTTAAAACTTTTCTTCTTCCTGCTCCTAGCTGCCCCAATGGAAAAATAAAAATTAAAAAATAAAAACTTTATAACAATTATTTGATATAAATAGTCCAATAAGACCAATTTCCATGTTGGTGATATCCAAAAATGTATGTCTCATTCTTCATTTTAAGTCCATCACTTCTCTGGCCTGTATGAATTGTCTTCAGCCCTTTGGACTCATGGTTTATCTTTAGATTGCTCAATATCAGTACATACTATTATGTTAGGCACTGTACTAAATGCTAGAGATACAAAATAAGGTAAAAGGCAGCTTCTGCTCTATTTTTGCTTTCTTTTATTTTTTTTCACAATTGTTTTCTGACATTTTGTGATTTAGATTCTTTCCCTCCCTTCATCCCCTCCCCAATCAACATGGTAAATAGTCTGCTATAGTTATATCAGCCTGTTATACATTATATGCCAGTTATACTAGCTTTCATATAATACATATTTCATATTCCCCAAGCTGTGAGAGATGACTAATATTACACATACAATAAAAAACTCATGAAGGAAATAAAGTGAAAGATGACGTGCTTTGATGTGCAATCAGACCCCAACAGTTTTATAGTTTTGGATAGCATATTTCCTTTGGGGTTATCCTGGGATGTTGTTATATTGATAATAGTTTAGTCTTTCACGGTTGATCATCAGACAATATTTCTGTTACTCTATACAGTGTACTCCTGGTTCTGCTTGGTTCACTTTGCATCAGTTCATAGAAGTCTTTTCAGGTTTTTCTGAATTCATCTTGTTCATCATTTCTTATGGCACAATGGTATTCCATTACAATCATGTATCAGAATATTATTTTTCTGGACCCCCTGATAGATTTGAGATAGGGGAAGTGTCATTATACTTGCTTCTTCTTTAAAAATCAAACTACCCTCTCCAATCATACCTAAAGAGTATCTTTTTAAAGATATGACCTTTCAAAAGGGATAGGAGAGAAAAAGAAGGCACATATATAGTCTTTCCCTTTTTTTACTGTTTTTATTCATTCATACTAGAATGTATCATATTACTTTCTGCATAGGGCTGTTCTAAGAGATGGAAAATACTCTCTGCCTTTGGGATTCTGCAATCAAAACAGTTCAGTGATCATTTAACCTCTTGGCGCCCTCAATTTCTTCATCTGTAAAATGGAGATAATAATAACACCTACTTCACAGTGTAGTTGTGATGCTCAAATGAGTTACATTGAAAGAGCTTCACAAACCTTAAAGTACTATATAAATGCTAGTTATTACTGTAGAATGTAGTTAGGAAAGGCTTTGCAAACATTCTTCTATTGTCCTAGGTTCTAGAGAGAGAAGTAAAAAGAAGGAAACAACTTTTTGGGGCAGCTTTTTGGGGGTGGTTCAGTGGATTGAGAGCCAGGTCTAGAGATGGTTCAAATCTGGCCTCAGGCACTTCTGGCTGTGTGGCTGTGGGCAAGTCACTTAACCTCCTTTGCCTAGTCCTTATCACTTTTCTGTCTTGGAACCAATACACCATTTTCATTCTAAGACAAAAGTTAAGAGTTTAAAACAATGAAGCAATTTCTACTGTCGAGAGTGAGGTAGGAAAGAGAACTCCCCATGGGACATCTGAATATTGAGTTATTGTCCCAGCAAGTGCACCCAGAAGAAGTCACATATCTCTTTATATGGACATTTTGTCATATAATTTACATTTCTGTTAGATTACCCCAAACATGGTACTCAGGGGTTGACTGGACTTTTTTTTTTTTATCAAGCCCCATTGCATCATTTGGTATTTTGCCAAATGTGATCTCTGCAGTGTGGTTATACCCAGTTTCCCCCACTTTCTGGGTCCTCTCATGTAAGTAGGTTCCATTTCAGTTATGCTGGTAATGAACTACCAAGTAATGATCTGAAGATGGCAGCATTGGGTGATCTATCTTATTTTCGTGTTTAAACATACAGAAAGTCACTTAACATACTCCTGTGATTGTAGCAAAGTACTCCAAAATCAGATTGCCATTTGAGGAGCTTCCTCATCTCAACCTCATTCATCTAATTTCTATAAGTGATTTTTGACTCTTCCCTTTCTCCTTTTCATCCTACATGGAGGAGAAAAAATGTTCATTCATAACATGGGAATCTGGGAATGTTCAAAGCTAAATGAGGAGGGGGCCTCTTTAAGGTAAGGCATGCTCCCTAATCTCATTACAAGTTTTTGGATTAGTGCTCAAATACTAGAGATGACCTTTTGGCCATTGCTGGGGTTTGTGAAGTGCAGAGTTTTTGGAAACCTTAAGCATAAGGGGCAACTAGGTAACACTGGATTTCTGGAGGTCCTGGATTTAAATCTGGCCTCAATACTTCTTAAGTGTATGACTTTGGGCAAGTCACTTAACCCTGATTGCCTAGTCCTTGCCTCTCTTTGGTCTTAGAATGGATACTAAGACAGAAGGTAATGATTAAAAAAAAAAAAAAAGAAAACCTAAAGGATATTCCTTCTGCAATGCTAGTAGTGTTGGAGGCAACATGGGATAGTAGACAAAGAACTGTCCTCAAAGCCTGGAAGCCCTGAGTTCAAGTCTTGTGTATTGGGGCAAATCATCTCACCTCTCCAGTACTCTAGGCAACTTTTTTTCTTTCTTTCAACCCTTCTCTTCTGTCTTAGAATCAATACTGTATGTTGGATCTAAGGCAAAAGAGCAGCAAGGACTAGGCAACTGGGGTTAAATGATTTGCCCACGGTCACATAGTTAATAATTTCCAGGTCAGATTTGAACCCAGGACCTCTTGACTCCAAGCCTGGCTCTCTATCCATTGAGCCACCTAGTTGCCCCTATAGGTTTCTAAACTTTCTAAAATGAAGTTACAGAGAAGATGCTGATGTAGGAAGGCCGTTTTCCTTACTGGGACACCAGGGAAATCACAACTCCAGTCCCTAATGATTGTGCCCAGATTTTATATCTCTTCCTGGGTAGTTCCAGAAGAAAGAAGAAACAATATCTTATTTAAAGAGCATATTGGGAAAAAGTAAGCCCTTCCAAATATGACTCACTCATCCTGGAATCTTAGGCTGGAAAGGGACAGCATGGATCACCCCCTTTAGCTCATCCCTCTGGTTTTCCGCCGGACTGAATGGGCACGAGTCTAAATCTGGACCAAACTCTGGGCATCAGCAATATTAGTTTGCCCTCTTCCTTAATTGGCCTGTCTGCGAGACTCTGAAGGCTGGGTTTTCGCTGGCAGCAGAAACAGAGATGTCAGAATGTGGAAGGGCATGTTCTAGCAAGATAATCATCCACGTTTTACTGACTCATTAAGTTCAGGGACTGTTTATTACTGGAATTTTATCATCTCCCTTTATCTGTTAGCATGTGTGGAACTCACAAATAGAAAGAGACTCTTTTGGCAAAATCCGGACTTCTCCAACAAGAGAGAGGGCGCAGGAAGAAGACGTTGAAGGGTCTGTTGGGAGTAGGGAACAGCAGGAGACACGCTGAAGGATAAAGCAGATAAGAAATCAGCAGATGGAAGGAGGGGTGGAAGGTCACAGTTGCTGGAATGCCTCCCAGAACAGGTATGGGTCCAGGAGCCTTTCTGAGAGATGGACGGGAAGTCATGTGGCATCTATTTCCCGAGACACTGGCCTACTTATAGAAACGCAGAGACCAAAGGTATTGTGGGTGATGGATTTGATGCTGAATCTGGATTCACTTGGAGCGCTGACCTTTCGAGACTTGCCCCTGACTAACAGGTATGCAGGCATGACTTAAAATGAAGATGAAGTTTTAAATCTGTTTGAAGGTCTCAGTGGGCATTTTCAACCAGATTTCCTCTAAGGTTAGCTCAGACTGTTTTGATTTGGATCATGAAGCATGCCACTTGGCTCCTTTCCTCTCTTTGTACTTTGTAACATGCCAACTCTTTTGTAGGACAGACCCGGGCTGGTTTCGGGCAAGATGATGAGGCTGGGCTTTTTTTTTTTTTTAACTTCATAGTACATTTTCCCTTCACAGTAACCACAGAGAGGCAGTCTGGCAGAGTCAATAGTGAGCTGGGCTGGGAGACGAGACGCCCCGTGTTTAAGTTCAGCCTCAGATGCTTCATAGCCATGTGACTGTGGGCAAGTCATTTAGCCTCCATGAGTCTCTTGTAGCTCCTTAGAAGAGCCCTGGTATTGCAATTGTAGGGCCTGGGTTCCAATCTCGATCTCACCATTTTGATTAATTTACTTGTCAAAGGAGGAGGTTGGGTTCAATGGCATTTAAGATTCCTTTCAACTTTAGCTCTTTTTTAGATAGGGTTGAGATGTGCTTTGGTGGAGAGAGAGTTTCTACTCTCTAAAGCACCCTTGCTGATGAAAATCAAATAAATGAAAAGGCAATTATTAGGTGCTTACTGTGTGCCAAAACCTGTCATAAGCACTGGGAATAGGCAATTCTTGTACTTAAGGAACTCACATTCTTCTTCTTCTTCTTTTTTTAACCTTTACCTTCCTAGAATAGATCCCAAGAATTGGTTCCAAGGCAGGAAAGCATCAAGGGCTAGGTAATTGGGGTTCAGTGACTTGCCCAGGTTCACACAGCTAAGAAATGTCTAAGGTCAGATTTGAATGCAGGACCACCCATCTCCAGGCCTGGCTTTTATCCACTGAACCACCTAACTGGCTGGAGCTCACACTCTTAATTTTGGAGAGAAGAAAATGTATGTAAGTCCAGCTGCTGGGCTTATGGAAAGACTCAGAAGTCTAAAGACATAAATCATGAGATCACATAGCAAGACCCAGGGGTACTTGGGGTACATCAGAAGTTCAAATTGCAATGTCTGTAGGATATGAAGGGCATAGAAACAAGACAGATGGTAAGAGATAACTTTACAGAAAGCATCACCTAAAAGAAAGCTTTGGGGCATGGCAGCTAGGTGTCATAGTGGATAGAGTGCTGGCCCTGGAGTCAGAAAGACTCACCTTCCTGAGTTCAAATCTGGCTTCAGACACTTACTGACTGTGTGACCTTAGGCAAGTCTCTTAACACTTATCTATTTTGCACCTGTAAAATGAGCTGTAGAGGGAAGTGGCAAACCTGTTCAGGATCTTTCCTAAGAAAACCCCCAATAGGATCATGAACAGTGGGACACAACCGAACAACAATAACAAAAATCTTAATCATGCAAAGGAAGGAAATAGGATTTCCTTCCCTCTCTACCTCCTATAATTCAGTTGATACAGTCACGTGATTTAGTTATTGATAAAAAGGTATTCAAATAGTTGTAAAATTGTAGCTATAACACAAGGATTCCTTTAGAGCAGCAGTTCTCAGCCTCTCAATTTGTAGCAATGAGAATACATGATGCATATCAGGTATTTACATTCCGAATCATAACTGTAGCAAAATTACAGCTTTGAAGTAGCCACCAAAATAATTTTTTGGTTTGGAGTCACCGCAACATGAGGAACTGTGTTGTGGGGTAACAGCATTAGAAAGATTGAGAACCACCGCTTTAGAGAGTATGAAAGATTGAGTTAAAAGGAAACAAAGTAATTGGCTGAGCAAAAAATTGAGTCACATCTTTGGGGTCTTTTAAATATTTAGACCTTGGATTGGTGGTTCTGGAGTGTTTGGGGACTGAGATCCCTGAAGGGAAGGAAGACATCCATTCCTTTCTCCATCCCAGCCCATTGGTCATTGTGTATATCAGCAGGGACACACCTCATGGAGATTCATGCAAGAGAGTTCAAGGCACATTTAAAGAAGCAGAGAAGTGCGTTTTAGATAGACACAGATACAGTAAAGCAATTTCCCCTCTATGGAGGAAGAAGTATTGAGGATTGGAATCCCTGGCAGAAGAAAAGAGAACTAATTAGGGACTCAAGAGAAAACTAGCCTTGAGGATTAAGAGCCAGTTTGTGGGCCAAGTAGACCTTGGGATCCCAACTGAGCAAACTTTCCAGCAGAGATACTGCAACAAAAGGGAACTGCAGGAGGACTTGACAAAGAGAGAAAAGACCTGTAGACCCTGAATTGGCAGGAGTTGGGAGTTGCCTTTGTTACATATGTTTCCTACATGTCTCCACATCACTGTTGTATTAAGTTTGAGCCCATTCTCCACTTGGATGCTTTGATTAGTGGGGAGTTTATTCTAGATTAATAGAGGAAAATGTTTTGTAATCACTGTTTTTTATGCCTCTCTTAGAAAATTCCTTTGCTAACATCCAATTCTGGATGATCCTAAATGAGGAGCATACTAATAGGGGTGCTAGGAGTGTTCACATGTTATCCAATAGAAGCCATGTAGGAGTCATCCTCTGGAACCCCAATCTACGAATATGATACAAGTCCAGAGAGTATCTCAGGAAGACTAGTACAATGGAAATAAGCCTTCAGCTTCTTCAGGATCCAGCCTGGGACTCCATGTTCTAGGCCACATTATCCTTATCACATTTTGATATGAAAATAAAACATTCAAAAATAAACAAAGAGTAAATTAATGCATGTGTTCATTGGAATGTGGAATAAGCTACTGATGATGGTTGGAAATAATTATTTATTCCCTCTCCCTGGAGTTTAAATACATCTCTTTGCCAACACAGTTAGCACTGTCATTACTAGTGCAGGACCTAGCTAATTCTGTGTAGTTTTTACATTGCAAAGTCTCATTTCTCCCTCACAGCAAAATAGTAACTATTTATATAATTTCAGCAGCCATTCTAGCTTATTTAGGTTGAACCATGATCTCATTAATGGCTTTTTCAAACCAGCAGAGCTAATTTTGGATTTCTTTAATCTTCATTCATTCATTCATTCAACAACACACAAGTTAATAAGTGCCTACTATGCTACTCTTAAACAGCCTTTTCCTTATATTTCTGGTAATTACTCAAAATCTAGGCTGCTGATAAAGCCTTCTTCTAATCCAGATTCCTAAATTTTCTTGATTCGTGGAGCCATTAGTATCTCAGTCATTCTTTTATGTTATTCCTAGGTCAAAAGAAATACTTAATAATTTATTCATTTTGTAGTGAGATCCAAACAATTTAATAATTATTGATGTCAGCATCTAAGTAGTCATTTGAAAACATAATACACATTAAATGAAAAAATGAAAAAAATTCATTCTTAACTAACCACAATTGTTTACTAATGGAATGATGTGCCTTTTGATCACTGCACAAATTTGAGCACAAATCTCAAACCTTGGGATCGGATTGGACTCTCCCACCCTCATTTCCTGTTCTACATTGAATTTCCTACTTTACTTGTTTGTTATCACAGTACCGCCCCAAATCCAGCCTACAAAGATATGATGTGGAGTGATTTAATGTTGAAGCTGTGAACTACCACAGAGTTTCCACAGTATCCAACAGATATTGTGATGCCATTGTTTTTCCCTTGAAAACATAAAATACCCGTGTCTCTGTGAATTCGTGTGGGTGCCCCAAGAGAGCTGTGGAAAGAGTATGATTAGGGAACCGGTCCTAATACTGTCTCTGACACTTACTACCTTTGTGATTTTGGCCACACCACTTGACCTCTGTGACTTGACTTTCCTTATCTTTAAAATGAGGGCAGGCGTGGAATAGACGACTTCTTGCTCTGAATTTGTGACCCTGTGATTTTCCTTTTTATTAATCTCTTCTCACTTCTCTCCCTTTTTTCTTCCTCTTCTTCTTTCTTCTCCTCTTCCTTCTTGTCTTCCTCTTCCTCCTCCTTCTTTTCCTTCTAGTATTTTCATACTAGGAGGACAAAACTAATGCTTGCCCGGCTAATGTTTGCATGGGCGAATTGCATTATGTTCAATTTTTCCTTCTAAGTGTAGTTACTATAGTATAGGAGAAATCATATGACCACAGTGATAGCCAATGTAGAGAATAATGAGATTTTACTACTATATTATCTTTGTTAACAAAAGGAACTTACTCCTTATAGCCCTGCTAGAGATATTACTAGTAATTCTGATGCCTGGTAATGTTTGGGACAAAAAAAATGAAAATCACCCTTAAATCAGCTGTAATTGGGGACCTTCAGAATTAGTGACAGAGATCCTAGACAACAGGGGAACCCCATGAGATCATTAAAAAAACCCTTATTCCATCTTAGCATCAATACTAAGTATTGATTCAAAGGCAGAAGAGTGTTAAGTGTTATGCAATTGGGGTTAAGTGACTTGCCCAGGGTCACATAGATAGGAACTATCTGAAGCCAAATATGAACCTAGGACCTCCCCATATGTAGGCCTAACTTTCAATCCATTGAGCCACTTAGCTGCCCTGACCATGAAGTTATTAAAAATACACACACACACACACACACACACACACACACACACATATATATATTTATTCCGTTTTCATTTTGACAATTGTTTTCTGATGTTTGAGGATTCAGATTTTCTCCCTCCACCTCTTTTCCCCACAGGAGCAGCTTAGGAACAAGACCAGGGAAAAAAACTGGGGTGAAGCTGCTGATGGATAGTTAGGGGAGGAAGTATTTGCATTCATTAGATTCCAAGTTTACTTAATTATTTCTTAACTTGTTTCTATGGCACTGATGGAGTGACAGGGTCATCAAAATGTAATAAAAATGAAAATTGCATAATCTTTCCCAATCATTAATACATTTTTTGTGCCCTCTAAATTTTTATGTCCTGGGAAAAAGCTCCAGTTGCCTCACACTAGGTTTAACTCTGTGTTTTACTCTCAAATCAGGAGAATGGCTAGGAATCAGGAAATTAGATTTTTGAAGGGGTGTTTGATTCAGACTGACTTAAAGAACATGGAAATATTAAAGAACCCGTACCCAATGGGTGTCATTTTGCTAGACTGAAGTGCTCTCAATTCAGATTCAATGAGTGTTTGACCCTGAATGTTTTTTTTTCTTCCAGTGTTATTTCTTTACTATTGAGTTTGGACTTTGCAAACAAGAAGGGCAGCTTCGAGCCTATGGAGCAGGGCTTCTCTCTTCCATTGGAGAATTAAAGGTATGTGTCTGTGCATGCAAATGTCCTACCCGGGAAGTCGATTCAAGGTCATGGAAAATATCGATTTGTCTGCCTAAGCATTCATACTTGCAAATATCCCTTAAATATTTAATACCAAAGATTTACCACCTTAGACGTGGGTGCTGACCTAACTTTTTACACTTCTGAAAATGGGGCATGCATTTATCGTTTGCATAGTGTGACACAAATGGATTAGTAATAATGGGCAGCAATCAACAGAAAGGTCAAGTGTGTTTGTGTTGGTGATTTTTAGGTTAAAAAATGGCTAACTGCAATAGGCAAGTAATGATTCTACTGGCTAAAGTTCAATTTGTGTAGTTTTCCAGATGGCAGCCTCAAAAAAGGTCTCTTTATATTCATGTGTACACAACACTTGGGGGTGTCTGAAATGGGATTCTCTTTAATTCAACAAACCTTTATTATGTGCCTTCTCTGGGCAAGCACTGGGCGAGGCCAGGGAGATAGAAAGACAAAAATGAAATCACTCCTGTCCTCAGGGAGCTTACATTCCTCTGGCAAGAATGCAGTCTGACCTGAATCAATTTCTCAACAGTATTTATTAAAAGCCCATTATGAGCCTGCCACACTCGGTGCTAGGTGCTTGGGGCACAAGTACAAAGAACAAAAGAAACAATCCGCACTCTCAATGTGTTTATAAGTTGAATGCAGCCGACAACAAGCACACACAAAAAGAAATCTAACATAAGGATACAGTTAAAAAATAAAGTAGTCTAAGAGAGGGCAGGAGCAGTTCAGAAGGGAAGGGGAGGAAGGAAGAAAGGAAGGCTAGGAGGCAGAGATGAGGAAGGAATTCTTGGAGATGGCTAGTAAAAAGATGTGAAGATGGGACATGCACTGTGATGTGTGATGGGTAGAGAAAAGGCCAGTTTGACCAGGAGGCAGAGAGAATGTGGGAAGGAGCAGAATGTCCAATGAGGTTGGAAAGAGCTTGGGGCCAGGGTATGTTGTGCTTTCAAAGCTAAGCAGAAGAGTCCTATTTCATCCTGGAACCATTGCAGTTGGCTGAATAGGGGAGTCATGCAGTCAGATTGGCAGCTCTTCCAATTTCCAAGCCCAGCTCTCTATCCCCAAGCTATCTCTCTTTGTCAGTTGGGCAGCTTCTTATTTGGTTTCATCACTTTGGGGTATTTTGATTCTTCCTCTCTCAAAATGTCAAGGACTTTTTGGTCTCCTTGATTATTACTCTGGTCCATTTCTACAATCCAGAAAAATACTAGAAGCCATAAGAACTCCAGATGGAGAAGAGATTCATTGAAATGGTCCTGGCCTGAACTACTGACCCCTCACTGAAGTAATGATGCTAAGATAATTCCCCATCTGTCACCTATACTGGTGCTTGCTAAATAGTGTGATAGAGTGCTGGACTACATCTTCATGAGTTCAAATGTGACCTTGGACCCTTAGTAGCTGTGTGACCCTGGGCAAGTCACTTCACTCTGTTTGCCTCAGTTTCCTCATCTATAAAATTATCTGAAGAAGGAAATGGCAAACTGCTCCAGAATCTTTGCCAAGAAAACTCCAAATGGGGTCACAAAGTCAGAGCCAACTGAACAACAATACCTATACAACATTTTAGCTTCTACACATTCTTGCCTTTCAAGAGAACATTTAATACTGCTCCCACTGTAAACTAAGATATCAGTAGCAGTGACTTTGCATTGATACGGTCCAGTTGCTTTACAGTTGTCTGGAATCTATCGTTGACATTGACATTGGAACTACCATCCTTACTTTTTATTTTTATTTTTTAAAGGCAAGGCAATGGAGGTTGTTAAGCAACTTGCCCAAGGTCACACAGCTAGTAAATGTCTGAGGGTCAGATTTGAACTCAGGACCTTCTATCTCTAGGCTCGGCTCTCTATTCACTGAGCCACCTAACTTGCCCTGCAATTACCACACTTCTAATGCCTCTTTTAAGAGCCTTACTCTATCAGCAGTCTTGATGGAGCACTCAGAAATGTAAGTAGAAGATATAGTCAGGGATATAACTTCTATTTTTTTCTTTTTTGACAATGCTTATTTTTACCCTTGAAAAGAGAAACTGAATAAATATGGAAAAACTTACAAAAGCAAGCATAAATCTGGGCACTGTGAAAGTTGAAATTGTGGCAACTCACTCTCTGCACAGATTATATAGATTCTCTGAAATGCTTTTAAGGGTCTTCCAGAATGTTCACATGGAGTACCATGCTCTCCTTCTCTGCTGGAGGAAAGGACTAACTGATTAGAAAAAACTTTTAGAAAGTGGAATTTTCCCACAGCCCCACAGGTTTTTGTTTTTTTGTCCCGAGGATGGAGATAGGGATTGTACAGGTATTTTGATTGAAATCCCAGATGAGGAGATTCCATCTGATGATTCAGGTTGGCACCTTCTCCATAATTACAGCTTTAAAGGGTTTCCTAGTTTCATATAGAAATGGGGCCCCCTTAATCATACCTATTGATCTCTGCCAGCCACACACTGACTTCTAGAAAACCATATGTTAACATTATCTATGTTTTATCTTAAGAAAAACCATTTTGTTAAATATTTCCCAATTATGTTTAATCTGGTTTGGGCTGTACGCAGGAGTGTTGTGGGCCACATATGGCCAGCTGCATGCTTCATATCTCTTGCCTAGAGCACTGAGAAGTTAAATTATTTGCTCTAGGATCACATTGCTAATAGATCTTAAGAGATAGGACTTGTTCCTAAGTTTTCCTTATCTGAAGACCAACTCTCTCTCTACGGTGCCATGCTGTCTTTTTGCCAGAATTATTGTTAATAACCCCCTATGTGCATGTAGAAAGTCCAGGGACATCCTGTTACAATAGTTTATCCACCTTGCTGCCAAACTAGTTTCTATTCTCAAGGAATTTAAAATCCAATGGGGGAGATAATGTGCAAACAACTATGTGTAAAAGTTAAAAATAAATCTCAATAATAATATTATATTTTAAGAGATTTATTAATGATCATTAGAAATCAAGGAATAAAGAAGATAAAGACCACGTGCCCATGGCTGGTTAGCAATTTTTTTAATCATCCCCACTCACCACCATCAATGCTGATTCTACTTCAGAGAGAGCAAGAGCCTCCAAAGCCCACGCCCTTTATCCTCTGTCTACAGGAAGTATGTACTGACAGGAAGTCAGGAGGCTCTTGGGATATGTAGTTCTTTGTTTAGGGTAACAGATTTTCAATCATATGTATAAACAGCTATATAAAGGATAAACTATAGATAATAAACAGAAGGAAGACTCGAGCATTAAGGGGGATCACAAAATATTTCTTATAGAGCAGTGATGTCAAACTCAAGTAGAAAAGAGGGCCACTAATCTGGCTATAAGGATCCTGTGGATGCATACGAACTTTATTTTAAAATATATTGTTTTGTTCAGTAGTTTCAGTTGTGTTTGACTCTTTCTGGTCCCATGTGGGATTTTCTTGGCAAAGATACTGGAGTGGTTTGCCATTTTTTTCTCTAGCTCATCATACATACAGATGAGGAAACTGAGGTAAACAGGGTAAAGTGACTTGCCCAGGGTCACACAGCCAGTAGGTATTTAAGACCAGGTTTGAACCCTGATCTTTCTGATTCCACATCCAGTGCTCTGTTACTGTGCCACCTAGCTAGGCAAATATAATATTACTTATGTTTTGTTGTAGATTCATTTATTTTATTAAATATTCCCCAATTACATTTGAATCTGGATTCTGCCACATTCAGGAAGGACTTGGTGTTTGACACCTCTGAGAAGGAGGGATTTTCAATGGGATTTGAAGGAAGGCTTCCAGGGAAGCCAGGAGGCAGTGAGGACGAGGGAAAGAATTCCAGGTGGGGCGGGGGGATGGTCAGTGAAAATGCCTGAGTCAGGAGAGGGGGATGTCTTGTGAGGCACAGTAAGGAGACCAGCATAACAGAATTGCTGTGAAGCGGTCAACAAGCTTTTATTAAACACAAGTGCCAGGCACTGTGCTTGGACTCTCACTAATGAGGGAGAAATCATGCAGATCATTGGTACATCTAAAACATATAGAGTGTAAATGGGAAGTAATCTTGGAGGGTAATAGCAGTGAGGGAGAACAGGGAAGGTCTCTTAAAAAAAAATCCTTACCTCCTGTCTTAGAATCAATACCAAGTATCAGTTCCAAGGCAGAAGAATGGGAAGGGCTAGATAATGGTGGTTAAGTGACTTGACCAGGATCACACAGTTAGGAAGTGTCTGGGACTAGATCTGAACCCAGGACCTCCCATCCCAGGTGTGGTGCTTGATCCATTGTGCTACCTAGCTGGCCCCTTCTAAAGCTTCTTGTAGACGATAAGATCTAAACTGTCTTGAAGGAAGTCAAGGAAACCAGGAGGTGGAGATGAGCAGGGAGAGATTTCTAGTGCTCAGAAAACCCAACCTTTTATGTTTTAGAACTTGTCATTCCTGATGGTGAGAGGCAAGAATAAACCAGTGATAAAAATCTATGTGGTCTGGAGTTCTTTTGGCTGCTCCCACTCTCTGATTTTGCTTCATAGCCAGATCCCAACTCTCTACTATCCAATCCTCATTTCCTCCTCTTCTAGCCCAGCCTTGATTTCAAAATAATGAGATGGTGTATTAAGTAGCTATACTTGGGCAGTGAGGTTGCACAATGGATAAAGTATTAGACCTAGAGTTGTGAAAACTCATCTTCCTAAGCTGAAATCTGTGCTCAGACACTTACGAGCTGTGTGACTTTGGGCAAGTCACTTCACCCTGTTTGCCTCAGTTTCCTCATGTGTAGAATGAGCTGGAGAAGAAGATGGCCAACCACTCCAGTATCTTTACAAGAAAACCCAAATGAACTCAGGAAAAGTTGGGTGGAAATTTGTTCATCTCGTAAAAATAAAATAAATTTAAAAACTAAAGAAGGTACATTAATAGAGAGAGCTTAGCTTCCTCTTTCAGGAGTTACTGCTATCAATAAAAACACGAGTCCAGTAAAAATTATAAAAAGGGGAAAAAAACCCCCAATTGGGATCAGGAAGAGTAGGATGCAATTGAAACAACTGAATGAGTACTGAGTGAGAGTGTCGAAGCAGGATCTAGGAAAGGTTGAGTTCCTTATTTGTAAAATAGAGATAATAATAGCATTATTCCATCTATAAAACACTTTTGCAACGTATTATATATAAATGCTATCTGTTACTATTTGTCGTCCATTCCTGGCCTTGCTTCTCCCAAAGGCCAGTTAAATCCAAGATTTAGAGAATCGGGAGCCAGAAACACGAGATTCGAATGCGATCCATTTCTAAAGTCTAGTTTGAAAGCCCATCTTTCCCCAAACCCTTGCATCGTTCCATTTTCTGGTGTTTGCCATCGGCTCCCTGAAGGCAGTGAGCATGTCTGATATTTGTTAGAGACAGAATTCCCAGCAGATGAATTATCTGGCTGACCTTTGAGGGGCCGGATTCTTCCAGGGATGAGACAACTTGCATAGATAGAGTAGGTGCCCAAGACACAGTTGCCGACTAATTGCCTGGATCACACCTCGGTACTCCACGAGGGTTCATCTAACTCCAAAAAATGAGTCATCTTTGGCTTCCCTGGCGAGGACCAGCTCTGGAGCGTCTTGAGGTCAGGGACTGATTGTTGAAAAAGTTTGGCAGTGTTCCTCTCCACAGAGGTCGCTGGAATGTTAAATATCTAAACCTACCAGTGCTTATTATCAGGTTTGTTCAGTGTTGAAGAATCATCAAGCTTTTCCCTTAAGCTTTAGTTAAAAAATATAGATAGATAGATGCATATCCCTGAAGAATGATTTTTATCATATTGCCTTTACTAGGACTATTAATAAATTATATGCAACCATGGGGTGCACTGGATAGAGCACCAGACCTGGAGTCAGGAAGACCTGAATTCAAATCCCATCTCAGACACTGGTTAGCTGTGTGACCCTGGGCAAGTCACTTCACTCTCTGCCTCAGTTTCTTCTCCTCATCTATAAAACAAGCTGGAGGAGAAAATGGCACACCTATCCATGATCTTGTCCAAGAATACCCCAAATGGGGTCACAAAAAGCTGTTCAGATATTGCTAAAAACAATTCTACGACGGCAACAGAGAAGAGATTGAGGAGGTTGAGGCTGTGCACTGAGATCATTTGATACCAGGGGAGAGTCTGAAATGGGATTCTCCTCTGCTGAGTTCCTAGGCCATTAACTCCTTCATTGTCATAACGTCTAATTCCTTCCTCCAAATCCTCCGATGTCACAGAACCATTTCTATTTTCGTTCAGTCTGGCAAAAATTTTAGAAATCGACTAAAATATGAGTGTAGAGCAAAGACCCAATATTTAGTCAGTCAACATACACACACATACCAAGTGTCAGCTATGTGCCAGGCGCTGTGCTAATTAATTAATGAGGATAGAAAGAAAGATACAAGATAGTCATTGCTTCAAGGAGCTCACAATTGACACAAATCATCATATAATACAGTTTAGAATATAGAGTATATTTTATGTAACATTGATTGAGAGGAGTTGAGAGATGGCACGGTAGAGTAATCAGAAGGCTGACCTTGGGATCAAGATGCCCCGGGTTCCAGTCCTGCTTCAGACACACATTTGCTCTGTGACTCTGGGCTTCTTTTCTGTTCCTAGAAGGAAAGACTATCTCTATACTTAGAGCCTTTTCTGTCAGAATCCCTCCTGGCCCAGAATTTTCTCCCTCTTCTTCTCTATCTCCTGATTTCCCTGGTTTCCTTATAGTCACAGTTAGAATCCCACCTTCTACAAGAAGATAGCCTGCCCTACACTGATTATCTCCACTTTAGCCAGGGGTGTGCTAGTAACAACTGACCCCCCCCCCCCAAAGTACCCATTTGAGATTTAATCTGCATTATTAATGTTTCTCTATTATTTACTTAAGTCTAGAATTCAACAAAACAATAAGGCAAGACTTAACTTAGAGCATTTTCTGATTTCTGAAGTGTAAATGCTCACACAAAATTTATAATTGTCTCCAGTATACCCCAGAAAATTGACTTTCTCTCTCTTCCGTCTTATCCCCTTCCTTCACCTCCTTTCTGTCCTCTCCTCTCCTCTCTTTCCTCTTCTCTCTTCTCTTATTCCCTCTCTCTGTCTCTCTTTGTCTCTCTGTCTGTCTGTCTCTCTGTCTATTTCTGTCTCTGTCTGTCTGTTCCTCTGTCCCTGTTCATATCTCTTTCCGTCTGTCTGTCTGTCTCTCTCTTTCTCTGTCTCTGTTTATCTCTTTCCTCTTCATCTCTGTCTCTGTCTCTATCTTTCTTTCCTCTCTCTGTCTCTGTCTATATTTCTTTGTCTCTGTCCATATTTCTTTCTATCTCTCTGTCTCTGTCTCTATGTCTTTCTCTTCTCTGTCTACCTTTCTATCCTCTCTCCATCTCTGTCTATCTCTCTGTCTCTGTCTATCTGTCCCTCTGTCTATGTCTCTGTCCATATCTCTTTCCATCTCTGTCTGTCTCTGTCTGTCTGTTCCTCTGTCCCTGTTCATATCTCTTTCCATCTGTCTGTCTGTCTCTCTCTGTGTGTCTCTGTCTCTCTCTTTCTCTGTTTATCTCTTTCCTCTGCATCTCTGTCTCTGTCTCTGTCTTTCTTTCCTCTCTCTATCTCTGTCTATATTTCTTTGTCTCTGTCCATATTTCTTTCTATCTCTCTGTCTCTGTCTCTCTGTCTTTCTCTTCTCTGTCTACCTTTCTATCCTCTCTTCATCTCTGTCTATCTCTCTGTCTCTGTCTATCTGTCCCTCTGTCTATGTCTCTGTCCATATCTCTTTCCATCTCTGTCTGTCTTTGTCTGTCTCTGTGTCTCTGTCTCTGTCTTTCTCTGTGTCCGTCTATCTCTCCTCTCTCCATCTCTATCTGTCTCTATTTCTCTGTTTCTGTCTGTCTCTGTCTCTGTCCATATCTCTTTCTATCTCTGTCTGTCTTTGTGTCTCTGCCTCTATGTCTTTCTCTGTCTCTATCTCTCCTCTCTCCATCTCTGCTATATTCCTCTGTCTCTGTCCATATCTCTTTCCGTCTCTGTCTCTATGTCTTTTTCTGTCTCTGTCTACCTTTCTGTCCTCTCTCCATCTCTATCTGTCTCTGTCCTTCTCTCTGTCTCTGCCTGTCTTTCCGTCCTCTCTCCATGACTGTGTCAGTCTCTTTGTCTTACAGGGTCGTAGGCCACAGCAGTAGGACCTTAATAGATGCTCGCTGTTGACTGACTGAGTGACTAGCAAGGGGCATTCTGCTCTGCCATAATGGTAGCACTTTCAGTTTGGAGTGAGTGAGAACCAGATTTAGAGACGGTATCTTAAGCTTGTATTAAGTCACTGCCTAAAGGAGAGAATTATTTTCTTATCCCCCTTTGTCCAAACCAGCTTGCTTAAGTAGATAAAACTGTCAGCATCATTTATAAAGCTTTAGAAGAGCATTGATCCCATCACTGCCCAGTTTGACAACTGGGACAGAAATGATATGTCAGGAGGTTTTGTTGGCACGAAATACATTTTAGGGTAGGGTTAAACTACATATACACATAGCTTTTTCTCTATGTTTGGCGGCTTCTTGCTCATCTATCTCTAGAGCTCTAAACATTTAATGAGTGTCTACTACATGCCAGGCTCTGTGCAAAGTGCATACGTAGTACATGTATCCATACACACGTAAGATAGACATTGCACACACACACAGACATAAATGCAAACAGATGGAAGCAATACAGAGCCTGGCCCCAAATCAGCCAGGAACTCAACTTTATCTTGGAGATCTTTTTTTCAGTCTTTTCAACTATCATTTGAATGATGGCAATCATGTCCCATGCCCTTAGAGTCTGCGAAAAACAATATCTCTGAGTCATTGAAGGAGTCTTAGGCCACCTAGACCGGAGGCTGGAAATGACATTAGGATGATGGAAAGAGAACTCGGAGGCAGGTCCCTACGCCTGCATCCTAGCTCTTCAGAAATACTAAGGCTCAGGACAACCGAGAAGCTAGAAAATGAGAGTTGGGAAGAGCCTCTGAAAGCAGGCAGTCCAATCCCATCCTTTTACCGATAAGGAAGCTGAAACCCAGAAAGGATAAAGGGATTGTTCAAGGTCGCCAAGCTTCTTGGGACCAAAGCCAGGACTAGAGATCCAGGTCTCCTGAATGTCAGCCCAGTGGTCTTTCAACTCAGAAGAATAAGTCCATTCTGAATAGATCTGTCAGTAAAAAACTGGTATCTAACATCACTTTGCTTTCAAGGGTGTTTGCCAGTTTGGGGGTGAATGAGCCACGTTCTCTCAGCTTAGCTACGTCTTTACTGGAAGTTGTATTACCTCGTTCAAGCCAACAGACATCACGTTGTTCACCTTAATCGACTAAATGACTAAATGGAGCTGTTAAACATTACAAAGGCAACTCCCAGGCCACAGTGGAGAAACCATCAAAGGATATGAATAGACAGTTTTCAAAAAGGGGAACACAAATTCAGCTTGAAAAAATGCTGAGTCTCACTAATAATCAAAGAGAAGCAAATTAAAAAGAATTCTGAAGGACCTCACTCCCATTAAATTGGTGAAACTAATTAAAAGCAAAAAACCTTAATAATGGTGGCAGCTGTCGAGTAACGTATGCTTATTCATTACTAGTGGAATTGCAGACCGGTAGAATCTTTTGGGAAGGCAATCTCTGTTAAAAGTTACAAAAATAGTCATAACCTTTAACTTTATATCATAATCTGCTAACCTAATAATTTTATTTTGGGAAATATACCTTGAGAGTGTTATAAATAAGAAAAGAGCTCTGTTCAAAGATTTTTTTATGCCTAAGTTATAGTTTTTCAAAGGAAAAACAAACAAACTAGAAGCAACCTAAATGTTCAATGACAAACGTATGATTAAATACACCATGCTACATTAATGTTATGGGATATTATAATGTGACCAAGAATGACAAATATGAGGAATAATCCAAAGGAAATGTGGAAGAACCATTATTTTTTTAAAAACCTTTATCTTCCACCCTAAAGTTGATAGTGTGTATTAGTTCCAAGACAGAAGGATGGTAAGGGCTAGGCAATGGGGGTCAAGTGACATGCCCAGAGTCACACAGCTAGGAAGCGTCCGAGGCAAGATTTGAACCTAGGACCTCCTCTAGGTCTGGCTCTCAATCCACTGAGCCACCCAGTTGCCCCTGGAAGTACCATTATGAAATAATACAAAGTAGGGGGAGTAAAAGAGCAGAATTGGGATAATAGAGCAGAAGCTAACTATAACCACCCAAGAGGAGAAGAGAATGGAAATGAATGAACCTTTGTTCATGATGGAGACTTAGATGAAGTGTCAGAGAGGCTATGATGTGTTGTGTGCTGACATTCATTATTTAAATGTAAATAATTGTAAAGCAAACCTAATTGGCTCTACTGATGTTTCATATTAACACTATTATAAATCATTAGAAAATAACTGGCTAAATGGTTCCCTAGGGGCCTGAAAGTGTTTGTTTCAGTATTTATTAAGAATCCACCCCAGGTTGAGCATTGTATGATATGTGACAAGACTTGATGGCTGTCTTTGTGATCCTGATTTCCTAAAGAAGACACTAATAGAGGCACAGGCAAAGACAAAAGTAGCCAAGCAAATTGCAGTAGATCCTTCTTCTATCCAGGACTGGACATCTTGGAGCAATGGGAGAGGCCATTCCTATTTCATTAGGGCCATTAGGTAGAGAGAGTGCTGGCCTAGGAGTAAAGAAGACTCTTCCCGAGTTCAAATCAGGACTCAGACACTTACTAGCTGTATGATCCTGAGCAAGTCGCACAACCCTATTGGCCTCAGTTTCCTCATCTGTAAAATGAGCTGGAGAAGGAAATGGCAAGCCTCTCCAATATCTCTGCCAAGAAAAAAAACAAATAGAATCACAAAGAGTCAGTTACCATTGAACAACGACAACATTCCCATTTCATTATCCTTTTGCCATTCCCTGAACTATCTGTGGCATATCCTGCTGGGTCCTAGTGGTCATTATGTAGGTGGATTCATCATCAGGCAAGGAGATCAGACCCAGTTGCTAATCTTCACAGCCATCAGATACTAGTAGTTGGAGACACTTAACTTCTGTTTGCCTCAGTTTCCCCATATGTAAAATGGGGATAATAACAGCACTTAACTCCCAGGGTTGTTGGGAGGATAAAATAAGATCATATCTGTAAAACATTTTACAAAGTTTAAAGCTCTGCATAAATGCTAGCTATTCAGCATTCATAACCCCTTTGTTGGCCACAGGTAGTTATTGACCACTTCTCCTCACTTCGGCAGCCTGACTTGCCTCTGTTCCCCATGCCCTACCTCCGCATTTTAATATTTCGGTTTTGCTTCCATTACTAGCTTTTTGCATCCTTGACATACATGGCCATTTCTTCCTATTTGGTAACTGAACTCAGGGTTAGGAGAACCTGGTTTCAAATCCTTCCTCTCATGCTTTCTGGCTGCTTGTTGATGGGCAAGTCATTGAACTTACCTGAGCTTCAGTCTTCTCATCTGTAAAATGGGAATATTAATTCCTCTAGCACACCTCTCTCTCATAGGGTTTTCTTGAGACTCCAGTCAAGTAGAGTATGTGAAATGCTTTGGAAACCTCAGAGCTATTGTGGCTCCTTGTACCTCCCTCCACACCTAATAAGGTATTTTACGTGTAGTAGGCACTCAATATATTCTGTTTGAATTTTATTGACTCAGTGCGCATGGGTGCCAGAGAGTTAGAAGCAGCAATAATTAGAGTTTCAGCTGGAGAGAAGGTCATCCCAAGCCTACCAGTATATTCTCCTCCTCATCTACTCACTGCTACTATTATACTCATTGTCTACACACTGAATCCAGTGTGTGCCACAAAGGCTCTATTTTGCTTTCGCTACTTTGATGGATCAAAGATTCATCCGTGATGTGGCTACTCTCTCCATTGGTTCAGAGGTCAGTCTCTTCACATCTTCTTATCCTGCTTGACTCTTGTTCATACCCATCTGAAAATCCTGAATGGGGGGTTTCTTCAATAAGCTAGGACCTGTCCTCTAGAGTTGAGGAGGCAACACAGAGCCCTGAGGAGATCTGGATCTGACTTCCTGTTCTTATGTATACCACCTATGTGACCTTCATATCTTTGTGCCTCAGTTTCCTTGTTTGTAATATGTGGGGGTTGGACAAGATCAGTGGTGCCCAACTCAAATAGAAATGGGGGTCACCAAAGGGTGTACATAAGGATTCCTGCCAGCTACATATTGCTTTAGAAAACTACAAGTTAACAGCATCTATGTTCTATTGTATTCTTACTTATTTTTAATATTTCCCAATGACTTCTTAATTTGGTTCCAGTGGCCTCGAAGGCTATGTATTGACTAGGTGACCTCTAGATATCCCCTGATCCTAGGACTTATTCACATTGCATTGACCAGAGGGACAATGGACTTTCCATCATTTAGCCCTTGCTCTGGCACCAGGCTTGATCTGGCTACTCCTCCAGTCACACACCTCCCTGGTTATATCCCTTCTGCTGCTTCTCCTGGACTGTTCTTCATTAGTAATATGCTGCCGCCTGCTCTGTTTACCAATGCGCCTTTCCATTGCCCTTTGGGTGACCTACAACTTTAATTCTTTGGAGACCGTGGTGTTTCATGATTCATAGGCACACGGTATCACTGGAAGAATATTGCTGTTAAAGCTAGAAGCTTGGGGTCATTAGGAGTACCATGCAATTTTCCAAAGGCAATCTACCTGCTCTCCTCTTCCTATTCACTTCTCAGTCTGAATCGCCATCCTTCCACAGCCTTTGTCCAAGACGCATACACGATTGGACTGTCCATCCAACTGGCCACAATAGCCTGGATGAGAGGCATCCTTTGGCCTCTGATTTCTTGAAGGCTTGGGAAAACCCAAACTCTCTTGCATTTTCTCCTTCCAATATTACAGTAGTTGAATGATATTATAGCTGTTGCCAAAATGATCATATTTATAAATAAAATGCTTTAAGCGTACTGACTTTTCTTCAGTCTTGGGTCACTATTCAGAAAGCTGTACTCTAGCCTCTGGGTGTCTGCTACAGGAGGCTCTAGCCAAGTGTCTAATTAATCTACTGGGCCTGTCTTGAGCCACTTTAATCCCTCCAGCAGTGAAGGCAGACGATGACATGAACACAACTGGGTATACCAACTCCAGTATCTCCATTGTATGAATTTTCCCATGATAAAAACTCCATTGATTTTTACTACAAAAAGAAGAAATTCTATGGATAAATTCAAGAGAGCTTTACACCTATAATAACTGAGATTACTGGCATTTTATGGTTGCTTTGCCAAATGAGAGTACACATTCCTTTTGCTTCTCATTTTTATTTGCTCCTCTGTTATGGGGCAGATAGGATAGGGCACTAGATCTAAAGTCAAACAGACTCTTCTTCCTTGGTTTGAATCCAGACTCAGACACTGACTAGCTGTAAGACCCTGGACAAGTCATTTAACCTTGTTTGCCTCAGTTTCCTCAAATATAAAATGAACTGGAGAAATAAATAGCAAACCACTCCAGTCTATGTGCCAAGAAAACCCCCAATGGGGTCATGGAGGGTTGGATACAATTGAAATAAAGAGCCCTGATGGGTTCAGGAGGAATAAGGTAAGATAGAAACAACTTAAAGTAATTACTAGAGCACTAAATTTGGAGTCAGGAAGATCTGAGTTTGAAACCTGCCTCAGACATTTGCTGGCTGTGGGACAATCACTTATTGGCCTCAGTTTCCTCATCTATAAAATGGGGATGATTTTCATACTACTTCACAGGATTGTTGGGAGGCTACAATGAAATTATATATGTAAAAGCTCTTTGAAAACATTTATCTATTAATAATAATAATACATATTCTTGTCACACATATTATTAATAAAATACTGCGCGTGCCATACAGTAAGCATATAGTAAGAACTTGATCTGTATATAAAGCACTCCATAAACCATAAAATCTTCTATAAAGGTCAGCTTTTATTATTATTTTTATGTCCTCATTTTATGTCCTAGTAACAACTCTAAGATAGGAGGACAAGGGCTAGGCAAATGGGAATAAGTGACTTGGCCAGAGTCACACAGCTAGGACATGTCTGAGGCCAGATTTGAACTGATGTCTGGTGCTCTATCCATTGTGCTACCTAGTTGCCCCTGTTATTATTATTACTATGTAGAAAATGCTTTGCAATAATATATATATATATAAATATGCACATATATATCTATCAATAATAGAAGTGCTACATTTCAGCTATTTTTATTAATTGCTGATTTTTATATAGTACCTTGAGGTTTCCAAAGTGCTTAACATGCATTATCTCATTTAAATCATGCAATAAATCTGCAAAGTGAATACTATATAGGTGTAATTATGCCCATTTTATAAGTAAGGAGACTGAGGTACAGATTTGTGATCTGCTATTTGCCCCTGATCACACAGTTGGTAAGCTTTGCAGGCAGGATTCAAACTCAGGTCTTCCTGGCTGCAGATCTGGCATTCTTGTCTACTCTGCCACATTTCTCGTCTGCTATCACCCTGTAAGGATCTTTAAGAGTTGGAGGGGCTGGAGAGAGATTGGATTGAACAGGTGGGGAGGTCACTGAACTCATCATTGCCTTTCCACGTGAATAGATGAATGGTAGGTAGACAATTAGAGAAAGAGGGATAAGATGGAAGTTTCGTGTGAGCCTAAAAAGAGAATAACCTCTACAATTTAAAAAGAAAGCCAGCCCCAAACGATCCCATCATTCTTCCAGGGAACAACAGTAGTCTTCCGAATGGGCCATTCATTTTGGAAAAAAAAAGAAAAAATGTAAGGTTGTTTTTCTAAGTGGAAGGAATTGTCAGTCATGTGGAACCAAATCTCCCCAATGTTCAATGCACTGAACTGAATTTAGCCCAGATGCATTTGCAGGTGTAGTGACCTTCTGCTTATAATGAAGTTATTCTGGAGGGGGAAAATGAGTTCACTGGAAGATTCCTTCTGCAGTCCCAGTTTCTCATACACATTTATCGAGACACGTGAACTAGGTAGAAGAGAAAAAAAAACAAGACAGTGTGTGCTGCGTGTTGGTGGACTCCTCATGTGTTGTGTCTGAGTCGCTCACAAAGACTTGGGAATGAGCAGCTTTCCCCGTGGAGATCATTGACTCCATAGAGAGTACACGAGGAATGTGCATGGGGAGAGCTTTTCCCAAAGTCTCTCCAGTAAGTTGAATTAGAAAAAGAAAGATGTGCTAGAGCAGTGATGGCAAACCTATGGCATGAATGCCAAAGATGGCACAAAGAGTCCTGTCTGTGGATACGGGGCTGCCCTCCCCTTCGCCAGAGTTTGTTACTAGAAAAGCATAGGGACTTGGGTGGAACTGCTCCTCTCCCCCTTTCCACTGTGCCTGATGACATCTTTTCACACCACTTATCCCTCTGCCCAGCAGCTGAATGGGAGTGCTTTCTCCTTCCCCTGTGTGAGGTAAAGGGGGTTAGGGAGATGGCACGTGATCGTGGGGGGGGGACAGGCATGGCACGCCATCTCTAAAAGGTTTGCCTTCACTATGCTCAGCACACAAAGCCTGGGGGAGAGATCCTCATGTAGACCTAAAGAGAGCACCAAGATGGTGCTTTGAGTTGTTTATTTTAATTTGGTAGATGGTTATTAGTCCTCTTCTGTGTGTAAGGTTCTGTGCCAAATGTCGAGAATACAAAGACAAGCATGATATATACCCAGATCTCGAGAAGCTTTTGCCTTATTGTGTGGGTATGGATGTAACCAATAAATGGACATCAAGTACATCCAAAGTAGTGGCTTGAGGAAGACAGCACTATGTCCTTATAGGAGGTGAGCTAGGACTTGAGAGAAGCTGAGGAGAGAGGGCATTTCAGGCATTAGAGTACAAAATCACTGAGGTGGGAAGTGGAATGCTGGATTCAGAAAGTTCTTCCTTGCTCAGAATGGGTGATATAATATCCGCTGTCCTCTAAAATTAGTGCAGTTTAAAACTTCTCTGGGTCTTTAGGGGAGCCTTGTAATAATGACAAAGAAAGCAATGGCTAGAACACTGCATTTGGAGACAGGAAGACTTGAGTTTGAATTATATTTCAAACATTTTACTAGCTATATGATTCTGGGCGAAAATCACATAAACTGTCGGTTTAATTTTCCTCATCTGTAAAATAGGCACAATAGTAGCATGTACATCACAGGGGTTCTTAAGGGGACAACAAGGAGTCCAGTAGGACTAGAATGGGGTTTATAAGAAGGAATCAGAGATTTAGAGATCATCTAGCTCAATCCCTTATTTTATAGATGAGGGAATTGAGGCTTAAAGAAATTAAATGACTTGCCCAAAGTCATATAAGTAGTATGTTACTGAGGCAGAATTTGAAGTCAGATCCTCTGAATCCAAAACTAGTATGCTTTCCACTATATTGCTCTTCAGCAAGTATAGTAATAATACTAGCTAAGGGGACAGAGCACCAAGCCAGGAGTCCAGAGGACCTGGGCTCAAATCTGGCCTCAGACACTTCTTTGCTGTATGACCCTGGGCAAGTCACTTAATCCCAATTGCCCAGCCCTTACTACTTTCCTGCCTTGGAACTGATACTTAGAATTGTTTCTAAGACAAAAGATATGGGTTTTAAAAATAATTTTCCAAAATAAGTAGTGTATATATCTAGATATAGATATAGTCCCTATTAAGTACTAGGTAGTTTACAAGGAAGTCTGCAAGGAAGATGCTATTATTATCATCCCCCTTTGATGGTTGAGAAAACTGAAGCAAACAGAGGGCAAGTAGTTGACTTGCTCATCACAAGACTAGTAAATATCTGAGGCTGGATTTGTACCCAGGTCCTGTAAACTCAGATCTTCTTGATTCTAGACCCAGTGTTCTATCCATTGTACCACCTGGCAAGATGAAACAAGACTGGACATGTGGGTGGGATCTAAATTCTGTAGGGCTTCAAATGCTGTGACAAGACTAATATTTTTTTCCTAGCTTTATTTATTGGCACATATATGATATAGAGCTTGTGCAGGACACACTCGATGAACTTGGCTATTCTGAAATAATTTTCTTCCTCTAAGGAACCTTGAACATTAGGTAAACAAGCATGAGACACATTTTCTGATGATTTAATACTCATATTCTCTCTCTCTTCCTTTCTCTGTCTCTCTCTTCTCTGTCTCTTTCTTTCCCTACCCCCCCCCCTCTCTCTCTCTGTCTCTCTGTCTCTGTCTCTGTCTCTCTCTCTCTCTCTCCCTCCCTCCCTCTCTCTTTCTCTCTCTCTCTCTGTCTCTGTCTCTCTCTGTCTCTCTCTCTGTCTCTCTCTCTCTCTCTCTGTCTCTATCTCTCTCTCTGTCTCTCTGTCTCTCTCTCTGTCTCTCTCTCTGTCTCTCTCTCTCTCTGTCTCTCTCTCTGTCTCTCTCTGTCTCTCTCTCTCCCCCCCCCCCCGGCTCTCCCCTCTCCCTCCCTTATTTGTTACAAAGAGGTGTTTATTATTATTATTTTGAGGAAATGAGTTATGGGGGCCAAAGCTGGGAGCAACAATGACGTCCAAAAGAGAATGTTCATGAAATAGTTATGAACTATGCAGAAGAGAGCAGAAGGAAGAGAAACAGTAATTGTATTACTGCCCTGCACCACCAAACAGGGCAGTAATACAATTATTGTTTGAAATTTATTGTATGCTTAAAAATCTCACAATATACCAATTTGAAATTTATGATTTCATATTCAGTTTTATTTCCTTTTGTTATATGTATGTGGAAATAATCATGTTTATCGAGGAGTCCAAAATAAAAATAATGATTTAATTAAGGCTAACACAGGTTAGCAAATGAGCAGATGAAAATACGAAGGTAGAAGGGGGGCCCGGACCCTCCTTGTCTCTCTGCCTGTCTTGAAACTACAGCCACTCATCATCCTTGCAATTGTCAGCATCAGTCACGTCATCAGGAAAACTGCCCTCATGATGTTCAGAAAGTGATGACATCTGGTTCCTACTTGAGCCCCAAGCTGGACCCCCTCGGTCAATTGCTCCTGCCCTCCAAGCAGCTATGCAGGCCTCTCTGGAAGTCACCCACCTCTTCAGCATCAGATAATCTTATGTCATCATCTCCCATACAGTCATTCACTCCTAAAGTCACTCTGGTGACACTCAGCATCTGGCCTAAAAATGTCTTGTGATGCTTCCCACAAATAGTTCAGTCAAAGCCCCAATTACCTCTCTGCGCAGGTAATTATTACTTCTGCCATTTCAGTGAAATTTCAGGACATTGCTTAGAGTGATCCATTTATGAGCATATTTATGTGGTGCTGCTCCTCTTCCAATAGAGCCTCCATTTAAATTCCATTGCTGTTGGGGTATGACTCTGAACTGTCCTTCAGTGTGAATTTCACTGATGATAAATAAAATAATGCCATAATCCCATTTCCCCCTCAGTATCTAAGAGACTTAAACCCCCTCCAATTTCCCTCATGCATGAGAGAGCTCCATAATTCATGGGAGACTCACAACTGAGTGGGGTTGGAGCTGCCTCTGCGATGGAGTGGGCTGTAGCAATGGGATGTCAGGGAACTTTGGAGTCTCATTATGGAGCTTAACAAGTTTCTGGGTATACTTTGCAGCATGCTCTGTCTGACAAGGCGTGTGTGAAAGCATTTGACCCAAAGACAACTTGCCTGCAGGAATGCCTTATCACTACCTTTCAGGAAGCCTACTTTGTTTCAGAAAGTTTTGAAGAAGCAAAAGAAAAGATGAGGTAAACATTTCTTTTCCTGTTTGAAGAAGATAGTGTATCCATTTCTCTCTCTCTCTCTCTCTCTCTCTCTCTCTCTCTCTCTCTCTCTCTCTCTCTCTCTCTCTCTCTCTCTCTCTCTCTCTCCTCCTCCTCCTCCTCCTCCTCCTCCTCCTCCTCTTCCTTCCTTCCTTCCTTTCTTTCTTTCTTTCTTTCTTTCTTTCTTTCTTTCTTTCTTTCTTTCTTTCTTTCTTTCTTTCTTTCTTTCTTTCTTTCTTTCTTTCTTTCCTTCTTTCCTTCTTTCCTTCTTTCCTTCTTTCCTTCTTTCCTTCTTTCCTTCTTTCCTTCTTTCCTTCTTTCCTTCTTTCCTTCTTTCCTTCTTTCTTTCCTTCTTTCTCTCTCTCTCCCTCTCTTTTTCTCTTTCCTCTCTCCCCTCTCTTTTTTTCCTTCTTCTCCATTCATCCCTTTCCCACTATCTCTTGCTCTCTTTTTTAACCAATGCCAGCCAATTGTTTAACTTTTTCTCTTTATTATTTTGCAGAGACTTTGCCAAGTCAATAACTCGCCCCTTCTCTGTGTACTTCAATCCTTACACACAGAGCATCGAAATACTGAAGGATACCAGGAGCATTGAGAATGTGGTCCAGGACCTCCGAAGTGATCTGAATACAGTGTGTGATGCTTTGAGTAAGATGAACAAATATTTGGGGATTTGAGGCCTGTGATGAGCCAGCCTCATCTTTCCGTTACTCAACAGCAAATGAATCTGCTTCACATGACACCATTCCTTCTGTAACTATCCTCTCTGTGCCAAAGCTTGCTAGTAACCTGCATTATTGTGTATCTACCTAGTTGCTACTCGCAGATCCAATAAGATTAGGCTATGGTGTGAAACGAGGCAAAGAATATGAAAGTAGACAATCATTCTATATGACAGAAAGAGATTTCAAATAGTCGAAGTCCAGATAGTTGGTTTAATATACTTACTTTTGTATCCTGAAAGTACATGTATCTATATGAATATGACCAGGAGAGGGCACTGCTTCCACTAAGGCAGATCATCTCATATTTACGAATTGTGATCTTAGCTTGATGTCCAGAGAGGTTAAGTGATTTGCTTGTGGTCACACAGCTGATAAGTAGAAGAGGCAGGATCTGATGCTGCTCAATCCAGAGCTCTATCCACTATGTCTTGCTGCTTTTATTCTAATTAAAACTTATAAGAACTATCCCTCTTTGACTGTCTCAGTGGCTCTTTATTTCTTGACTATTTTAAAAATTATTCTTTTAAATTACAGTGAAGCTGGTTCTCCCCTTCTCAAGATATTTCCCTCTACCCCAAAACCCTTACCTTCTGCCTTAATAACAACTCTAAGACAGAAGGGCAAGGACTAGTCAGTTAGAGTTTAGTGACTTGCCTAGGGTCACACATCTATGAAGTGGTTGAGACCACAGTTGAATCCAGGTCTCCCTGACTCCAGGCTTGGCACTATATATACACAGTGCCACCTAGATAGATGCCCCTCCATCTCAATATCTTTGAAGTAAACAAGAGTTATACAACATTGGATCTATGATTTGTTGATAAGGGAAATTTCCAGATGAGGAAATTCTCTCTAGCCATGCTGGTTGGTACCTTGAAATTCATCATTTTAGAGGGTTGCTTAGAAGACTGAGAGGTTAAGGGACTTATTTGGGTCATCCAGTCAGGATATATCAGAGAAGTAATTTGAACCATGGTTGTCCTGGCTCTAGGGATGACTATCCACTGTGTCATGTCTGCCTCTGAGTTATAATGCCTTTTGAAAAAAAATTCCATATCCTGTTTTCAAGTGTGGTGAATCAATAAAGGAACTAATTTTTTAGACTGGGGATTTGTACAAGTCAAGTCAGAAAACTTACTTAATACAGTTGAAATATACAGATGATTTTAACCTTGTACCTACCATATTTTAATTTTGAAGATATTTAATCTTTCTTATTAATAGTAATTTTCAGTCATGCCTACATTTTTGTGACCCCTTTTTAAGAGTTTTCTTGGCAAAGATACTGGAGTGCTTTGCCATTTCCTTTTCCAGCTCAGTTTACAAATGAGGAAACTGAGGCAAAAAGATTAAGTGACTTGCCCAGGGTCACACAGCTAGTGTATAAGTCCAACTTTGAACTCAAGTTTTCATGATTGATCACTGCCCATTTAATATTTTAGAAGTTGGTATTTCCAGGTGGGACAATGGAAAACTCTCTTGGTACAAGAGAAAATTATGGAATTACATGGAACCCCTTGGGATTAATTTAAATAAAACAATCATGGGTTTATCCCAGTTTTTTAAAAAAATTTTCCTATTGAGTCTGTCAGTAAACTCAAGTCACCAAACATTTGTTAAGTGCCTATCATGAGCCAGGCACTGTGTTAAACATTGGTTATACAAAGAAAGTCAAGAACAGTCTTTGCCCTCAAGGAACTTACAATCTAATGTTGTTTGGGTGTGCAGTTCCCTCTAAACGAGGTTTAATGGATTGGAAAAGACAAAGGTGTGCTGGGAAACACTTAACAACAAGCTTTCTGATAAAAAAAAAAGTATGCATGATACTCTTTCAAGCTTAATCTGTATTATTAACACTTTCTCTATCACTTTATTAAGACTAGACTATGAACAAAACAGTAAATCTAGCCCTGATTAGTAGTGGGTGCCAATTTTCAAGGTGTAAAAGGTCACGTGGCTCTAGCATGCTCCTGGTCAAAGACCTCCTAGTATTTTAGGTTTGTCTCTCGTCTCTTATATCTGGGATTTGACATCTCTTGGTAGCTAGTCCTTTGATTCCTAATTTGGGTACAATCTCACAGCAACTGAAGTTATCCAAATATTGTATGATTTTGGCTAGAAGACTGTTAGTGATGCAAAAAGACAATGGGAAGAGATTAATTTGTGTTTGAATCCCTGCCCTGTCAATTACCACCCATGTGAACATGGACGACTGACTTCATCTTTCTGAAGTTGTTTCCTCCTTTGCAAAATTAGGGAGTCAGACTAGATGACATCTAAATTATTTTCAGTCTTTAAATATATGATTCTGTTGTCAATAACATACCTCACAGCCCCAACCATCTTCTGATCTCATAATCAGCGAGCAACAAGAAATTTCTGGTGGCTCTTACCCTCAGCTCAGTGCACAGGCTGCTGAATCAACCGAGGCATGAAAGTTGGTTGATTGAAAGTATGAGTGATTTTATTTCTCCCTCCTCTTTTTATTCTAAATGCCATCTTCTGTACTGTTGGACATATACTTTTGGTATGAAATTTGTTGGTAATTGAGAGACGGTGGGTAAGAGAGTATAAAACTAAAAGCCCACATCTCTATAGAGCTTTGAAATTTGCAAAGCCCCCTTTGGCCCTTAACATACCTGCAAGGCAAATACTACAGGTGGTATCCTTATTTTGTAGATGAGAAAACTGAGGTTTGGAAACGTTAAATAACTTCAAAACCACAATCTAATAAATATTAGAGGTTAAGGGACTTATCTAGACTCAACCAGCCAGGATATTTCAGAGAAGGAATTTGATCCATGGTTTTCTTGGCTCTCAAGATGACTACCCATTGTTTATTATTATTATTTTTATAGAAAATATTATTAATATATTATTATTCTTAGAGGTAATATATGTACATAGCTCCCCCCTGACTATAAGTCTACAAGTCTAATGTTCTTTTTATTATATGATGCTGCCACTAGAAGTAAAATAAAAAATTCTTCAAAGAAATTACTATTAAATAACTTTCACAGCAGCCATTCTAAAACTTCAATTTCAACCTTGCCTAGAGATCTTTTTTTTCTATAGACATTTTGAAATTATAAGTAAAAACTAAGGTCCTACTCACAACTTTAGACTCCCAATGGTTTATGGGAAAATTCTGATTTAGACTAAATAAGCTTAAGGTGAACAAGAAAGACAGTAAGAACGTTCTTCAGGGACAGGCCAAAACAAAATGGGAAACAGTTTTGTTGGTTATCTTGATTATTTATTGCAAAGAAGTGTGTAGTTTCTGAAAATTTCTCAAAATTGTTGAATTTTGAGAAGGAATTGGGAGTCAAAAAGAGACAGGAGCAAGAAGGAAGAATCTTCTAAAGATGATGGTATGGAAAAAGGAAAAAGAGAGTTGAGTTTGATTGGAATAGAAAGGGCAAATACTCGCATAAGAGAGAATGGAGATCTCATTTTCCTCAGCAATTCTGCAAGTTCAAGCCAACCAGGTAATCCAGTAATTCTCAGAAGTAGCTGTTGGATTTCTCCAAATGAGGAAATAACTCAGGACCATAGTACTTAGCACTGGTAACCTCTACAGTTCGCTATTGTCTCCAGGGTTCTTTGTGCCTTTTCCTCATTAAACACTTACACGGATACTCAAACAAACATCCCTTTCTTCCAGTGTTCTTCCTTTCGAGACACTTCAACAGAATTGGAAATCATTGCAGCAAACCACCCCAGGAATAACAGATTGCAGCTGACCATTAGTGAGGCGATTCATCTAAAATGGAACTTTCTGCCTGTTGAAGGCAGAAGGCTGTAATGTACTTTGATTCTTACAGGGATAAGAGTTGGGGGGGAAATAGAGGCTTCCTGAAAACTTGAATGGCAAGGGGCTGGCGTCCTTCAATTTGATGTAATTTGTTCTATTCTCTTCAGAATAGTGGGAAGTCACCGGATTTCATGGTTGCAGAATTAACAGAGTCACATTTCAGTTTGAGAGCTTTTCACACACAAATCTCACTTTGGCTCATGGGTTGGGAAAGCCTACAACATTCAATATCAGGGGCAGTGAGGCAGCAGATATTCTAGCTTGAACCCTGTTTGCCTAGCCCTTGTCCTTATGCCTTAGTTATTACTAAGAAAGAGGGGGAGGATTAAAAAAAAGAAACCAACCAACCAAAACAACATTAAATAGCTATCTTAGGACTAGTGCTCATGACCACTTATTACACGTTATTACAATGCCTGCCCAATGTAATAATTAGTTATAATTAGAGTCCATAACCCAGAAGATACTCCAATGAGGGGCATGGCAGGTTAACAGAATGGAATCAGACTCAGAGAACCTGAGTTCAGATCATGCTATCCTATTTACTTTCTTGGTGACCTTGAGCAACTCATAGCACTCTCATGACTCAGTTTACTCATCTGTTAAAATGAAACGGTTAGACAAGATGACTCCCAAAGTCCCCTCCAGCTCTAAATCTATGGTCTTTTGACTTAAAAGTGAAATCCAATCTAAGGATAATCATGATAAAGAAAGACCCTGTCATCTCATTGAAAGTCTTTACCTAGTTTTGACCTAGATGATTTTTCCTAAATTCGGTCAAATCAGAAAAAAAAGCTTAAGATACTAAGAAAAGTGTACATTTCTTATGTGTTTCCAGTACCTGATTAACAAAGTTTTTTTTTCTTGGAATATGTTAGTTTTTTCTCCAAATAAATGAAGGTCATCAATCTTGGGATTTCTGGGATGACAAGTTCCTGTGACACAATTAGGGAATTATCGTCAGTCGACAAATTATACCTTAAAAAAAAAAAACACAATTTCAATTCAAGGTGTTTAGTTAGTATTATCAGTAACGGGTGTGACAATTGGGCCTCTGGCTTAGCCTCATTTATTTACTGTGTAATTCAGAAATGATGCTTTATGGGTATGATAGATCTGCATTTGCTTTGCTTGCAGAGTAAATGGACCTGCACCAAATGAATGTAAAGTATTGCAACATTTACCACCATGCAAAGTCTAAAATGAAAAACAGTGTGCTCTCCCATGGACGCAAATAGAAATACAAAGTTTCATTTTCAACCAGAGTCATGGCTCACATCATCTCATTTTCTTCATTCGCTGGGAGAAAAACATTAACACGAGATGTAGTTGTCCTCCAATTCATTTGATCTAATTTCAACTTCTAAGGAATTGAGTGCCTCGGTTGCTTAGTCTCATGAACCTTGTCTTAATTATAGTGGAAAAAAAAGATAACAGCCCAGAGGTTTTCCAGCATGTTTGAGTGTTTTCCCAAAAGATGTGCCCTTGTTTTATAGAGATTCTTACCCATGATGGCCTTATTTTGTGAAGTTCCACAATGTCCCTTCCAATAAACAAACATAATAATAGCTAACACCGAAATAGACTAGGCATTATAATAATTATTCTCTCATTTGAAACTCACAACAACTCTGGCAGGTAGGAGCTGGTATTATCCCCATTTTACAGATGAGGAAACTGAGGCAAACGGAGGTGATGGAATTTCCCTGGGATCACATAGTTAATAAGTATCGATGTCTGGATTTTAACTCCGATCTTTTTGACTGCAGACTCAGTATACTATCTATTGATCCATTGATTCATCTAGCAGCTTAACAAGACACTTCTTTTCCAATTCTAAATATTCATAGAGTTATAGGATTTGGAGTATGGAAGGGTAATTCACAATTTCTATCTCATCCTATTGAAGCCCTACCTGAAGCATGAAAAAAATTAATTGGTCAAAAGAAAAGCATTTCATAACTAAATCATGTATACTAAGCACTGTGCTAGACATATAAAGATAAACATGAAAAGGTTTGTGATCTTAAGGAGCTTATATTCTATTGGAGAAGAAAGAAAGGAAGGAAAGAAGCATTTATTAAGTCCCTACTGTGGGGAAGGTACTTTCACAATGTCTCATTTGACTCTCAAAATGGTGGTGCTATTATTACCATCTCCATTTTATAGTTGAGGAAATTTTGTGGTTAAATGACTTGCCCAGGGTCACACAGCTAGTAAGTGGTAGAAACAACATGTACACCCATAAATACAGAAAAAATAAACACCACATAGTTTTGGGAGGAAGGGCACGAGCAGCTTCAGGGATCAGGAAAAAATTCACATAGGCGCTTCATAAATAGCTAAAAGAAATCCAGAAATATCTCAAGTGTTTTTTTTTTAAGATGTACCCATTGTTGTTTGTCAATAGGTAGTAAAATAATAATTTATAATAATTTTAGGGTTTTTTACTACAAAGGTTCCACAAACTTTTACCTAAATTGTATGGTTCTAACATTGTGGAAAAGTTTGAGAAGTTGATATAGAAGATGGGACTTGAACCGAGTTGCTTTCTCTAACATAACATTACAAAACAAGCCATCTCATTAAGCCTTTGCTCAAACACCTCTAGTTGGAGGGAATTTGCTACCACATAAGATAGGCCATTTTATTTTTAATAATCAGAACCCACTTCCTTTCTAATCTCATTTAATCAGAATGTATTGTGAAAGGGCTGGAAAGGTTAAGAAATGGGAAACTGAAGATGGTTTCAAAACAGTGGACCACTCTTCTACCATATTTCAAGCAAATTGAACAGTGATTCTTTGGGCTCTCTTAATATCTGAATTGTAGTCCCAGAACCACAATTATTATTTTTTAAAAAATTAATTAATTAAGAATATTTCATCAGGTTACATGATTTATATTTTTTTCCTCCCCTCCTCCATCCCCCTCCTGGAGCCAACAAGCAATTCCATTGGGTTTCACATGTGTCATTGATCAAGACCTATTTCCCTATTATTGATATTTGCACTAGCATGATTGTTCAGAGTCTATATCCCCAATCATAACCCCTCGACCCATGTGATCAAGCAGTTGTTTTTCTTCTGTGTTTCTACTCCCACAGTTCTTCCTCTGGATGTGGATAGTGTTCTTTTCTCATGAGTCCCTCAAAATTGTTCTGGATCATTGCATTGCTGCTAGTAGAGAAATTCATTACATTCAATTGTGCCACAGTGTGTCAGTCTCTGTGTACATTGTTCTCCTGATCCAGAACCACAATTATATAATGAATAATTAAGTACTTTCAGAGTTCACATCTCATATTATGCATTTGGCATTTTCATTTCCTACCTTAGCCAAGACGACATAGATTAGTTGGGTTTACAGAAATGTCTAGGATGGGAATCTGGAAAGTTGGTGTTGCCATTTCTGTTGCTGTTGCTTTCTTAGATCAACAGTCATAATCTTTTTGCTATACAGGACTTCTCTCAAGTCCTAAAATCTTTTTAAACAAACAAACAAGGAAGCAAATGAATTTTAGCCTTCTCATCAGTTCTCACTGCTAGCCTGGAAAGCAGTTAGCAATTTCTACTTGGGACTCATTTTTCAAAAGGGCATGGAGATTGAACAAAAAGGTTATATCTACACAAGCAAATACAAATTGATGAACACTTTGTGTGGATTTGGACTATGCTAATAATTTTTGCAACTCGTAGTCTTGGAGAGCTGTATTAGGAGCACAGAGACATTATGACTAGCCTCGGGTTACCCAGCAAATATATGTCAGAGGTGATAACCCTAATTTTATTCAGGTCTTCTTGGCTTTCAGACTAGGGCTCTACCCAGTAGCATGCTTCCACCCTGTCACCCTCTGAAATAGAAGTAATTATGTGCCTTCCAATGTCCCCTCCTCTACATAAATCAACACATAGACTCGATAAATTTTAGTGATTATGTTTAAAACTTGTCTTTCTCTATATAGCATCCCTTTTCCTCTTCCCCTCCCTCTATCTCCTTTTTCCTGCTCCCCTTCTGCCCCTTTTCTCTTCTCTTTCTCTCTTTTGCTTATCCCCTCTTCCCTGTCATCTCTCTCCTTTCTCTCTTCTCCCCTCCTCTATTTGCTCTCTGTTCTCCTGCCCCCATTTCAAACAGAATACCATAGGAAAAGTACTCCACTGCTATTTATTTCCTTCCTGAAGAAGAATGGGTCTGGCAAAGCAGCTGGAAGTGAATTTCCTTCCTTGTGAAGATAGCAGTGGGCCTGATGTTCAACCCAAGGGCATCTGTGGTTATGGTGCCTGCAAAAAGCAGCATTCTCATAATCCAGTCTGGATGTAGTTTTTATAATTGAACAACAAAAACATCTGACAGATGCAGGCAGGATAATTTGAAAACTAGATGGCAAAAAGAAATCAAATTCATTTTCTGTCAAAAAAAAAATCTCTACCCTACGAATCAAAGCTAGTGCTCATTTTAGAGAAGGTTATGATAGGGACTATTAATTATGGGAAGGTGGGTGACTGTCTTCCTCTTGCCTTGCCCTCCTCCCTCTAGATCACTCATAGGTTTCTCCCTCTTCAGTCTGCTCATTTACATGAATAGGGTAAGATGGGGTTGAGGTGGGGGCATTTCCAAAGATTTGCAAACCACTGAATACATCTAATAGGAAGCCCTGCCCAATTTTAGCGAATTTTAACTTCATAGATGTTAATGAGGCCAATTATTGGCAAATGAATTTGGAGCAAAGTGCACATAAGAGTTGTCGTTACAACAGATATTTGTTTATCAGGATTGATTGGGGGCAAGCTCCTTCCTGATCATTATATCTGATTGATCACCACCATACACAGTGCTATGAAAGAATGAGTTCCCCAAGTCAGATAGTTACTGGGAAGAAAAATCTCTACCTTGCAAGGACAGACCCTGTCTTGCCATCCATTTCACTGTGAAAGCCTAGCTGTTGAATTAGAAAGTCTTAATGAGTCTCCCCCCAAACCTGGAAAACTTTTTGGCCTTTACTGTTGAGCAAAACTAAAAAGAAAACCCTGGGACTTCTACCCTGGTACTGTTGACTTCATAGAAAGCCACTTGCAGTTTAATACTGACCATGGGAAATACATGCAGCTGGGACAGCCCTGATTTGAAGTGTTACTTGGAGGATAATTTGATTCACCCAGCCAATGATGGCTACAAATACGGATCACAAGCATCCGCCACTCCAGTACAATTGAATTGATGATGGGAAGACAAGGCTAATTGTTATTGTAGATATAAGGCGCCTTTTGTAGTTCTAACTGGGAGCAGAGAGACAAGTCATCAACAGTTCTGTCCTGGAGGTGTTCTCATCATTTGGAATAGGTTCTTTGGGGTTCTACTCACTTTGGGCATCTGGCTTGTAAACCCAAGAGGAGAGGGGTTGGCGACGTTAGCCAGAGAAGCCAATCAGTCAATCAGCCAGTTGGTCAGTCATTTGGTCATTCAGTCAGCTGATGAGTTAGTTAAGTGATCAGACAAATGCATTTCATTCACTCCTTTCTACATGAGACATGCTGTGTGCTAAGTGCTGAAGATACAAAAAGAAAAAGGTGAGAATGCTATGCTTGCTTTCTACTGGGGGAGACGACACACAAATAATTATGTACATACAAGTTATATATGAGGCAACTGGAAAGCAATTGCAGAGGGAAAGTACTAGAAAAGGCTCAAGGATTCTTCATGAAGCAGTTTATTTTGCTACCAGAGAGCCCATTCTTGGAAAAGAACATCTATTTGGAGCTGAAAGGAACCTTGGAGGGGATTTAATCCAATTCCCTCATTTTACAAATGAAGAAACTGAGGCCCAGGGAGGTAATTATTCCTTTAATGTCTTGAACCTAGTGCATCAAATCATTTGCTTCTTCCTTGTATCAAACACTGTCTGGTGGGCTTATGCAACTAGCTCTAAGTTTAGTGCTCTAATATTAGGTGGAGAAACTTAATGGCATGGCCTTTTTCCTAATGTCATCCCACTTATACTTGGCAAAAAAGCCACCAAGCAGAAAGGCCAATTTAACTTAGAATCCCTGGATAGGGACTTGGGATTTAATCTGCAGGCCATTGGATTGTTCCAAAGATGCTTTTTTGTAGTTGTAACTTTTAAGGACAGAAATGCTCCAGCTGAGAGGCAGACTAGATTAATGGTTAAGACTCTGGGATATGTTTCCATTTATGGTTATAACTTCAACCTGGGAAGGATTTGTCTTTAAGTGGAATTAGTCACTGTTTTAAATTGTAGCACAGGTCCCACATGAGTCTGAACCCTCCTGCTACAGGAGGTTCAGTGTGGGGTGTTTTGGGTAATCATAATTATGCAAATACAGCTCATCCCTCATTAAAAACACTCTCTACTAACAGACCAGGCAGGAAAGCATAAATCAAATAGCAACACATTTAATTGGGACAGAAGATTTAAGTAAGTAACAGAAAAACCAACCAATAGAATCACTCTCAGTAACCATGATCTTGAAAAGAACCTCTCACAGCCTCCCAGGTGTGTTGGGAAGAGATTTTCTGAGATGAGGAAGTATCATATCATTGTCAAAAAAGCTGTTATGATCTTGTGTTCGAGGAACAAGCCTTTTTGTTTCTGGGTTCCACTTCTAACACACCACAGTAGGCTCCATAGTTCTGTAAGTTCCCTGGTCACTACCATTCCACTCTACCTTTATAGCTCTTCCATTTTGCCTCTATAGCTGCCATCTGTGATGTGCCACCTTTCCCCACTGCTTACAGCCTGTGAAGCTGCCATTTGATGCTTTTGTCCCATAGTATCTGTTGGAGCTGTGGGGATGCCATCTGTTGTGGCTTTTTCCTGGGGGGGTTTGGAGTATTAACAGTTTTTCCTGAGACTTTCCTGGGCTAGCATACCTTGGAGGCTAATCAATACATCTTCTGGATTTTTTTGTTACTATACTTGGCTGACCCACAAAAGGGTCCCTGGGGTGGTTATCAAAATTGTCAATACTTCAAACGCTAAGTCCCTAGTCCTCATTTCTAGAGGAATCAGAACAAATATATTCCTTTTGCTTTTTCCCAACTCTGACTGGCAGCCTTTAAAACTCCCTCTGAGCCTTTCTGGAGACTGCAGATAAAGACATGCACTACTTTTCATTAGAGCAACTAGGTGGTACAGTGGATAGTACTGGCTTGGAGTCAGGAAGACTCATCTTCCTGACTTCAAATCTGGACTCAGAAAGTTATTATCTGTATTTTCCTAGGCAATTCACTTAATGCTATTTGCCTCAGTTACTTTATCTGTAAAATTACTTGGAGAAGGAAATGGTAAATCATTCTAGCATCTTTGCCAAGAAAATTCCGAGTGGCACCGTGAAGAGTGGGACCCAATCGAACAGCAGACTTTTAATTTGTTTTCAATTAGTTGAGTTTCAGTTGTGCCTGCCATGGTATTCACCCCTACTGCCCCTAGTGCTGTACCCTTAGTTGTCTTAGGGTCCTTGTCCATGTCAATGTTTCCAGTCACATCTTCTTTAGTCACTTCCCCAGGTACTATATCTTTCCCTTTTCCCATGTTCTCCTGTTTTTTTATCATATATTTTTTTCATATATTTTTCATATATATATATTTATCATATATTCCTGACAAATTTTAGTTAGAATGGGTATCTATTCAAATAATGCCTATAGTCTATTGTCAAGGACCATTGTATTAACAGCTTTCTTCTGCATGATAATATTAACATGATGATATTAATTTGATTTAATTGATTAATTCAATTGCCTGTACCACTGCCATGAAAACTACATATATTTGAGGTACAGTGTTCCAGAGAAAGGACATATCAAAAGGTATCTGGGTCCAAGAAGTTGTCATGTTCACCACAATACCTATAGTATTCTTAATCATTCCTGATATTGTGTTGTATATCACACAATATCCCCAGTAAACCATCAAAACCTCCATTAAAGTTGCCCAGAACAATAACTGCAACATCCTTTCCATATAATCCCTTCTGTTGTTCCCACTTGTATTGCCTCACTTAGTTAACAAGATGTCACATACTAAGTGCTTATTGCCTTATAGATGTTTCTTAACAATGGCTACTCTGCCCAGGGACTCTAACTCTTGACAGTTGACTTCCTGCCATTACGTACTTCCTATAGATAGGGGATATTAGGTGGGGATGTGGGAGGTTCTACACCTTTACTTCCTGTCCCAAGCTTGGTGGTGGTAAGGTGGGTGTTTGGACTAGCTGATCAGCCATGGACATGTGGTATTTATTTTGTATCTTCTTTATTCCTTGATTTTTAATGATCTTTAATAAATCTCTTCAAATATAATATTTTTATTATTGAGATTTAATTTTAACTTTTACAATGATAGCAACCACTAGTTGGAGAAGAACCTCTCAATTTTTTAAGATAGCCTAGATAATTTTTTCAAGGCTTTTTGCTCACCCCAACTACCCTCGCAAACTCCAACTCTGTTTGGAGCTGCTGTGTTTTTCTTTTCCTACTATTTGCTTGGTTGCTTGCTCTCCCTACTGGCTGAGTTATTTTTATCTGGGGGACTCTTGGTGAAGAAGAGATAAACCACTTCTACAGCCCAACTGCTTGAGTCCTTCATTCCTTGTTCCTCTTTCATTCCTTATTCCTTGCTGTTGACTCTGGCATTGCTGATACTGCTTCCTCCTGACCTTCTCAATCCAGATTGCTTACCCAGCCCCAGGCCCTAGCCCCCAGCTCCTAGACTTCAGAAATCTTCCTCCTGATCTCTGGTGCTGCTCCTAAAATTGGCCTCCAACCAGACCCCAACCCCTACTGCAGTTGCTGATTGCTGCCACCAAGAAGCTAGGAGTCCTTGGAGCCACTCCTCAGGACAGATGGGGAGAATCAACCCTTTGCCATTCTGAACTGCCCAGTCTCTAAGATTCATTTAATTTGGGATTCCTTCACATTGTGCTCAGCAAGGAGTTTTCCCTTGCTATGAGAGATCCAAGAGTGTTGACAATAGAGATATGAATGGATATAGAAAGGAATTTTAAAGAGTCTGGAGGTAAAATTTTAAGCCTTTACAGACACCATTTTTAAAAATGAAAGTCTCTGTATCTTATTGTATTTTGCTGATCTTCTGCTTTAAGATATAATTTTGTTGTTTTACGTTCATATATAAATGTATTCAATACTATTGTGCTACACTGAATCATTTTAATGTACTGGGTTTTAACTACTGTTATATTCTGTTACCTTTCCCCTATAACTATACTGAACAAATATTGGTGTTTTTTCATAATGATTCTGTCTGATTCCAGGACAAGAGAATACAAAAAGAGCCATTACACAGTGTCAAAGAAGCACAAAGTTAAATGGTATAGTGTTAATTGAGCACAAGGTCAAAGAGACCAACCAATCCCCGATGGGATTGATGAAAATTTTGAGACAAGACAAGAGGACTTGAACTTGTTTAGTGTTTGAGGTTGCATCTGTTTAATATGTGTTAAAGGTAGGTCTTCCTTGTCCCACATTCTACCAAATATCTCAAATTTGGCTCCTACCTGGCTCCTATAATCTAGTCCCTTTTCTGTCTTTCATGGTGTGACAAACTTCCTATAGTCCTGGTTACTGATTGGGCAAATGCCTAATTGCTTAAATCATTTTAATTGGGCCCTAATTCAAAGACCTGTTATGGATTTATTTTTCCTTTACTTAGAATTTTTACACATAAGACTTTGATAGTCCATATTTTATCCAGAACTTATTTTTTAATGTGGGTTTTAAAAATATTTTTTATTTCTCTTGCCAATTGATTCATATATCTCATAACTCAGTCATACAACCCTAAGTGATTCCTGTGTTTTTCAACACCCACTTCAGGGGGGATGTATAATTATTTTAAATTGCAAAGTTTGAATTCTTTTTGAGAGTAATTTTAGTTTAAGAAACATGCTACTTCTCAGAATCCAGAAAGTGAACTGTTTGGAGAAGGCACCATGAAGATGCCTCCATAGACCACATGCTGCACCAGAATATCCAGAGTGAACTTTGGGATGTGGTGATTTGAACTGTATGGGGTTGAATGCATTTGTTTTGTATGTATACTCTTATGTCTTTTTGTCAATGTGCTTGAAATCATTGGTTTTGTTCTCTTTTCCTCTTATCCTCAAATTATTGTAATTTCAAAGTTGATATGTTTACAAGACCCATTGGAGAGATTAGTCTTCCATGGGTCTCAGGGGGAGTATATAATTGAAAATCTGTTATCCTAAAAAAGAACTACATATTCCAAGAGCCCACTGACTTCCTGTCATTACGTACTTCCTGTAGGCAGAAGATAAAGGGCATGGGCATTGAGGCTCCTCCTCTCTGATGTAGAATCAGCAGTGATGGTGGTGAGTGGGGATGGCTAAAAATGGCTAACCAGCCATGGGCACATGGTTTTTATTTTGAATCTTCTTTATTCCTTTATTTCTAATGATCATTAATAAAACCCTTAAAATATAATATTTTTATTATTGAGATTTAACTTTTATAATTCACAAGTTTGGGATCCATACCTCTCATCCTCTGAAGGTGTAAACTCTCATCAAAGGATTCACAAGTTCCCAACTGAGTTAAAAGGGTGGAATTCTCCAAGAAAGAGACTGTGAACTCCCTTACGTAATGTTTGAGTAGGAGTGTTTTTGTTTTTAGATTATTAACTCAACATAGGCAAAGAGAAAAAAGAATTACTTTTGTGAAGATTGGATTTTACTCTCCTATGAAGGTACTTAGGTCTTCCTTGATTGTGGCTCGTCCTACCCATGAGCAGTTAATGTTTTTCCAATTGCTCAAGTCTAGTTTTAGTTGTGTGGAGAGTGTTTTGTAGTTGTGTTCATATAGTTCCTGTGTTTGTCTCGGGAGATAGATTCCTAAGTATTTTATTTTATCTAAGGTAATTTTGAATGGGATTTCTCTTTCTAGTTCTTGCTGCTGAGCTGTGTTGGAATTATATAGAAATGCTGATGACTTATGTGCGTTTATTTTGTATCCTGCAACTTTGCTAAAGTTGTTGATTATTTCTATTAGCTTTTTGGTTGAATCTCTAGGATTCTTTAAGTAGACCATCATGTCATCGGCAAAGAGCAATAATTTGGTCTCCTCCTTGCCTATTTTAATGCCTTCAATTTCTTTTTCTTCTCTAATTGCTACTGTTAGTGTTTCTAATACAATGTCAAATAATAGAGGTGATAATGGGCATCCTTGTTTCACTCCTGATCTTAATGGGAATGGATTTAGTTTATCCCCATTGCAGATGATATTAGTTGATGGTTTTAGATATATACTGTTTATTATTTTTAGGAACGACCCTTCTATTCCTATGCTTTCTAATGTTTTTAGTAGGAATGGGTGTTGTATTTTATCAAAGGTTTTTTCTGCATCTATTGAGATAATCATGTGGTTCTTGTTGGTTTGCTTGTTAATGTGGTCAATTATGTGGATAGTTTTCCTAATATTGAACCAGCTCTGCATACCTGGTATAAATCCTACTTGATCATGGTGGATGACCCTTCTGATCACTTGCTGGAGTCTTTTTGCTAGTATCCTATTCAAGATTTTTGCATCTATATTCATTAGGGAGATTGGTCTATAGTTTTCTTTCTCTGTTTTTGGCCTGCCTGGCTTTGGAATTAGTACCATGTTTGTGTCCTAAAAGGAGTTTGGTAGAACTCCCTCTTTGCTTATTATGTCAAATAGTTTGTATAGTATTGGAGTTAGCTGTTCTTTGAATGTTTGATAGAATTCACTGGTGAATCCGTCAGGCCCTGGGGATTTTTTCTTAGGAAGTTCTTTGATGGCCTGTTGGATTTCTTTTTCTGATATGGGATTATTTAAGAAATCTATTTCTTTTTCTGTTAGTCTCGGCAATTTATATTTTTGTAAATATTCATTCATATCACCTACGTTGGTATATTTATTGCCATATAGTTGGGCAAAGTAGTTTTTAATGATTGCCTTAATTTCCTCTTCATTGGAGGTGAGGTCCCCCTTTTCTTCCTTGATGCTATTAATTTGCCTTTCTTCTTTCCTTTTTTAAATTAGATTGACCAGTACTTTGTCTATTTTGTCTGTTTTTTCAAAGTACCAGCTTCTAGTCTTGTTTATTAGCTCAATAGTTCTGTCACTTTTGATTTTTATTAATTTCTCCCTTAATTTTTAGGATCTCTAGTTTGTTTTTCCTCTGGGGGTTTTTAATTTGTTCGTTCTCAAGTTTTTTGATTTGCATTTCCAATTCCGTGATCTCTGTCCTCCCTAATTTGTTAATATATGCACTCAGGGATATGAATTTTCCTCTAAGTACTGCCTTGGCTGCATCCCATAAGGATTGACAGGATGTCTCGCCATTGTCATTTTCCTCAATGAAACTTTTAATTGTTTCTATGATTTCTTCTCTAACAGGTTTTGGAGTATCATATTATTTAATTTCCAATTAATTTTTGATTTAGCTCTCCATGTACCCTTACCGATCAATATTTTTATTGCCTTGTGATCTGAAAAGGCTGCATTTATTCTTTCTGCTTCTCTGCATTTGAGTGCCATGTTTCTGTGACCTAGTGTATGATTTATTTTTGTGAATGTGCCATGTGGTGCTGAAAGGAAAGTGTATTCCTTTTTGTCCCTATTTATTTTTCTCCATATGTCTATTAACTCTAATTTTTCTAAGATTTCATTCACCTCTTTTACCTCTTTCTTGTTTATTTTTTGATTTGATTTATCTAAATTTGATAGTGGTTTGTTCAAGTCTCCCACTAATATGGTTTTACTGTCTATTTCCTCCTTCAATTCTCCTAGTTTCTCTATTAAAACTTTGGATGCTATTCTGTTTGGTGCATACATGTTGATTAGTGATATTTCCTCATTGTCTATACTCCCCTTTAACAGAATATATTTACCTACCCTATCCCTTTTGATCAGGTCTATTTTTGCTTTGGCTTTGTCAGATATCATGATTACAAATCCTGCCTTCTTTCTATCAGTTGAGGCCCAAAAGGTCTTACTCCAACCTTTAATTCTAACCTTGTGAGTGTCAACCCGCCTCATATGTGTTTCTTGAAGACAACAAATGGTAGGGTTTTGGGTTCTAATCCAATCTGCTATTTGTCTATGTTTTATGGGAGAGTTAATCCCATTCACGTTCAAAGTTATGATTGTCATTTGCAGATTCGCTGGCATTTTGATATCTTCCCCTAGTTCTGACCTTTCTTCTTTAGCTATCTCCTTTTGAACCAGTGATTTACTTTAGGTCAGTCCCCCTAGTCCCCTCCCTTGAGATGCTTCCCTTTCTAGCCCCTCCCTTTTTATGCTCCCTTCCCCTCCCCCCTCTCCTTCCCTCCCTTTTTATACTCCCTCCCCCCTACCCCTCCTTAATTTTCCTTTCTTTCTTGCCCTGTTGTATAAGATAGAATTCAGGATCCCACTGGATCTAGATGTTCTTCCCTCTCAGATTTGATTTCACTGAGAGTAAGGTTTAAGTAATTCCACTTTACGCTCTCTTCCTCTCCTTCTCATATGAGAGTTCTTCCCCTCCCCTTCCCATGTGTTATATGGGAAAGATTATTCTATTAAGTCCCCCCCCCCTACTTCTTGAAGTAAATCTTAGTGTTATCGATGGTTCCCCCCTCCCCTTTCCTTTCTTTGCTCCCACTTTCCCCAAATCTTCTTAATGCCCCAATCTTTCCCTATGCATGTTTCTTCTAACTACTCTTATGATGCATACAATTTTTGAGAGTTACACAAAACATTTTCCCCACATATTAATATATATAATTTGATGTAAATGTAGTCCTTATAGAAGAGAGTTTGACTTAAAGGAAAAGATTAGATTTATCTCCTTTTCCCTTTCTTTCATATTTACCTTTTCATGTTTCTCTTGCTTTCTGTGCTTGGATATCAAATTTTCCACTAAGTTCTGGTCTTTTCTTAGCAAATGCTTGGAAATCTTCTATTTTGTTGAATGCCCATACTTTCCCCTGGAAGTATATAATCAGTTTTGCTGGGTAGTTGATTCTTGGTTGGAGACCCAGCTCTCTTGCCTTTCTAAATATCGTGTTCCATGCTTTGCAGTCTCTTAGTGTGTTAGCCGCTAAGTCATGTGTGATCCTTATGGGAGCCCCCCTATATCTGAAGCTCCTCTTCTTGTCTTCTTGTAGGATTTTCTCCTTTTCTTGGATGCTCTTGAATTTGGCAATTACATTCCTAGGGGTTGTCATTTGGGGATTTAGTATAGAGGGTATTCTATGAACCTTTTCTATTTCTATTTTGCCCCTTTGCTCCAGAACATGTGGGCAATTTTCTTTTATAATCTCCTGTAGAATAATATCGAGTTTATTGTTTATCTCTAGTTTTTCTGGGAGAACGATAATTCGGAGGTTGTCTCTTCTTCCTCTGTTTTCCAAGTCTGTGACCTTTTCAGTGAGGTATTTTATGTCTTCTTTTAATTCATTAATTTTTTGGCTTTGCTTTATTGTTTCTTGCTGTTTTATGATCTCACTTTCTTCGAGTTGCTTAATTCTGGTTGTTAGGGACTGGTTTTGCTTTTCAGCTTTGTCTGCCCTTCTATTGGATGCTTCGAGCTCTTTTTCCAATTGAGCAGTCTTATCTGTCAGACTGCTGATCTCTTTCTCCCATTTTTCTTTCCAGGTTTCCATCTTTTGGGTAAGCTCCAGTTTGAGATCTTCCAGAGCTTGTTGATAGTTTCCATTTTGGGAGGCATGTTCTGATTTTTTTTGCGATTTCATCCTCATTCTCCTCTTTTCCTTGGGTACTTCCACCATAAAAGTTTTCAATAGTCACCTTTTCCCCTTTCTTCCTGGAGGCTTGATTTTGGGCCATGTGAGACATCCCTTTGGTGGTTTTATTCCCCTTTCTTTTTTGGTCTGGGGTCTGGGTGATATGGGCGGGTTTTCTGTGAATTTAGATTGCCTCAGACTAGTTCTTCCCAGCCTCCAAGGTTTCTTAGAGAGCTGGGCCCCTGATCACAGCCACACTGCCCTGGTGTTTAGCTCCGCCCAGATGCTCAGCGCAACTGCCCCGAGTACAGCTCCCTGGGCCCCCTTTCCTCGGCGCAGGATTCTTCCGTGTTTTTTCCTGGCAGTCCCCAGATCCCAAGGACCCTGGAATGCCCCCCCCCCCCAGACAGAGACGTTCCCGACTCACTCGCTGTCCCAGTGAGTGCTACGGTAGCTCACTCTGGTTTGGTGGGGGAGGTGGGGGGGGGAAGGGCGGCTCAGTTCACATTTCTGTGCAAGCTTTTCCTCCTTCTTATTATAGTGTGGAAATATTCAAACCCCACGTACCCTCGCCTCTGTGGGGTACTGGGGAGTACTGGGGAGTCCGTCTGTTACTCCAAAGGTGATTTTTATGCTCCTTTGATGTAGTCTATTTCGTTTGGTGCCGGGGAGAGGAAGCGTGTGGCGTCTAGATTGCAGCCATGATTACCTGGAAGTTGCATCTAGATTTCTAAAGGAAAAATTAAATGAGTTAAAGGAGGAAATAGATAGTAAGACCTTATTAGTGGGTGATCTCTATCTTCCCCTTTCTGAACTAGATAAATCAAACCAAAAAAATATATAAGAAGGAAGGGAAGTGAATGAAATTTTAGAAAAATTGGAGTCAATAGATATTTGGAAAATTTTGAATAGGAATAAAAAGGAATATATGTTCTTCTCAGTAGTACATGGTACATACACAATGATTGGCCATGTACTAGGGCATAGAAATATTGCAAACAAATGCAGAAAAGCAAAAATAATAAAAACAGCTTTTTCAGATCATAATACAATAAAAATATACTTAACAAGAGACCATGGAAAGGCAAATTTAAAATTAATAAATTAAAGAGGTTTTATATAAACAAAACCAATGCAACCAAAATTAAAAGGAAAACAACAAACTGGGAGAACATTTTCATAACAAAATTCTCTGACAAAGGTTTAATTTCCCAAATATATAAGGAACTAAGTCAAATTTACAAAAAAATCAAACCATTCTCCAATCAGCAAATGGTCAAGAGATATGAATAGGCATCATCACATGATGAAATAGAAACTAGTAATAAGCATGTGGGAAAGTGTTCTAAATTTCTCACAATTAGAGAAATGCAAATTAAACCAATTCTGAGGTACCTCACCTTACACCTAGTAGACTGGCTGATATGGCAGCAAAGGAATGTGATAAATGCTGGAGGGGATATGGCAAAATTGGGAAACTAATAGAATGCTGGTGCTGTGAATTGGTTCAACCATTCTGGAGGACAATTTGGAACTATGAGCAAAGGGATTTAAAAGAATACCTACCCTTTGACCCAGCCATACCATTGCTGGGTTTGCACCTCAAAGAGATTAAGGAAAAAGACTTTGTACAAAAATATTTATAACCATGCTCTTTGAAGTGGCAAAAATTGGAAAATGAGGGGGTGTCCATTGATTGGGGAATGGCTGAGGAAATTGTGGTATCTTATGGTGATGGAATATTATTGTGCTGAAAGGAATGATGAACTGGAGGAATTCCATATGAACTAGAAAGACCTCCAGGAACTGATGCAGAATGAAAGGAGAAAACCAGGAAACATTGTACACAGAGACTGATACATTATGGCACAATTGAATGTAATAGACTTTTCCCCTAGCATCGATGCAATGACCCAGGACAATCCAGAGGAACTTAAGAGAAAGAATACTATCAATATCCAGAGAAAGAACTGTGGAAACAGGAATACGGAAGAAAAACATATGATCGATCATGTAGTTTGTTAGGGATATGATTAGGGTTTTGATATTAAAAGATCACTCTACTGCATATATGAACAACATGGAAATAGTTTTTAAACAATGATACCTGTATAACCCTGTGGAATTGCTTGTTATCTCTGGAAAGAGGAGGGAAGGGGGGGGATCATGAGTCATGTAACAACGGGAAAGTATTCTAAATAAAAAAATAAAAGAAATGGAATACATCTCATGAGGACTGGGAAGAAAATATCTGGTGAATCTGATCAATGAAATTATAAACTGAAACTGGATTATAAGATAAGTATTCTCAGATAAAACTCTAAAACCAGATACTAGGGGGAAAATGGGTCTAATCATAAAACTCATAATAATTAACATAGAGCTTTAAATTTTACAAAATGAATTATACATGTCATTTTATTTGATCCTTTCAACAACCTTGGGACATAGGCATTATTATTATTCTCATTTTAGATGAGGAAACTGAGGCAGACAGAAACTACTTGACCTGTCCAGGATTACACAACTAATATCTGAAGCTGGATTTGAATATGACTCCCAGACCAGCACTCCATTCATTGTACTACATATATAGCAATGATGAAGAAGGCATCCAATAATTCATAGGGAGAAATACTTGGGAAGAGACTTGAAGGAAATACCTATGGCCTCAGACATCTATAGTTCTTGGGTTATGGGTAAAACAATGATCTTTAAGTTTTGGCCCATGGAAGTAAATATACATTCAAAGGTATGATGGAGATCTGTTACAATACATTTATGACAATTAAAGGACATGGCTTCTTCAAATGAAAAAAAAAATCTGATAGATGGATTTGACTATCTTTATATATCAGGAAGATTCCTATCTATGAGAAAACATATAAACCTGATAGTAGAAAGGAATGAAGATTATCTGAGTAATAGTGAAAGGAGAGAAACAAAAATATCTGAACCTCCTGGTCGGAAGGAACATATATATAGTCTGTACTTTCTTGATACTCACAAAACTAGCACAGATGAAAATTATAGTGGTGATGGGAATTTAGGCTACCCCAAATTAAAAGCCCCATTCCATTAAAACTAGAACACCTGATAAATTCCTGAAGACTTTAGCTCATGGGGTAGGGGTTGGGCAGGGGAGGAAAAGGGCAGAGAATAAAAGTGAAGAGTTACTTTGGATTTAATTGACACAACAAGGAAGAATGGATTTTTGAAATGGAGATAGTTAGAACCTTAGGAAAATGTGATAATGTTATCTTAGAGATTGTGATGCCATAGTATCACTATACATATAATCTAGTGTACCAGTCATAGCTGAACTTTAGGAAAATATATTTTTAAAAATTCAGAAAAATGTTAGGCATTATTTCAGAGTCTGAAAAGGAGTAGCAAGCAGTCAAAAATTAAATTCAGATAATACATCTGAGGATAAAACTGAAAAATCAGATACTATAGATCTGTGTTGGAGAACCTATATTGGAGGGGCTGCTCTCCCACTTTTCCATGTGTTCCTGAGGACATTTATCACATAACCCACCCCTCTGCCCAGCAACTCAATGGGAGTGTTTCCTTTCTCCTCGGTCTTGGGTAAGGTAGGGGTCTCACAGGTGGAATGAGTGTTGCAATTTGGGCATTTGGTCTCTAAGAGTTTTACCATCACTGCTATAGATCATTGATCTAGACTTGGAAGTGACCTTTGAGGTTATCTAATTCAATCTGTTCATTTTATCATTAGGAAATAGTTGGTTCAAGGAGGAGAAGTGACTGGTCAAAGGTCACAAGATAATAGGTGGCAGAGTTAGGATTTGAAACCAGATTTGCCTTCACATCAATAAACATTTTTAAGCTCCAACTATGTGCCAGGCACTGTACTAAGGACTTGAGAATTAAAACTAAGCTCTCCTATTTTTCTTCCCACTGAATCACATAGTCAGATAGAAAAAGAAGAATGGGAAAAGAAGATAAAACAACGATTAATTTTTTAAAAATCAAATGAAGCCACACAGCTAGTTAAGAAATAAAGTTTTCTGACTATGGGTCCAATCATTTTCATAATACCAGTGAAACAATATTGGTAAAGAGGTTGTTGATAGGAGGAAAGAGAGGTTCAAATGACATGATGGAGTTAAAGCTCTTTGCAAACCTTAAATTTTAAGTTATTTGTAAACAACAGCACCCAATCGAAATACTACTGATAGCTTGGCCATAAGGCACTCATTCATTGCTTTCATACCTCAGAAATTAAAACGAACAAACAAAAAACCAAGAACCAAAACATGAAATAGGGAATGCTTTATTTACTGTGCTGGTTTTCGGAGCATATGTTTTGATAGTCAGTCATCCATTGAGATGGAGAAAGCTCATCCTATCGTAGTTCAGCTAGGGTTCCATTCCTGAACAATCAACAAACAAGGTTTGTTAAAGCCCTGGACAGAGGGAATGAATGAAGTCTGAGATGTAAATGCGTTTTATTTGCTGAGGGGAAACAAGAGTGCTAAGTGAGTAGAAGCAATTGGAATATTACATGTGGGAAGAGCAATTCCCTTTCATCCTAGTAGCTAATGGACAGAACAAAAAGGGAACTCTTTGTTTCATGTGATGATTACCGACTGACAAAGTTTCAATTTCAGGGAACAGCCCCACAGCCAGCTGCTTGTTTTGTAGTTCAATAGGGCAATTATCTCTCTATCTGCTGAAGAGCATAAACAGAGATCTTTGAGTTGTATGTGGATCATAAAAATAACTGCATAAATCCTTCCTATTAAAGGAAGAGTCAGAGGAAGAAGATATGGGATACTCTGCCACATGCTTTTTAAAAAGACATTTCCCTTTTGCTCTGTTCACCTACCTGAATTTTGCTATGGGAAAAAGATCCTTTATTGGTTGGGAAATAAATTTAAAATTCAAAACATTTGGGATCTGTGATTCCTGCCCCAGCCCAATGGGTATTCCCTCCAGTGGTTCAGGTCAAGATGTTTCCATGTCTGAATAAATGGTGTTCATGGGCTGTTGTGTTCAAAGTTACCTGCTCTGTTTTTTGGTAGGTTTGTCTCTGGAAGACAAACTTATCTAGCCTGTTGGTGATAGTCCTGCACTCCTTTTAGTCCTTCTAATTTAGAAGGATTTTCCAGAGTTTGTATCCAACTGCCATAACCTTTGAGAATCAGGATCACCTTCATACCATGCTAAGGCATTGGAAATAGGATTTCAGAAGCAAAAACAAACACCAAGACTGAATTTCATTTTCAGATTCTACTTGCTAAGCCTGATTCTTTCTCCCCCTATTGTCTTTCTTGATCAGAAATAAAATAGTTTTTTAAAATAAAAATTTTTAGTGAAGAAAAAAATCAATTTTCCCTCCCTCCCATACTCTCTCCTCTACGTCCAACTGAAAAAAAAGAAAATCTTAAAAAAATAGCCATAGTTGAACAAGACAAATTCCCACACTGTGCACAAAAATTGTATCTCTTACCCTGTACCTTGATTCCATCACTTCTGACTTCCAGGTGGTAGTCTAGATGCAGGACGCTTCTTCTCCCCAGCACCCAAAGATATAGACTGTCTCAAAAGACCAAAAAAAAAAAACCCATTCTTGTAAGAACAGTAGGGCACAGCATTGAAGGTTCATGGGATTTGGGCATTTCCACACTTTAAGGGGGTGAAAAAGCTTCCACCCAAATGTGAGCCGATCTACTCTCCCCCACCCTACCTATGGAGCCAGAGTCAGAGCCAGCACTTGCCAGAATCAGTGAGTGAGCAAGGGGCACCTCTAGAGCGAGCAAGGGGCACCTCTAGGTCCTTGGGAGCTGAACAAGACCACCAAAGACCTACCCCTGAGAGCAACTACACCTGAAACCCTGGCAGGCTGAGGAGTGCAGACCATGGGCACCCCCAGGAAGGCAGCACAGAGAAGAGCTGCGAACAGCAGAGGTGGAGATTCAAGAGCTTTCCTCAGGCAAAATCCTTGCTCCTTAACTCCATACACAGAGAACCTGCCCAGCTCACTCAGATTTATGACTAAAAAGGGAAGGTAAAACCTCCACAGTGAAGGCCAATTGTGCACAGGATCAACAAATAGCCTCTAAGAAAAACAAAAAAAAGGCAATGACCCTTGAAAATTTTTATGGAGGAAAAATCCAGGCTACAGAGGAAATACAGGAGGAAATTCAAACACAGACAAAACCTTCTAAAAATGGCAATTGTCCACAAGCTCTGGAAGAATTTAAATTGGAGATTATAAAAAAGATGGAAGCCTTCTGGCAAGAGAAGTGGGAAATGGTTCAAAGAGAAAAATAAAAAAAATTATAGCAGAAAATCAAAAGATTAAAGCAGAAAACCAGGCCTTAAGGACCAGAATTGAGCAACTGGAAACCAATGATCTTGCAAAACAGCAAAGTCAAAAGACTGACAAAATAGAAGAAAACATAAAATATCTCACTGAGAAGAAGACAGATCAGGAAAACAGAGGAATGAGAGACAATGTGAGAATCATTGCTCTACCTGAAAAACCAACCAGAAATAAACAGAAATCTTGACATCATACTATAAGAAATCATCCAAGAAAATTGCCCTGATGTTCTTGAACAAGGAGGCAAAATAGACATTGAAAGAGTTCATAGAACACCTCTACACTAAATCCCCAAAAGAAACTCCCAGGAATGTAATTGCCAAATTCAAGAACTTTTAAGCTAAGGAGAAAATTCTACAAGGAGCCAAAAAGAGAGAATTCAGATACCAAGGAGCACCAATTAGGATCACACTAGACCTGGAAGCTTCCACATTAAAGGACCTCAAAGCCTGGAACATGATTTCAGAAAAGCAAGAGAACTGGGTCTTCAACCAAGAATCACCTATCCATCAAAACTGACTATATACTTTCAGGGGAAATTATGGACATTCAACAAAATAGAATATTTCCAAGTATTTGTAAAGAAAAGACTAGAACTAACTGGAAAGTCTGATATCCAAACACAAAGATCAAGAGAAACATGAAAAGGTAAATAAGAAAGAGAGGGAAAAGGGGAAAATATTTTTTTAATTCAAAATCCCTTCTTTAAGGGCTACCATTAGATCAAATTATATATATTAATATATGGGGAAAATGTTATTTGTAACTCAAAAATTGTATTCATTATTATAGTAATCAGAATAATCACTCATAGGAAAAGACTGGAGGCATTAAGGGCTATAAGATGATATGCAAAAAAGAAAAAGGGTGTGTGTGGGGGAACCGAAGATGGTACCAAGAGATACTTGAAGAAATAAAATACATAAGATAATCTTTTTCACACAACGATACACTTGGGAAGGGGAGGGGAAGAATACTCTTATAAGAATGAGAGGAAGAGAGTGCTAATAGGTAATACTTAAACCTTACTCTGTGAAATCAATTCTGAGAGGGAAGAGCATCTAGATCCATTGGGATCTTGAATTATATCTTATCCTACAGGGTAAGTGAGAAGGGAAAACTAAGGGGAATAGGGGCAAGGAGTATAAAAAGGGAGGGAAAGAGCAGTGGGGAGGGAACTTAACAGACCCTAAAAAAACCCAACAATAAGGGAACAAAAAGGGAGGAACCAGAAAGGGAAACATATCAATGGAGGGGATTAGGGGGATTGATTAAAAGTAAATCACTGGTTTAAAAGGATATAGCAAAAGAAGAAAGGACAGAACTAGGATAGGATATCAAAATGCTAGAGAATTCACAAGTGACAATCATAACTTTGAATGTGAATGGGATGAACTCACCCATAAAACGTAGATGAATAGGAGAGTGGATTAGAATCCAAAAACCTACCATATGTTGTATACAAGAAACCTGAGGAGGGTAGATACTCACAAGGTCAGAATTAAAGGTTGGAGCAAGACCTATTGGGCCTCAACTGATAGAAAGAAGGCAGGAGTCGCAATCATATCTGACAAAGCCAAAGTAAAAACAGACTTGATTAAAAGGGATAGGCAAGATAAATACATCCTGATAAAAGGGAGTATAGACAATGAGGAAATATCACTAATCAACATGTATGCACCAAATGGTATAGCATCCAAATTTGATTCCATCACTTCTTTGTCTAGAGGTGGGCAGCAAACTTCATCACTGGTTTTCTGGAATCTTGGTTGGTCATTGCACCAATCAAAATCCTCTTAATACTTTCATAGAAATGAAATAGCTTTTAAAACTATGTTCATGCTTCCTCCTTCTACATTGAATACATTTTATGTCTCCATATATGCTTATGTGTTGTTTTCCCTGGCGGAACGCACACTCCCTGAGTGCAGGGATTTATTTTAATTTTTTAATGTTAATTTGTTTCTTTTGTTTTGCTTTTAATATTTTATTTTCCCAGTTACATGTAATAACAATTTTAACAGCATATGTTTTCCAATATTACATGATCCTCCTGGATTTGGTAAGCAATTTGGTCTGAGTTATACATGTATGATTATGTGAAACTATTTCTATATTGGTAAATATTGTGAGAGAATACTCACATAAAATCAAAACCCCCAAGTAAAAACACAAATAAAATGAAAAATAGTATGCTTTCATCTGCATTAAGAATGCAATAATTCCTTCTCTGGGAGTGGACAGCATTTTTTGACATAAGACTTTCAGAGTTCTCCTGCATCATTGAATTGCTGAGAAGAGCTAAGTCTTTCACAGTTGATCATCATATAATATTATTGTTCCTGTGTACAATGTTCTTCCTCTTTTTTTACAATGTTCTTCTTGCTTCACTCTGCATCACTTCATATAAATCTTTATGTTTCTCCCCCTGAAATCATCCTGCTCATCATTTTTTATAGTAGAATAGTATTATATCATAAACATATACCACAATTTGTCAGACATTTCCCAATTGATGCACAGCCCATCGATTTCCAATTCTTTGCCCTCAAAAAAAGACTTGCTATAAATATTTTTGTACAAATAGATTCTTTCTCCTCTTTTTTATTTCTTTGGGATACAGACTTAGTAGTGGTATCACTAGATATAAAGGTATGCATAGTTTTACAACCCTTTGGGCATAGTTCCAAATCACCTGAAAGCAGGGATTTAAAGAAATTATCTTTGTATATAGGTGCTTAATAAATACAGTAATTCTGTAAGTATATTATTTAATGATTCAGGCAACTTAACACGATTTATAGTCTTTGAATTGTTTAGGCAGAAAGTGAATCTGGCTCTTAATTTGGTAGGCTGTGCTATATACAGTTCTTGTGGAACTCTCTGTTCTCTTCTCTTTCCATCCCTTTGATCACAACTAGAGAATAGCTGGACTCTACTCCACAATTGGGGTAAATTCTCCCCTCTGTAATTCTTTCTCCTGCCAACTACCAACTAAAGTTTCATGATAGAGAGCTAGAGAGGAGCTTAGAGATGATTCAGTCCAACTCCTTCATTTGGCAGACATGACAACTGAGGCTAGAGAAGGGAAATGCCCAAGGTCTTGCAATTAGGAAATGATACTGAGGCTCAAACACAGGTCTTCTGATCACATTCTACCTAACTCCATCCCACATATAATACCTCAGGCTCTGGGAAGGGGAGGAGGATTAGATTTATAACTTAACTTAGATCTCATATAGCACAGTTCTACCATGTTCTAAGATCCAAGATCTAAATGAATCTGAGCTTGCTTTCTTGGCATTCTGCTTCTCATGGCTTCATTGAGGGTTTGGCAGCTACATCTACCCTAGAATCTCTGCTCCAAAAATCTCAATTCCTAAAGCTCCTAAGTCCAGGAACTCTACTGTCTATGCACAGAACAGAAAAGGTCAAAGAAAGACCAAAACCCCAAAGCCTGATTCTTGGGGTCTCAAGGACGTAAAGAGGAGAAGAAAGTAGCCCTTCCCCCACAACCAGCTTAGTGCATGGTGCTCATGCTTTGGGTGAATAAGACTTCCCCCCTTAGATGCATCTGGAAAGAGAACAAGCCTGCCAGTCTTAAAGATATATAATCCATTTCAGTGACATAGCCAATGAAAAAAAGGCTTTGCCCTCCAAAGACGTAGGACCGTATTGGATGTCTTCTCCCAGAATCAGGTCCCTACTATCTCTCACATGGATGTCTCTATCTTGGGTCATCTGGGCATGTGCCAATCCCCATTACAATTGTGATGTAGCCCAATTGATCATTTTGGAATAAGATGCAAGGTACTGTGCTTTCCACTATGCTAACTCCCTTTTCCTCTAGAGCCTCCCAGTGTCCAAGGTCACAAAAATGAAAATCTCTGCAGAACAGCACTCTGTTGCCTCCATATTATTCAGACCCTTGCCCCTGTATGAATTTGAGGTTTATTTATTTTACTAGGTGGGCAGATTTAGTGCCCATATTCAGGTATCCCACTTCTTGTTGTAAGCCAAGCTGCTATCAAAGTACAAGCCAGAACCTAAGGCAACATTAGGTACCTAACTGTTATTGACTAACTGAACACCATGTAGAATATGTGGCTTGTGGTAGGATACTAATGGAAAACTTTGGCCCTGCTTCCTCATTGTGTCTCAAGCTTTTCCCATTGCTTTCTCCTTGGTACTCTGTGACCTTGTACCTGTGGCTGCATCATGCTGTACAAAGAAGGGGGAGCTGGACACTGTCTCTAGTCTGAGAGTCTCTAGAGTTCCAATTGTTTCTTCTAAATTCACTCTGGAAAGAGGTTAACTCATTAACTGCACTAATGGCCTTGGAGAGACAGCTACCAACCATCCTAAAAATATGGTCTCTGTCTGATCACACTCTGTTTTGTAGATATTTATAGCTTTCTTTTTTTTGGTCAGATGTGCAGTTTCTTCTTCCCTTTCCCATCCCTCCCCACCTCCACTCCCATGAGTCAAAGTATTTCACCAGCTAATCATAATTTATCATTTGGTTTCTCTCTTAGAATTACATTTTAATCTTGCATGCTAATATTAACCAGCTTGTTTTGTCAGGATTAACTTCATATCTACAAGTTCGTAATGGGGATTTATCTGAGCTATATATTATACAACCCTAATATTTCAAAGGCACAGAAATAAAATTAAATGTTTCCCCTGCCCAATTGATAGTCAGTCAGATAATAAACTAGCATTTTTAAAGCAACTACTATGGGTCAGACATGGTGGGTGCTAAATGCTGAGGATACAACAACAAAACAACAGTCCATCTTTTGAAGGACTACCCAGTCTAATAGGGGTGATTAAATGTAAACAGTAATGTAAAGACATGGGTTGCATAAATTTGAGGTAGACTTAGAGGGAAGGCACTAAGATTAAGGACAATTGGGAAAGGCTTCTGGCAGGTGGGACTTAAGATGAGACTTGAAGGAAACCTGGCTCAGAGGTAGTAGGATGCCAAGGTCATTGAATTACAGAGAATGTGGTAGAAAGTAAAGTGTGAGTAAGAACAGGATAGAGCCCTGGGCTTGGAATTAGGAAGATTCATCTTTTGAGTAGAAATCTGGCTTCAGACACTACCCAGCTATGTGACTTTGGGCCAAATCATTTAGCTCTTTTTGTCTCAGTTTCCTCCTCTGTAAAATGAGTTAGAGAAGGAAATAGCAAACTAGTATCTCTGCCAAGAAAATCCCAAATGGGTTCACCAAGAATTAGACACCATTGAAATGACTGAACAGTGGCAACAACAACAACATATATGGAGCCTGAAAATATAGTATTGTTTCTTGCTCTTGATTTTTGAAATAATTTTCAATAAGTTTCAGACTCTTGATCAATTCTGGCAAATATTCCATCATAAACATTTCACTCTTCTACTTAATTGGTGTGATACCTCTTTACTGCTGTCCATTGTACTGGTTTTTCAAAGGATTCAATTCAACAAGCATTTATTAAGCTGGGGATATAAGAAGCAGTATAGTGCCTGCCCTCAAGGGGCTTATATTTTATGGATTATCACTGTGTTCAGGGTACTTTAGGATATTATTAGTCTTCACCTCTGGTTTCTGAGAAAAGACATGACTGGATGACAAGCAGAATTGGTGTCTTCTCTGTTATCTCTAGCTGTGGCCCCAAAGATGCACAAGGGATTGGCCTTCAAGGGATAGAAAACAAAATGACTGTGTCCTATGGTCTGGTGAAGTTTGAAATCTCTTGCTAGAGGACACATAGATCAATAAAATCAAACAGACAATCCACAAAAGTTTTCAACAAGAAATGGCAAAATGACACCTTGAATATTGCCTGAGAATTAATTCTCTTCAGACAGAATCACAGAAATCTTAGAATTTGAAGGGACCTCAGAGGCCATTTAGCCCAATCCGTACAGGAATAAGAATCAGCTGTACTATGTATATGACAAGAAGCCATCCATACTGTACCCTTTGGGGGTGAGGAACTAATTCCACTTCTGGGTAACTCTAATTGTTAAGAAATTTGTTTTTCATAAAATCTTGGAATTTTAAGGCTGAAAGCAACCTAAGAAACCATCTAGTTCACCCCCATCATTTTACAAATGAAGAAACTGAGGCCAAAATAGAGGGAAAAATTATTTGCTCTGGTTCACAAAGCTAGTCAATCTGTTGACAGGCATTTATTAAATGCCCATGTGTTCCAGGTATTATTTGTCCTCAAGAAACTTACATTCCTTTGGAGGAGACATATACGAATGTAAGTATAACCAAAATATAGATGTAGCACATGCCCTGTGGCAACTCTACCAAATCCCACTGTCCCTGATGTGGCTACTGCATTTCATTAGGGGTCTAGGAAATAGCATTCTAATGCTATAGCTTCTGAGCCCCCACCAGTATGCTCCCTCCCCCTAAGATTATTAATGATATAAAATATAAAATAATGATATAAAATAGCCAGACTTAATTTGTTTTTAGAAAGAAAACATTTACTTACGGAGGTACAGAAAGGGAAGTTGGTACAAACATTCCCCCCCCCCAAAGTCGATTATATACTCTCTGATGAGAGTTTAGAGAGTCCCTAATAAAGTGGACTTGACTTAGAAAGGTACCTGGAAGTTCTTTTATTGGAATTTTCCAGATGCTCCCCTTAGTGCAGTTTTTCTCTGGTGTCCTTGAATAGCTATGAATCTGCTTCCTGCAGTTGAATCAATCTGTTCTCAGTTCCTACTGCCAGAAGATGCTGAGTGGAGGTGGACTGAGGTCCTTCTCCCCCTCACCAAATAGTTTCTCTTCAGAAATTTTGCTGGGATGCTCATTCACAGTTCTTACTCCCATCTTTCAATCAACTAGTGTATGCCCAAGTTTTTTCAACCAATCCAAAGATGCTTCTTTTGCAATAACACTCAAGTTGATCAGGGACTTTTCCCACAACCAATCCAACATTTTTAAATGGATTTATTGATCATACAGTTTCTCACCTACCTTGTTAAGGTATCACTTACTTTAAATGGGGTGGGTGGGACTCAATTGACTCCCTCACTCTTACACTCTTGTCCGTTTGCCTGCTTCCATTTAAATATTTGCTTTTCTCAGCAAATCTACTGAAGTATATTTGGCAAAATCTATAGTCAAATTCTGGATAGCTTTCTAGTAAAACCAAGTTGTACTCTGGCTATTCCTTGTTGATTGCTCTTTTTAAATTTATGTGGTCACTTTATTTCAGACACATATCACTCATTTTTAGCATGTATCTATTTTAATTTTTAAAAAATATACGTGTTCTATTTCAGAATCAGCATGTGTAAAGGGTCTCAAACCAGCCTTAAATTCAAATTCAAGAGGTGGGAACATTTAACTTCTTATAATTTAAAAGTTTTTCTATGTCATAGATCCCTTTGGGCAGTGTGGTGAAGCCTTTGAACCTCTTCTCACAGTGAGGTTTTAAATGTATAAAATAGAAGATATGGGATTAAAAAGAAGTCAATTATGTTGAAATAGTTTAACCCCCACAAAACAACAACAATCCACTCACCTCCCCACAAAAGATTACTAACCCTGGGTTAGGAAGCCCTGTTCCAAGATTAGAAGTTAAAGAATAGATCCAGATTTTATTGGTAGGGGATACTCCTCACTGGAAATTAATTCCCTGTATGAACGAAATTATAGATCAAAATAAACATATATATGCATATATATATTAAAGTGTGTATGTATATACATACATATAAACATGTATTGGTCATGTAACTTCTTCAAACATGTTTTCTTATTTGTTCTATGAACGAATTGGATCTCCAAGGTCCCTTACATTTCTAAAACTCTATGTATGAATGTATGTATGTATGTATCTATATCTATCTATCTATCTATCTATCTATCTATCTATCTATCTATGTAGTCTTTCTCTATTAGACGACAAACTCTTTAAGGATAGAGATTGTCTTACAAAAATTTAGTATCTCTCCAGATACATAGCATAGTGATTGGCAAACAGTAGGTACTTAATAAATGTTGTAAATTCCTTGAAAAAAGGAATTGGGCTTTATTTATATCTGTAATACGCCAGGCTCAACTCAATGCATTATAACCACTGCATAATAAATACTGAATGAAGCACATAACTAGATCATTCATCCTGTTTTTCTCTTTTCCCTTGTTATTACCTAATAAATTCTTCAAATATCTCTGCTTGAACTTGTTGGACACCCTACATATTTCAGGATTTCAGTGGATCATCAACTGAGGTCATGACCACTTGTCTGGAGGCTATCTACTGGAGGAGAAAGGAGTGGTGGGGAGGGTGCTTTCCAGTACTGATGTTTTTTATTACAAAACTAGCTGGTAATGCCACAGGAAGAAACAAACCGAATACCTTTGTTTTCTTCTAACTAAAGGTCAAGAGGGAAGAAGAAAACATGTCCTTTCACAGTTTTTAGCTACTCAGGATCAAATTATATGCCATTACCATCACTACAGACAAATTTTATTAATAATTATTAGCATTTATATAGCATTTTATGTTTTGCAAAATACTTTGCAAAATTTACCCCATCTATCTTCACAGGAGTTAAATGCTATTATTCCCTTTTTAATTTTATAAATGATAAAACTGAGGCAGATTGTGTATTATCATTTATGAATATTATTTGAACATTACTTTGTGATTAGAAACTGTTTACACACAGAATGTTGTCCCGACTTCAATAACTTTCTGGAAATACTTGAGATGGCTATAAGAAATTTTGAATTCTCTCAAATTCTGGATCTATCTGAAACATTTTCATTCTACACAATTGGGACCTGTTTTGGGTCTACTCAAGCTTATATTTTGGGTTCTCTTCATATGATTCATGTGTGACTTGTGCATGAGAACCTTTGTCAAATATATTATAAAGTATATATTTGTCATATATAGTGTAAACCTTCCAGAACTTGAGAAGACAAAGGAGTCACCCTTTCTTTCTGGCTCTCTCCTCTACTAGATGACCTAATAAATTTCTTTCTAAAGCTATTTCAGATTCTGGGGTTTGGTCTCATGAACAACAATATAGTGTCAGAAGTGGGATTCCCTGGTGGTAGCCCAAATAAATCTGAAGGCTCTTTGGAACCATGGAAGTGGAGTTTCTGTGATTTTAGGATTTTAGAATGGGTGGGACTGACCAATCTAAGATCATAGCAAACCCAGTGAGAACCTAGTGAGTCTACTTGGGATCAGGTTGGACACAGAGAATTTCAGTTTTGACATACCACTTGCTCTTTATATACTTATTTGAACCCTATACTTGATAGGACAATGCCGACAGACTGAAGAATCTTAAAAAGAATTCATGAGGACCTGTCTTAGTTCTTCTTATAGCTCTGCCATTTATAGGATTAATTCCATAACCTTTAAGCTGGTTTTCACATTAACTGGTTAGTGGAAAACCAAATTTAGGAAGTTGTATTAAATTGTAAGTCCTTGTTACTGACAGATTGTAGCAATAATATCTAGGAAATCTTACAGTGACTTGGGACTAGAGAGGAAGAATTTTTAGGAGGAACCCCTTGAGGGCTGTCCTGAGAATGAGGTCTAATCTATAATTTCCAAGAGAAAATGTTTCTAGGGACCAGATGACTACATGTAACAGATGGGACTCAAAGGTTGTGTTGACTAAATTGATATTGGAAATGGGTTACCAGGAATAAGGAGACTTTGTTATAGCCAACCCTTCTTTCCTATTCTCTCCTTTACCAAATGACCTAATTTCTTTCTAAAACTATTTCATATTTTGGGGTTTGCTCTTGAGAACAACTGTGGCAAAGGGCATACCTGGACCCATTTCTATGTCCAAGAGTGTGTACATTTTACAATGTGTTTTTCATTTCCAGGTTTAGTACAATTTTACTTATTTATCTTTCTAATAAGATTTTGCTTCTATTAAAAAAAAGAAAAGCAAAAAGGGAAAACGTTAATCTTTTTTTTTTAATTTTATAGTATTTTATTTGATCATTTCCATGCATTATTCATTAAAGACAAAGATCATTTTCTTTTCCTCTCTCCCACCCCCCGTAGCTGACGCGTGATTCCACTGGGTACCACATGTGCTCTTGATTCGAACCCATTGCCATGTTGTTTGTATTTGCATTAGAGTGTTTGTTTAAAGTCTCTCCTCTGTCATGTCCCCTCAGCCATTGTAGTCAGGCAGTTGCTTTTCCTCGGTGTTTCTACTCCCACAGTTTGTCCTCTGCTTATGGATGTTTTTTCTCCTAGATCCCTGCAGATTGTTCAGGGACATTACACTGCCACTAATGGAGGAGTCCATTACGGTTCGATTATACCACAGTGTGTTTGTCTCTGTGTACAATGTTCTCCTGGTTCTGCTCCTCTCGCTCTGCATCACTTCCTGGAGGTCATTCCAGTCTCCATGGAATTCCTCCACTTTATTATTCCTTTTTGCACAATAATATTCCATTACCAACATATACCACAATTTGTTCAGCCATTCCCCAATTGATGGGCATCCCCTCGGGAAAACGTTAATCTTAATAGCCATTGATAAAAATGGTCAATCAAATAAAACAAAATAGGGAGCAAACAAGCAAACCTTTGGCCTTTGACAAAAGTAAAAGGAAATTAACAATTAACTGATGAGCAAAGAAAATGATTTTAGTCCCCTTTCAGGCCTGACCAAAACTCCCCCACCTTTGGCCTAGTTTTCTTATGCCTTTTTTCTTTTTTTAAAGAAATGTGGCTGTGCTGTGCATACACTTCCTGGTTGTTTTCTACATTTCCTTGAATTCATAGAAGGCACAACTGGACCTGCAGCTAAGATCTGAATGGAAATCCAGCTTTGGGCACTAGTTGTGTGACCTTGGACAAGTCACTTAAACTCTATGCCTCAGTTTCCTCATCTGTAAAATAATAGTTCCCTCACAGAGTTGTAAATGAGATAACTGTAAATTACCTGGCATTGAGTAGGTGGTATATCAATATTAACTATTATATTTATGATTTTTAAAACAAAAAAATATTCTTTACATTAATACAGGGGGAAAAACTAGATTTCTGACTTCCTGGGTAAAGGGGTCCCTGAAGAAGTTCTAGCTACGCAGGTTTCTCCTGTACTTAAGAAGTTAAGTGACTTGTTCAGAGTCACCCAGCCAGTAAATGTGGGAAGCTTTCCCCAAACCTGGGTGATCCTTACTTAGCTAGAAAGCCAACAATGCCATGTTTTTTGTTTTTTTTCCCCCCGAAAATCCTTACCTTATGTCTTAAGTATTGATTCTAAGAGGCAATGGGGATTACACGATTTACCCAGGGCCATACAGCCCACACCAAGTGTCAGAGATCATATTTGAATCCAGGTCCGCTGCACTGCCCCCTCCATCTACCCTGTCCCAGCTGTCCCCTCCTGTGGTTGTCTTTATTGAGGGGACTATATGCTGCTGCCTTTTCACAGTGCCCACGTAGCAGGCGCTTTATAAATGTTAGTCACTTAGTTATTATTACTTCTATCATTAACCCAAGCAGAGCCACCCTGAACAAAGTTCCAGAGTCAAATTTGTCCTATTAAATGTAGGCCATTTTATTGTTATTTTAAACATAAAACTCATGTCTGTTGCCAGTTGCAAAGGCAACTAGACTGGATCCAGATCCCCATCGTGGGGTCCTCGTGAAAGGCCTAAGCCTCCTCATCTCCCCACGACCCCCACCAGCTAGGCTGGGGAGAAGGCTGGGCGGGGTGCCAGGCCCCCCCGAAATGGTGGCAGGTCCCAGAGCCGGGTCAGGAGGCTGGTGGCAATGGCGCACTAGAGGCCCCTCCCGTGTGGCTCCTCGGAGAAAGCCCAGAACCGCCATGGAGAATCTGCCAAGAAAGAGTAAGTTGTGGTGGTGGGATGGGGAGGAGATGGGGGGCTGGGGGCGGGGTACAGGGATGAGGGGACGAGGGGCGGGGATGAGGGTGGGGATAGGGGTGGGGGGCAGCAACGGGGGCGAGGGAACCCTCCCAGGAGTACCAAGGCCCAGTCACCTCTAAAGATGCGGGTTTCCGAAGAGGAGACACTCGTCCCTCAAGAGCTCGGTGGCAGCCCCAAGGCGGGGAGCCGCACCTAATCAACCACCTTCTTCGCCAGGCCCCCTCAGGAAAGACACCGTTGAGCTGATGGGGCTCACGAGCTCCCTTGGCCTTCCAGAGCCTCGACCTGTTCCACAAAGCCCGGTAGAGGCTCGAGGCTCGGCTCCAGGAGCACGAGCCCTCCTCCTTCCCTCCTCCCCCCTTCCCCTCCTCCGAGAGCGTGGGCCCTCCTCCTCCCCCCACTCCCCTTTCCCTCCTCCTCCTCCACTCTTCTTTCTTGTCCTCCTCCCTTCATCTTTTCTTCTGGATTTCCTATGTAATTCTGTATACCATCTATTTATGTACGTACTTACACTAATGGGCATCCACCTCGTTTCTTTGCTATCAAAAAGTGTTACTGGAGTCAAAGATGATGCACAGTTTAGTGACTTTTTGTGTCCAGTTGATTTTTTTAAATGAAAAACCATTTCAATTTTGTGAAATGAAATTTTCCATCTTCTGTGATACTGTACTCCTATAAATGTAGCTATTCTTGCTATTGATTATTCATTCTAACCTTTATGTGGTCAAAAACTCTTTCCCTATCAATCAATAGTTATGAAAAATCTCCTTCCCTGCTCCCCTAAGGGGGTGATGGTAGGATCTTTGATTTCTAGGTTGTGTAACCAGGAGTAACTTATGGTATATAGTGTGAACTGTTGGTATAAATCCAATTGCTGCCAGACTGCTTTCAAGGTTTCTTAGCAATTTTTGATAAATTGAGAGTCTTTATCTATCTAAGTCTTTATGCAAGTCAGAGTGCTCTGGTCTTTAAGAGTATCTCCATGTGCCAACAGTACTTCATGTCCCTTAGAATATCTCTCCTCAGAGTATTAGGAAGCTTTGGTCCTGTATACTTGATCTTGTGTTGCCTTCCCTGGTGGGCCTGCTTCCAGTGCTTCCTGGCTTCTGGCTTTCTTTTTCTGCAGTTTTAGGCTGCATGAAGGTCCTCACTTAAATACCTTTTTGGATTATCTGATCATTATTTTATCTGGAATCCATTTTTGGTCTTTTCTGAAAGTTATGTTGGAGAGTCAGGTCATGGTTCTTTATGATCTCTTTCATGGTGCCATATTTGGATTTTGTTAGCAATGATCATTTTATTTTTTTTCAATGAACAGACATTTATTTTTCTATATGTCTCATTCCCTACCCCCTACTCCCCATCCTGACATTGAAAAAAGAAAAATAAGACCCTTAACATATTTGCATAACAAGCAAAACAAATCCATACTTTGACCAGATACAAATCTCTCTTTCTCTTTTCCTTCCTTCTCTCTCTCTCTCTCTCTCTCTCTCTCTCTCTCTCTCTCTCTCTCTCTCTCTCTCTCTCTCTCTCTTTCTCTCTGTCTCTCTCTCTCTGTCACTGTCTCCTCTTTCCTCTCTCTGTCTCTATATTTCTCTCTCTCTCTCTTTTTCTCTTTCTCTCTCTTCCTCTCTGTCTCTGTATTTGTCTTTCTCTGATTCTGTCTCCATCCATCTATCCATCAATTCAGCTATCTATCCATCCATCCATCTTATCTATTTGTCTCATCTATCTATCTATCTATCTATCTATCTATCTATCTATCTATCTATCCATCCATCTATCTATCATCTAATGTTCATTACTTCTGTAGAGCACGAAACATCATCAGTTCCCTGGCAACAAAGTTTACTGTGGAGATCAGAGTTCTTGAATTTTTTAAAGCTGGCTTTATAATGTAGTTGTTGCATGCATGGTATTCTGAACTCTGCTCTGTTTGCTCTGTATCAGTTCATGTTAGTCTTCCTAGGTTTCTCTGAAACCACCCCTTCTTAAAGTACTGTTAAGTAGTATCCATTACATTCTTATACCATAATTTGTTTAGCCATATCTCAGCTTAAGTACAACTTATTCATTTCTTGTTCTTTAGTAACTTTTATTTTGGTTGTTTTGAATACTTCTATGTCTGAGAGACTTTGTTGTTAGAAGACTCCTTATAAGTGGATAAACACACGTGTGTGTGTGTGTGTGTATAATGTTTTCCCCTTAATTCAAAGAAATTATAAACTTAGACCATGTCAGTATATAAATGAGAAAAGAAAAAAGTAGGTCATGTGAAACCTTAAGCTTCTATAATGCTGAATTTAAAATGTATTAAATTGGAAACAAGTTCTAAAACTGCTTGCCTTATTTTTGTGCCCTTTACAACTTTTTCCTTCTCTGTATTACTTGGTAAACTTTTCCTACTCTATTTACTTCTTAAATATCCTTTTCTATGTTCTTATATAAAGATGTGATTTATTAGGTAGATAATTCTTGGTTCATGGTTCATGCTTTGTAAATGTTATAGTTCTTGTCCTCCTTGAAAAATTCTCTTTATTTCTAAGTCATGCTTCATTTTTACCTTGTTTGTTATTGCTTCATCAACCAATGTGTAATGTCTTCCCTTCAAAATATAGCATTGTGTTTTTAACTATGATGTTTATGTGTGCTACATATTTGGTTTTCCTTGTGGGCATGCTATGTTTTTTTTTTCTGGTTGTATTCAATAATTCTGGGAATTGTTTTTCAAAATGTCCTGAAATATGATGTTTGGATTCTTCTGATTTTCTAAAGTTTTAAGAGATGTTAGTGATCCTGAGATTTTCACATTTTATGATTTATCCTTCTGGTCTCTCCTATAATTCTTTGACTTTTTTTTGCATTAGTCTTTCTAGCTACTCTACATTGAATGAAATTTATTTTTATATCAGTCTTCTGTATATTGTTTTGAGTTTTTATAATGTTTTCTCCATATTTATAGTTTTCTTCATAATTATTTCTTGTTTTTTAAGCAGTTCTTTTATGTGTGATTTAAAAAATATTTTCTCCAAACTTTCAATTCTCCTGTTGTTTGATTAGTATTATTAATCTTGCTTTATGTCTTTGTAAATGTTATTTATCCACTGTAAGGCATCTCTTGAGCTAGCTTGTTTTTGCTGTTTCTTATTTTTATTTTACTTTATTGTATCCTATTATTAATATGTGTGCTTTTTAGACTTTTTTAGAATTTAGATTTCTTTTCTCTTCAGCATTTCACTTTTTGTGTGTGTTAAATATATGAGGAATAAGGCTCCCCTCAGTCTTCTTATTCCACAATCTTTCTAAATTATACCTCTTTTTGTTGTTAAGGGTGTTAAATATTTTTGAACAATTTAAAATATAATATGTTCATGCTAACAAGTTTGAAACATGAAATCATATGAACTTCTCTCCTCCAACAAAAGGAATTCATATTGGATGTTCAGGCTTTGAGGATATAAATCAATGAGTTAGGAAAGAATAGAAAAGTAAGAGGCCCAGTTCTTCTTTGTATAAAACTTTGTATAAAAAATTATCCTGATTATTCAATTTAATGAAAGTCTCTCAGGAGCCAGTGCAATGTATAAGGAATTCTGAACTTTTGAGTCAACCTAACCTGTTTAAATTCAAACTTTGACACCTCTAGTTGTGTGATTTAAATCTCTGTTTCCTCATTTGTGAAATGGGAGTAATAGTACTTGTAGTATTATGTTATGGGAATAAATTCTATGAAATGGTTTAAATACCATAAGGAATAATTTAAAAGTAAAGTTAGGGTGGAGTCAAAATGGTGGTGTAGAAGCAGCAAAAGTTCAGACCTCTGGATACTCTTACTTACCAATTATAAACTAAATGCTCCTAGGAGACTGAAAATCAAACCTAACAACAAGACAGAGCCAAGGAACCCTCCTGCTGGACTCAATCCAAAAGGTATGCTGCCAAAAGCTGGAATCCGAGAACACTGGGGTTTAAGGAGAAGACAGAAGGAAGGTCCCAGGACCCATGCCTCCTCCCACCTAGAGCATTAAGCCTCCAAAGGCAGTGGGAACCTCTGGGCAGGCAAAGGCGCTTGTCTGGAGGGCTTACCTTGCGGGCAGGGCTGTGCCAGGCTCAGAGTGTCAAACACAGGTGGTGGGGAAGGAACTAGAGAGGGAGTACAGAATGGGCAGCCTGGTCACAGTGGCATAGATCCTCCATATTGCTCCAGCCATCCAGGAGGTTTTGGCCTCAGGGCACATCCAGCCCAACCCAGCTGAACTTAATCTCATCAAAAGACTTGAGAGGTCAGGGAATCCCAAGCTCCAACACCCCTCCCCCATAGATTGCTGGACTTTAGTCCAATCAAAAGCCTCCAGAGGACAGGGAAGCTCAAACTCCAACACCTCCCCCCCCCCCCCACAGACTGTATGGAGAGATCTTCTGTCAAAGCTCCAAGAGGGGAAACTGAGAAAAAACCAAAAAAAATGAGAGGAGCAAGAGCACAGATGAATACAGGGAGTAAAGAAGGGGTAAATATGAGCAAACAACAGAAAAAGAAGAAAGAAATTACAATTGATAGCATCTATACAGGCAACAAACAAAGAGCAAACAGAACAGAGGAAGAGGGATCATCAAATGATAAATCAGAAATACCAGTGAATTGGATACAGGCTTTGGAAGAACTAAAAATGCAATTCAAAACACAATTAAGAGAGGCTGAAGACAATTGGGAAAAGAACTTAAAAACTAAGATAAGTCATCTGGAAACAGAAAATAGTGTCTTGAAAGCCAAAATCAACCAGCTCTAAAATGAGGCAAAGGAGATGAAAGAGGAGGTAAAGGAGATGAATGATGAGGCAAAGGAGATGAATGATGAGGCAAAGAAGATGAAAGATGAGGCAAAGGAGGTGAGAGGTGAGATAAAGAGGATGGAAGATGACCTCCAAAGAAAACCAGTCCAGAAGGAGAAGCATGACCAAAAAGACAGGGATGAAATCTAGACTTTAAGAACCAGAATACAACAACTAGAATCAAGTGACCTCACAAGGCAGCAGGACACTATAAAACAAAACCAAAAGAATGAAAAGATTAAGGAAAATATGTAGCATCTCATTCACAAAACAGAAGATTTAGAAAATCATTCCAGGAGAGATAATTTAAGAATCATTTGTCTACAAGAAGACCATGACAAAAGAAAAAGCCTGGACATAATACTACAGGAAATTATTCAAGAAAACTGACCTGATATTCTAGCACAAGAGGGAAAAGTGGAGATTGAAAGAATCGACAGATCACCCTATGTACTTAAAGCCCAACTGACAACACTCAGGAATGTTTTGGCCAAATTCAAGAACTATAAGACCAAAGAAAAAATTTTACAAGCTGCCAAGAAGAAGTCATTCAGGTACCATGGAACCACAGTGAGGACAACACAGGATCTGGCTGCATCTACACTGAAGGACTGAAAGGCATGAATATGATATTCCGGAAAGCAAGGGAACTATGTCTATAACCAAGAATCAACTACCCAGCAAAACTGACTATATTTTTACAGGGGAAAGTATGGTCATTCAACAATTAATTACCTTTTGATAATTCTCTTGAGTTCTGTGCTTGGACATAAAATTTTCTGTTCAGGTATGGTCTTTTCTTTACAAACTCTTGGAATTCTTCTATTTTGTTGAATGATATGTGGAGAAAAATAAATAGGGACAAAAAGGAATACACCTTCTTTTCAGCAGCACATGGTACATTCTCAAGAATTGACCATATCTACTAATTCTAGTGTTTCTAAGATTTCATATACTTCTCTTACCTCTTTCTTATTTATTTTTTTGGTTTGATTTATCTAGTTCTGATAGAGGAAGGTTCAGGTCTCCCACTAGTATAGTTTCTCTATCTATTATCTATTTTATCCTTGAGCTCCATTAGTTTCTCCTTTAGAAATTTGAATGCTATGCCATTTGGTGTATACATGTTGAGTACTGATATTTCCTCATTGTCTATACTGCCTTTTATCAGGATATAATTACCATCCCTATCCCTTTTAATCAGATCTATTTTTACTTTGGCTTTGTCAGATATAATGATTGTGACTCCTGCCTTTTTTATCAGTTGATAACCAATAGATTTGGCTCCATCCTCTTACTTTCACCCTATGTGTATCTACCTTCCTCATGTGTGTTTCTTGTAGACAGCATATAGGGTTTTGGATTCTAATTCACTCTACTATTCACTTGTGTTTTATGGGTGAGTTGACCATTTATTAGGGCATAAAAACAATACAAACAAGTCCAAAAGAGCAGCCAAAGCAAAGGTTTGCACCCCAAAGAGACAATAAGGAAAAAGACATGTATAAGAATATTCATAGCTGAGCTCTTTGTGGTGGCAAAAAATTGGAAAATGAGGGGATGTCCATCAATTGGGGAATGGCTGAACAAGTTGTATATGTTGGTGATGGAATACTATTGTGGTCAAATAAACAATGAACTGGAAGAATTCCATATGAATTGGAATGACCTCCAGGAATTGATGCAGAGCAAAAGGAGCAGAACCAGGAGAACCTTATACACAGAGACCGATACACTGTGGTACAATCGAATGTAATGGACTTCTCCATTAGTGGTAATGCATTGATCCTGAACAACTTGGAGGGATCTATGAGAAAAAACACTATCCACATTCAGAGGAAAAACTTTGGGAGTAAAAACACCGGAAGAAAAACAACTGCTTGAATACATGGGTTGAGGGGGATATGATTAGGGATGTAGAATCTAAATGAACATCCTAGTGCAAACATCAACAACATGGAAATAGATTCTGATCAAGGACACAAGTAATACCCAATGAAATTGTGTGTCAGTTGTGGAAAGGGTGGGTGGAGGGGAGGGAGGGAAATAAAGTGATAAGGGGAAAAAAAAACATGCACAAGGAAAAGAAAGTACATTTTAAAAGTCAGATTTGTTATTTCATTAATAAAGGGAATCACTGATGAAGAAACTTTCTATCCTGTTGAAGGTTTTAGAGAATTTAACACCAGGCAATTAAGTGACTTTCTCAAGGTCACAGTGTCATTATTTGTCAGATATGGGGCTTGAATGCAGTTCTTATGGCATTCACAGACAACTCTCTACTATTCCAAATCCCTGCTAGATGATTATTATTTATACAGTGCCATCTCTCTTTAAGACATTATACTTGGGGGGGGATATAAGAGAAATGAGAGATGATACCTGCTTTCAAGGAGATTACAACCTCTATTTGCTTCTTAAGTATATTTGAGGTGGGAGAGAATTAAAGACCAATTTGTGGCTATAAAATACAGAATTGCATAAATGTGTTAGATTTCCCAGTCTTTGGGAGAAAAATTATGAAGTCATCAATTCATTAAACAAGAAGCAGTAGATGGGGTAACATGTCTGTAGAAAACCAGCCATTCAGAAGATTTCAAAACAAAAGAGAAAAAATGAGAAAATTCTATAAAGATTTCTGTAACAAATTTTGTTCTCCATCAGTGATGTTTGGACTCCTCTTTGAATGTTAAAAATAAAAAAAAATAGAAATGGGACCAATGAAAACAGAGATAGGGAGAGAAGCTGGATTGGAAGATATGTACACAGGGGAGGTTTGTGATGAAGGTAGCATAATTTTGTGGCTGATGAAGGATCAGATTTCATGATATCTCTTTTTTTAATGATTATTTATTCCCCCCCTCAATTACATATAAAAATAATTTTTAATCTTCACTTAAAAAAGTTAAACCAAATTCTTTTCCTCACCCCTTCCCTGAGATGGCTAGTAATCTGAAAGAGATTTTACATGGGCAATAATGTAAAACATTTTCCCACGTTAGTAGAAGAGAACTTGAACAAAATCAAAAAATAAAAAAGATCACATAACATCAAATTCAGTCTTTGTTTGTTGTTTGAAGAGGGGAAGAATTCCTGGATTGGGAGTGAGAGAAGACTTGATTTGTTGTTCTAACTACTACCAATTGTCTCTGTGGCCTTGAGCATGTAACCTAACCTCATTAAGTCTTAGTTTCCTAATCTTTAAAATGAGGGTGATATTATTGGTACAAAAATCTGTATATTGTAAGAGTACCATATCATATAAATGTGATTTTAGAACCAACCAGCCCTTAAGAAATTTTACTTTTCTTTATTGTCCCTAGTAGGTACATAAAAATTATTCATTGAATTGAGTTATGGAGTTGGATTTTGTTAACTCTGACATCTTGTAGTCTCTTGTCCTATTAAAATTCCCACCAAGAATCTCGTTTCTTCCAATCTCTTTCTAAAACCTTCCCCCTCCCCAGTCTCTTCTTAGATATCAGTGCATATTTGATATCTTTGCTGATTTATGAAAATAATGACCCTGGACAAGTTGTCTCAGACTTCTTTTGCTGCTTGAATGGTTTATGTTTTCCTATGGTCATTTAAGGGTTGCAGAATTCTTTTGGTGGAGATTAATATAATTAGGAAATTAATCAAATAATAAATTAGAATGTTTCTTTTTGACATATGTACCTGGAAATATTATTTACTAAACTTGTCATATCTACATTTTCATTCACATTTTTTCCTGCTCCTTTCTGAATCCCTAACATTTATACCCAGCATGCCAGAACCCTTTTTTTTACCTTTTTTACTTTGAAAAATAATTTTGTTGTTGTTTTGCAATTTCAGCAAAAAAGGATTTTGTTGAAAAATAAACAATTTTCTCTTCTACATCTCATGATTATGAAAATTGTAAATAAGTAGAGACTTTCTTTTGTACATTACTTTTCCAGCTTTGTAATTTGTTTTTCAATTTAGTTTATTCTTCTAAGATTTGCCTCTCCCACCCCACACCTTCTTCCAAAGACAAAATAAATTGCTTTGCCATGCAGAAATGCGTTGGCAGCATCCTACAAAATATTTGAGAGGGCTTATCTTTTGTTATTAATTTTGGAGAATTCATGGATCTTTGCAAAGTCCATAAAAAAACTGGTGCTCAGAAACAGGTAGTTATTAATTTTTTTCCTTTCCTTTCTGTTCTTTTTATGGAGAGGATGGGTGGGCTCACTTCCCCAGTTTTAATGATAGTGATGCATGAGCAAAGGTAGTCATTCTTCTAGTACTCTGATGGGAGGTAGTGAGTGTTCATCTATAAGAATGGAGTTTGGTCCTCAGAATGAATGCTTTTGGCCTGGATAAAAGGGATTGGTTTGGACTTTCTGCCATTTATCAGTTCTCTATATACCAAAAGTTCTTTGTATGTCTTACAAGGTCCCTTTAATTTCTTTTACTTTATTAAGCTAAAGTTTCAAGGCACTAAATATGTTGCTTAAAAGTCTTACACAGTGTACATTGAACTTACAAAGAAAGGCAGTTAAGAATCAATTGTTTGGAATACTTTTCTGATGTAGGTGATAACTACTGGTTTCATGAATTTTGAAAGACACACAGTGCTCCTTGGTTAAATGCTTAAAGATCTGCCAGTCATTGCTCTTTATCTTTGATGGTTTTTGTTGATATTTCAATAAAATTTAATTCAATTTTTGAAGACAATATTTAGTGTGAAAATTCTCTTCTCAAGGCTAGACTGCTAACTCATCTATAATTTATGATCTAAGAAAATTTCTTTTAGCACTGAGAAGTGAAGTTATTTGACCAGGGTCATGCATCCAGTAAACATCAGAGACAGGATTTGAATTCTGCTCTTTTTGATTTAAAGGCCAATCTTCATTTGCTCTGCCATGATACATCTCTTAAAAAAAAACAAACAACAATAAGGTAGCATTGTAAATTAAAAAGATCCTTTTAGGAGCATCCAGGTGGCTAAGTGGATAATGAGCCAAGCCTAGAATCAAGAATTCTTGGGTTCAAATGTGGTCTCAGTGTAACATCATTACATTATACACTTCCTAGCTGTGTGCCCTTGGACAAGTCACTTAACCCATATTGCCAACCCCTCCTGATCTTCTGCCTTGGAACTTATACTTAGAATCTATTCAAGAACAAAAGGTAAGGGTCAAAATTTTTTAAATTAATTTTATTTTTAAAAAATTAGTTACAATAACTTTCTCTCCGTTCAATTTCTTTTCTATTTTTTATGTGGAAATAGTCAATAAGAGCCTTTATTAAACCTGTTCCTCATGATATTTGTCAGATACCCCAAAGAAGTTTCTGACAAGAGCATTATGCTCATTATTGAAAAATTTAATTATGTTTTTAAATTTTTTTAGCAATGCTTTTATACAATAGGCTTGCACATAGTAGTAGGTTTTTGCTTTTATTTAAATTTCAAGGATCATATTTGCCATTTTTTTTTATTACTAGGACAAATTGATCAAAACAGCTAACTCATCATCTCTGCTTGGCTTTGAACATATTTGATCTCTTTCAATAAAATAATGATGATAGATCAGTTTTTTTTTGAGAATGAAAGAGATTTCTAGCCACTTAGACCTTAGCTGTAATTAGAGAAGGACCACTGATGCTTTGTCCTCAGGTGCTGATATAGGGTAGAGTATACTTATTCCCTATAGTGAACATCAGACCCACTTATTCCCAAGCATCCTGGTGTTCTTTTGGTCCAGCTTCATTTTTGAGGACTCTTGCCTTCTCTCTCTCTGATCCCACCTCTTTCTAGGGACCAAGGATTGTCCTCTCTGTTCAGATCAGCTGCCCCCCAATGAGTATGGGACATAGCCTCTCTTCTGCAAACCTTACCACCTGCAGTGGAATTTATTCTCTTTGCCATAATTAGTAGTTTCAGCACTGCCTTTGACCAAGACTTCTTTTGTTTTTTATTAATGCCTTTTGATATTTTCTTACAGACTTAATAATCTTTTCCCTCTGCATCTCTTTAAAAAAAGAAATAGATGACCACTGTCATCAGGAACTAAGTAGTAAGAAAAAAATGAATGTCCATGTCATCTGAATGTGTTCTGTAGTTACTTCCAAAGTTAATTTAGCTCAGAGGAAGGTCAGTATTCATTTGCTTATTTTGGAAGGTCATGGTCTTATTTTTAGCAATTTTAAATAAGAATGATAATAAGAACACGATTAAAGTAACCCATGTGGAGTACATGGGAGAGCCATCTAAGTTATGAATAAGCAGAGTCAGTTTAGATGAGAAACATAATTGCAGAAATCTTATTTGAAAAATAAAATAGATTACATCAAGGCTATATGGTAGGATTTTAATCAGATGTTTATCATTTTTTAAATATCAATTCCCTCTCCAAATAAATATAAAGTCAATTTCTTCTCCTTAGAAGCAGCTAGATAGCTAAGGGGATGAAGTACTTGACCACAAATCAGTCAGCCAATAAACATTTATTAAGCTCCTACTGTGTGCCAGGCATTGTCCTAAACTCTGGGGATATAGAAAGAGACAAAAGATACTCCTGGACTTTTCAGAACTCACAATCTAATGGGGGAAACAAAAAGCAAATAAATATGTACAAACAAGCTGTATACCAAATAAACAGGAAATAATTAAAAGAGAAAAGATCTTAGAATTAAGAGGGGATGGGGAAGACTTTATTGAGAAGATGAGATTTTAGTTGAGATGTGAAGGAAGTCAAGGAATCGAGTAGACAGAGATATGGAGGGAACACATTCCAGATGTGGGGGGCAGCCAGAGAAAATGCCTGGTATAAGAGATGGAGTGTCTTGTTTGTGGAGAAGTAAAGAGACCAGTGTCATTAGATTAAGACTAAGGGATGGGGAGTGAGGTATGAGAAGACTGGAAAGGTAGAAGGCAGCTAACTTGTGAAGGGCTTTGAATATCGGTCATTATTTATTTATTGATCCTGGAGGCAAGGGGAAGCCACTAGACTTTATTAAGTGAGGGGTGACATAGTTGGATCTGTACTATAGGAAAATAATTTTGATGGCTGAATGGAGGACAGATTGGAGTGGGAAGAGATTTGAGACTGGCAGATCCACCAGGATGCTTTTGTTCAGGGGAAAGGTGATGAGACCCTGCACTAGAGTAGTGTCAGTGGCAGAGGAGAAAAGGAGAGATGCTGGGAAAGTAGAATCAACACATTGGAGATGAGAAATGAGAGAGAGTGAATAGTAAAGGATAATATCTAGGTTTTGAGCCTGAAGGATCATGAGGATGGTGTTATCTTCAAAACTAGCCAACAGCAAAGGTAGGTGTTTAGGAGGATTTATGGAAAAAGAGTTTGGGCATGTTGAGTTTAAGATGTTTATTGGATATTCTTTTTTGAGAAGTCTAAAAAGCAGTTAGAGATGTGAGAATGGAGGTCAGCAAAGAGATTGGGGCAGGATAGATAGATCCAAGAATCATTAGTTTGGAGATAATAATTAAATCCCTGGGAACTGATGAAATCACTAAATGAAGTAAAAGAGAAGACAAGAGGACCCACCATAGAACTCACTGGGATACCCAGTGTTAGTGATGCGACCTGGATGAGCTTCCAGCAAATGGGATTGAAAAGCAGGGATCATATAGGTAAGGAGAGAACAAACCAGTAGAGAATGATGTCCCCAAATCTAGAGAGATGAGAGCATTAAGGAGAAGATAGAGATCAACAGTTTCATAGGCTGCAGAAGTCAAGAAAAGTGAGAATTGAGAAAAGATCATTGGATTTGGTTACTCAGGGATCATTGCTAACTTTGGAGAGAGCAGTTTGGGTGGGATGATGAAATTGGGATTTGAATTATAAAGGGTTAAGAAGAGAATGAGAGGTGAAAAGTGAAGACACCTGGTATAGGGGCCTCTTGAAGGAGTTTGACCACAAAGGAAAAAAGGAAATAGAAGATTAGAGTGGGGATGGAAAAGATAAAGTGAAGTTTTTTTCAGGATAGGGGAGAAGTGAGTATGTGTATGGGCAATAGGGAAGGAAGTTGGAGGATCTGAGTTCAAATAAAGCCTCAAATGCTTACTAGTTGTATGACTCTTGGCAAATCACTTAACATCTATGTATCTCAATTTTCTCAACTATAAAGTGGGTATTGTAATGATGGGGAGTAGGAAAAAAAAGAACTGTTGAGAGAGCTCTACAGAGACTGAGATAGAAACAGCAGTTGGAAACTGAACAAGGACTTCTGGGAAATTCTCCTGAGGAGAGGGGTCTTGAGGGCAGAGACACAGAGGGGAGTGGAAGGAGGAGCTGTTTCTCTGGGGCATTTTCAAGACACCTGTGGAGATTTCTGACACTGACAGAAATCTTAACATCGTGGGTTCTTGTTTGAAACATTGCTGGTTCCTGTCAAGAAAACTTTTAATTTCTTCAAAGACTTTCATTCCATGAAGTACTGAGATACTGGACTCAAATTGGTGAGCAGTGCTCTCCTCTTTCTCCTACCTCTCTCCTGGCTATGAGAAAACCTTGCAATTCAGTAATTAGATTTATTTAGAAAGACAATTAGGGTGACCCACAACCCCTCTAACCTTTACTCTTTGCCCCAATCAACAATTAAATCAAATAAGCAGTCAGATAGCGAATTCAATCTTTTTTATTTACATCTAGAGGGTAAGCCCATTGGCAGACTTCATCTTGTTGCTGGTTTTCAAGAAGACTCAAGAGGGAGGCGTGTGAGTGCCCCAAAGCAGCGCATATCTGGATTGAGGTCCCTCATACCTCTGCTTGTAGAGAAGACTTCCCTGTCACCCTTGAGGGCCAGCATGGCCACCAAGGGGCAAACCTTCATGGGGGGGAGATCTCCATTTTGTCTCCCTCCAGTAATTTAGGGACTCTGGAAGGGAGTACTGAGGGAAACCATTTTCATCAACCCTTTTCTCATTGTCTTCAACACTCATTTCTCCATCTAAGGAGTATGAGTCCTCTAAAATTACAGTTGGCTGAGCCAGTTTTAGGGTGAAACCTGTTGTAGGATGTAGCATTCCTCAAATGCAAGCTTTCCTTGGATCTAACTTTGGACAGCCTCTGCAAAGCATGTTCAGGGAACTAGAAGAATCTTTACCTTTACCATCTTCACAAACAAATTCCATACAAGTTCTTAACATAATTACTAACAATATATATACAGAGAAATCTGAATCAAACAACATTTTGCAACTCAATGAAGGGAACAGTTATCATAACATCATAGAAATACCAACCAACACAAATGGAGAAATGAACCCATTGCAAACTCAAAACATATTGAAACCTTATAGTCCAGAACTAGAACAAACACAAGCCAATTCAAACCAAGAATGGGACATAGGAAAAACTGAGTTTCAAGCACCTATGGTTCAAGTCAATCAAGATACAGAAAATGGGGAACCACAAGTAATGATCACAATAGGAAATGAGATACATAGAGCTTTACAATACTAATATTTCATCTCAGAACCAAGCTGAGTGGAGACTAACACTTATTTCCATTAGAGATGTTAAAATGTCATGCAATCTGGAATGGGAGAACACAAAAACCCGTACATGTATCGATGTTTGGAGGAGATTGTCAACTCCATAAATATATTCAGGCTATTTAACAGAGACTCAAAGAATTGCATGAAATGGGTATATTACAACAAAGAGTTCCAGTAGACTATTCATTGCACAATATAAAACCTGGAGACATAGTATATATATAAAGAATTTCAACAGAAAATCAGTAACAGATCCAAAATGGTTAGGTCCACATGAAGTGCTGTTTGTTTCTCCATTAGCTATAAAAGTTGCAAACAAAGATTCATGGTTCCACTGTTCCCACATAAAATTGCAAAAACCAAACATAGACACAGAACAATCAGAACACTTACAAACTACTCAAAACTCAGAATCAAATCAAAACTCCGAGAATTAATGAAGAAAACACAAGAGTGCTGAAAATTCCAATAATTAAAACCAATAAACATTACATCACACCCATATATTAAGTTCCAGTGCAAGAGGAAAGATCCCATCAGTCAACATGTAGATGACAGACAAAAATCCAACTACCACAGATGAAGAAGAAGAGCAAAGGATAGAAGCAAAGAAGAAATGAATCAACTTACAACAAAAAAATAGACAATTAGAACTTTAAAACTTGCAAAAAAGGACAGTGTAAGGAGAAAGACAAAAGGAAAACTGTATAAGTAAGACTAGTGTGGCTAAATGCAAAAAAACCCCCAAATTAACCTCACACTATAAAAATGCAAACAACACTACATAACTTCAAGAAAGAAGAGAACCTACAGGCAACTAGGTAGACAAAGGACATCTTGTAACCAAAAGGGTAAGTATGTGCAGGCACCAGGACATTTTAGACATGACATAACATAAAAATTGATTTCTAGACATGGACCTCATGTAAATAAATGAGTGTCTGAAGATTGCATACATGCAAAGCATATATGTAAATATGTATAAATGTATATACTTCCTAAGTCTATAGAGTTTTTTAACCTGACAAGGACATGTTTCATTTCCTTGTAGGGCTAAAATCTCTATGCAAGATTCAAAAACAAAAAAAACAAACAAAAAAAACAAAACCAACCTTGTAAAAATTCATCATATGAAAATATGTACATAAAAGTAGATAAAAATAGCATAACAATATTATTTTGTAAACATGAGTAGGTTAACATTTAAAATAGAAAAGTATATAGCTTAACATAAAGGAAATGAATGATTAATAAGAAAAATTGTTGTATTGTTACATTGAATTTACTCTTCGGATTTGAGAAAAACCTGTTTGCTGTTAAAAAATTGTTCATCCATTGCAACAACATTGTAATGCAATTTGTATTATCCTTTCCTACCCAAAACTTTCCTATATATCTCTCTTAGCATAGGTAGATAGAATCCTAGATAGAGTAAGATAGTAAGATAGGAATTTATTATTTTAGTGGGATAGAACATAGGATAAGAATAGTAAAAGACAATGCACAAGCTGTGTGAGCTTTTAGCAAAAGACTCACGAAAATCAAAACTGGGATATTGTAATGATGGGGAATAGGAAAAAAAAAAAGAACTGTTGGGAGAGCTCTATAGAGATTGAGGCATAAATGGCATTTGGAAACTGAACAAGGACTTCTGGGAAATTCTCCTGAGGAGAGGGGTCTTGAGGGCAGAGATACAGAGGGGAGTGGAAGGAGGAGCTGTTTCTCTGGGGCATTTTCAAGACACCTGTGGAGATTTCTGACACTGACAGAAATCTTAACATCATGGGTTCTTGTTTGAAACATTGCTGGTTCCTGTCAAGAAAACTTTTAATTTCTTCAAAGACTTCCATTCCATGAACTACTGAGATACTGGACTCAAATTGGTGAACCTTTCTCCTACCTCTCTCCTGGCTATGAGAAAACCTTGTACTTCAGTAATTAGATATATTTAGAAAGACATTGAGGGTGACCTACCACCCCCCTCAAACAACAATTAAATCAAATAAGCAGTCAGATAGCTAATTCAATCTTGTTTATTTACATCTAGAGAGTAAGCCCATTGGCAGACTCCATCTTATTGCCAGTTTTCAAGAAGACTCAAGAGGGAGGCTTGTGAGTGCCCTAAAGCAACGCATATCTGGATTGAGGTCCCTCATACCTCTTCTTGTAGAGAAGACTTCCTTGCCACCCTTAAGGGCCAGCATGGCCACCAAGGGGCAAACCTTCATGGAAGGGAGATCTCCATTTTGCCTCCCTCCAGTAATTCAGGGACTCTGGGAGGGAGTAGTGAGGGAAACCATTTTCATCATCCCTTTCCTCACTGCCTTCAACCCTCATTTCTCCATCTAAGGAGTGTGAGTCCTCTAAAATTAAAGTATTAATAATAGCATCTACCTTTCAGGGTTATTGTATGGATCAAATGAGATACTATTAATAAAGACTTAGCAGAATATCCAGCACATTGTATACTCTTAATAAATGCCCTCCTTCCTTCCTTCCTTCCTTCCTTCCTTCCTTCCTTCCTTCCTTCCTTCCTTCCTTCCTTCCTTCCTTCCTTCCTTCCTTCCTTCCTTCCTTCCTTCCTTCCTTCCTTCCTTCCTTCCTTCCTTCCTTCCTTCCTTCCTTCCTTCCTTCCTTCCTTCTTTCCTGACAGGAGCATAGGAATGAAATAATTTGCCCTCTTCATAGGAGTTCAGTTAACTCAAGGCAAGTATTTCCCCTGCTTAGAATAAACTACATTAGTTATAAAAACCTACCTGTTATTACAAAGCAGGCTCTAATGCTAGCTTTTGCCAAGACAGAGTTGCATTTGAAAAAATCTTTGCTGTCCTATAGCAACCCTTCCTTCTGTACACCTCAAACCCAATGAGGACCAACTTCTGCCTTCTAGGCTAAGGCCAGGTTAACATGGAGCATGGACAGACGAGTGCTGGAGCCAGCTCTGACCAGTAAGAACAGATTGTTCACTTTTCATTGTGAGTATTTACATTTCAGAAATCATTGCTGCAAATGTGGCCTTGACTGATTGCTTTGTTGATTACTCTAGGTCCTGGTGTCTTAAGAAAATGCTGATGATTCAAATGAAGCTGAAGAGAGCTTGTGCCTACATTTCCTGCCCTGTCCCATCCCCTGTTTTCACACATTTACCAACTCATCCTCAGGTATAAACCATCCATCTACACGTGGAAGATTGGAGCAGGGGAAATTGTCCTCTTTGAAAGTCTGATGGTTTGGGTTTGAGTCTTAAATGTGTTACTTACTTTACTGTGACCTTGGGTAAATCACTTTTTGAGTGATTTTGAGTTTGAGCCTTGGTCACCTCATCCTTGAAATGAAGTGGTTGGACTAGATGTAAAGTGCTAAGAGGAAGGACTGTCATTTTTGTCTTTTTATTCCCAGCATATAGCCAATCATTCAATCAATCAACATCAAATAAGTGCCTACTATGTACCAAGGCACTGTGCAAAGCGCTGGGGCTACAGCAAAAAGGCAAAAGACAGTCCCTGCCTTTAATGACCTCATAATATAATTGGGAGATACCATGCAAACAAATAAATACAAAGCAATCTACAGACAAGGTAAATAGGAAATAATAAGCAGAGGGAAAGTCCTAGAATGAATAAGGGTTGGGGAAGGCTTTCTGTAGAAGGTAGTATTTTAGATGGTACTTAAAGGAACCTAGGCAGCTCAGTAGTCAGAACAGAGGAGGGAGAGCATTCCAGGGATGGGGGATATCCAGAGAGAATATCTGAGCCAAGAAATGGAGTATCTTGCTTGTAACAGCCAAGAGGCCAGTGTTGCTGAATTGGAGAGTACCTGTCAGAGAATGGGAAGGTAGGAGGTGGCTTTGGATGCTAAATAGAGCACCTTGTTTTTGATCCTAGAGGAGATAGGGAGCCACTGGCGTTTATGGAGTAAGGCAATATGGTTAGACATATATTAGGCTTCTGATAATTGCTTATTGACTAATGGATTCTAGCTCTGAATCAGGAGGATCCATCTTTGTCAATGTGGGGAACATTTTGGTCTCTGGGGTCATTTCCAGATCTAATTTTATAAGCTTGTGCTCTTATGCATCCTCTTCATTAAGTAGACAGAAGTATCAGAGATGGAATTGAGTTACATTGAAATAGGCAACTGAGGGAGACTGTGAATCTCTGCCTATGAAGAAGACCAAAAGCTCAATTCATATGTTGTCAAGGTTTTATTGAGTTTTTAGCACCAGTCTAAGGTATGGAGGAGTCACAGAAGTGTAAGATATGGTCTTTGCTTCAAATTGCTTAGCTATTCACTTGCCTAAAGACAAATAGCCTAGAGAGTGTCAGGAAGTTTCATTCTGTGCCCAAATTCTCAAATACCTGGTATGTGCACATAGAGTAGAGAGGTGGTTATAGAAGCAGGAAGTTCTGGATTGAGTCTTGTATCTGGCACTTAATGGCAGTTGGACTCTGACAAGTTACTTAATTTCTCAGTGCTCTAGTCAACCAACTCTCCAAGACCATAAGTTGCAAAGAAGTTAGTAACTTGCATTGGTAGAGGAACTTTCCTCACCTGGAGATTCCCTAGATCTAGGAAATTATAGGTCTAATCTTTGTCATTATGGATAGAAAGGGGACAGAACAAAATATGGATAATTTTGAGAGGCTATAGAGTTGTATATTGGGAAGCTGCCCCCATTCCTTCCCTATTCTTCCTTCCCCACTCTTGGTAAGCAAAGTCTATCCAAAACTCTTGCCTTTTGAAATACTTTTATTTCTTCATTGCTCAGCTCAGATGCTCCTTTCTCCATGAAGGCTTTCCATGACTTCTTAGCTGATCCTTCATTCTCAAATTTTCCTAGGGTATTTTTTTTACAACTCTCTTTTGTCCCAATCAAATACTGCTTTGTGTTATACTTATTTGTGTAAATATGTTATACTCTACTGGACCTTTTTGCCAGTCTTTCTCTACCCTTCAAATAACTCCAAGTATTTGATTGCAAGATGCTTGAAAGGTCCTTGTGAGGTAGCATTCATTATGTAGTACAAAGAGTAATGAATTTGGAATCAAGAAACCCTAGGTTCAAATCCTTTTTCAGACACATACTAATTCTGTGATGCTAGGCAAGTCACTTAATCTCTGTCTGTCTCTGTTTCTTCTTCTGTAAAAATGAGGGAGTTAGTTTTCTTGTGACAAGGAAATATTCGGAGACACTGGTTTCCACATAAGAAAAATCAATTTGTTGATTAGGGTAGCAAATAAAGATTCGTGATCTGTGATCAAAAGCAATTCATCCAGAGTCTTGAATTATTTAGAAATACAATTGTGCAAGCTCCTTATTCAGCTCGCCTCCAAACAACCCAAGATATCTCTAATTGGTGGATATTTAATGATAAAGTGGTCTAATATTTTCCAGTCCCTCCCTGATTCCCTCATGATGATTGAGAAGTAACAGCTAATCACTGGATTGTAATATCCTTGCTGACTTAAATGGAGAAATCAGGTTAGGTCTGGTTAAATTTGACTTCCATCATTCATCCTAATGGAGAGAATCAAGGATATGGCCAAGCTGCCTCTGGACATACTTGGCTAGAACCGATTTGTTTACTAGAAAGGATGAATTTTAGGAGATCAGTCTTAATTATTGCAATTTTAGAGTATGTTCTGGGGCAAGGAATGTAAGGTACATTCCTAGGTATGTCAGGACAAAAGAATGAGGAAAAGGCTTGGACTTAAAATGTTAGAGTGACATTAGAAATATCAGTGATATAGTATTATGAACAATTCTTCTATGAGTTTAGGATCTCCCACAATACATTTCCTTTACTTCTTTATTTAAATGTTGCTGAATGGAGCTGGAGGAAGTCATGAAACCTGCTCATTAGGCCCACTTCAAATTTATATTACCAAATCTCAAGGTAGTCCTTCTACTCCTCCCTCCTTGATTCTTGATCCCTCTTTCCAAGCAATGCTTTTAGACTATTTCTTCATTCTTCAAGACTCCCCTACCTCTTTTCCTCCCCTTCCCTCTTAGCCGAAGGACTTTTCCTTATGCTTCAGTGAAAAAATTAAGGCCATTTACTGCCAGCTCCCTCATACCTCTTTTTATCTTGACTCTTACTGACATTATCATACATTATGGATAAAAGAGTGAATGAATGAATGAACAAATGAAAAATGATTAGGTGTGCTATGTCAGCATTGTGGAGTGCTGGTGATACCAACTCTCATCCCTATCTCTATAACATTTCTTATGCATCATCTTTTCTCCACCATCTTTGTTCAAACCCTAATCACTTTTTCCCTGAATCACTGAAATGTTTTAGTTACAATTTAAGTTCCTGTCTCAAGTTTTTCCTCATTCAAATCCATTCTCCACACAGTGATTTCCCTTGGTGCACTGATCCAATAGCGTCACCATATTACTCAATAAACTTCAGAGGCTCCCTATTACCTCTAGAATAAAGTATAAATTCCTCTGGCATTTAAAGTTCTTCACAATGTGGTCCTTTCTTCCAGATTTCCTGCCTTCTACTCACTTTATGGTCCATTGGTACTAGTATCCTTGCAACACTTCTCATACAACACTTTACTGCCTGTCCTTGAGCCTTACTTCCGATGCCTGGAATGCTTTCCCTCCTTCTTCTACCTGGTGGAGTCCCTAGCTTCCATTGAGTTTCCACTCAAGTGCTACCTTTTTTTAGGAGGTCTTTTTTGTCATCTCCTCACCCTTCTCTTCTGAAGTTACCCTCTACCCATTCTACTTTGTATTAGACATGTACCTATTGAGTCCACCATTAGAACAGAAGTTTCTTGAAGTTTTTCCTTTGTTTCCTAATGCTTGGCATAATCCTAGTACATAATAGATCCTATTTATTAATTTATAGCTTGATTGAGGGAAGGGACTGAGTTTTCATTTTTCATCTTTGAAGTCTTTAGCTCCTATCAGAGTGGCTTCCATATAGCAGATAAGGGTGGGGCAATGAATGAAGCATTTACAAAGAATATACTATAAACAAAGTTAAAGATTGGAGAATTTAAATGGAAAAGTAAGATAGTCCTCAAAGAGCTCACATTCAAATGGGGTTAGACAATGTACATGGAAGGGTTTCAACTATAGATTAGATGAAAAGGTCCCATGATCTGTAGGGTACAGGGGAAAAAACAGGTGTTAATTTTTCTTCTTTATTGTCATTTCAATTGTTAAAATTATATCAATTTCTGATATTAAACTAAGGAAAATGATATTTATTTTTATTTATTTTTTATATTTATTATTGGGTCTGTGTTTCCAGTGTCCATCCCCTCCCCCCAATTAATTAGGCTAAAAATGGCTCTTGTCCAGTTGATATTTTTGAAGGCTGCCATTCAAATTCTACCATTGCTGAATGCTTGGGTTAATGTAAAATGCCACACTTACTGTTTCTGTGTAGGCTAATGCCCTTTACTTCTCCTTTGGCCAAGAGATTTCATTTTGATTCCCTGCAACCTTGAGGACCCCAACATGCTTACTTTTTAAAAACTAAACTATAGAGGGAAGAAGATGTCCCTCTTTTTTTTCTTTTATTTGGGAAATAGCCCTTGAAAATGACATTTGCATTAATCTTTCCATTTTGGGGAAGGAGGGAATGAGGATTAATGGATATGTAAACATGTAGGTGAACTTGGCTGTGTGATCCAATATTAAAAATGTGATTTATTACTAAAAAAACAAAAACAAAAAACCACCTCCTTTTGGAGTGTTCCACATCCAGTTCTAGGCAAGTCCCTTAACTGCTCTGATCACTTAAATGGAGATCATAATACTTTCAACAAGGAAGTGGATTAAAGAAAAAATCTCAAATTTCTGTGAGCTTGATGGCTTATAGAATTTTCTCACAAGAGTCCTCTGAAGTTTGCAACATATTTTTATTTCTGATTTGGAGTTGCAAAAATGAAATGCTCAAGTTTACATGGCCAGTAACTGTCAGGACAGGATTTGAACTGTCCCCTCCATATTCCCAAGTGTACTCTCTTTCTGCTTCATCCCTATATAAATATGACAGTGCTTTTTTACTTTTTGTTGAATGTGAAAAATGATTGAAAGTATCTACAACGACAGATGTGAGGAAGTAGGGCTGATAATTTTATTGGTTTGGGGAAATTTCCTGGGTGAGAAAACTCTATCAATGTAGTTTTATACTTTCTTAAGAATCTATTCTAGACTTAGAGTTGTAGGAATTTAAGTGACTTGCCCGCTGAGGCAGAACTGAAACCCAGATTTTCTTGGTTCCATGCCCTGTCCACTACACCATGCTGCTTCTCATGATGATGAAATGAAAGTAAGTGATTATCTAGCCAGTCAGCAGCTGAAATCACCAATTTGGCTTCTACTTTGCTTAAAATATAAAGTTATAATAAATTTTTGTTTGACTTCTTCATGGTATATTTTGATACTAGGAAAACTCATTACTTGCTATATCATATGAGCTGAGTGAAAGGCCCTTTCACTTGGACTTTATGGGTGTTTGCTTGCGATGGGAAACTCAGATTCCCAATTATCTTGACTCATTCTCTGCTCAGGGTATCAAATGATGGCTGGTGCTAGCCAACAGTGATTAAAAAAAAACAAAATCTAAACAAAGCTAAGACTCAGCATTCTATGACATCATGGAATCTATTCTTTTCAATGATAATTTTGTAAACAAAGCACTGAGCTTCATTTCCTGGCTTTGACATAGCCACAATTTCCATTGTTGTTGGGGATGAAGTACTTTTCTTTCTTTGGCTGTAGATGAAGGATTGACAAGTTTACAATTGTGTCATTGGCATTGGGAGTTACTCTGCAGGTATCACTGACTTAATTCCAGATGTAGATTTTCCCTTCTCGCTCCTTATGAAGAGGCATTGCCCCTACCTGTTGTTCTCATTTTCAACTCTGGAGTTACCAGCATCTATGTCACTGGACATAAGTACCTCAGTGGCAGTGACTGTTTTCATTTTTATCTTTATGTCCTCAGTGTCTTGGAGAGCTGGGAACCTAGTAGACTTTTGATAAGAGCTTGTGAATTGAAGCTCATCCAGTGGTCCCAACCCCTTAAAGAGCAAGGACTCTCTTTCAACACAGACCTTTTGTGGACCCATGCATGGCAACTGATTGTGTTGTCTCCATGGATTGAGAAAATCTAAAATGGGAAAACTTCTATGAATTCAGTAACGCTCAAATGAATTTTCATTTTCTTCACACTATCTATGTATACACTTGAAAAATACCAATGCACTTCGGGGTGAGATGCTATTCATTCCATTTACAGAAGGTTTGCTTGTGTATTTAGTGATCTGTGGATGCTTCTATATGAAAGGAGTAAAATGACTTTATTCCCCCCAACTCCCAAGGCTGTGGAAAATGGATCCAGTCTAATCCCTTTATTGTAAAGGTGAAGAAAATGAGATTCAGTGAGATGAAGTGATTTGCTAAAGATAATTATAATATAATAATAATAACTATTTACATAGCACTTACTCAGTGCCAGGTACTGTGTGAAATGCTTTACAGTGGTCTCATTTTATCCTTACAAACCTGGAAGATAGGTGCTTTTATTATACTCATTTTACAGATGAGAAAACTGAGATAAACAAAGGTTAAGTGTCTTGCATGGGTTCCTATGGCTAGCAAGTGTCTGAAGTTAGTTTAAACTTGGCTTTTCCAGGCTCAGTACTCTGGGTACTATGGTGCTGCCCAGTGGGTAAGTGGCAGACATTTGTTGCCATGTTCTCTGACTTCTCATTCAATGACTTCTCTTTCTATATGAAGCTGCCTCTCTGAACCTAGTTCTTCTGGGAGATACTTGAAGGGAATCTTAGTATGATTCTGCCTCTTTCTACTATAGACCCTTTTTAGTGCTGTCTTTGACCAGGTGTTTTTTTTTTGACCTTTCCTTTCTAATGTTTTTTTTTGGTCCCATTTTTTTGTCTTTTCCTTATTCCTTTCTTTCTCCCATGACTATCCCTTAATCCTTCTAGTGACATTGAGGGGTATTGCTTCCCTGGGACTCTCATTTTTACTTGTAGGCTGCAGATACCATATGCAGATTCTCCCTTCTTTTTCATATAATATGTGTGACCTTTGCATTTTATTCCCTTCACTCAGGGATTTTGCCAGTTTTACCTATAATGGAAAGCAATTTTCACTTCTTGCCCTAAATAGTTAAGGTATACTTTAGGAGAATGCAAAATCTCAGCAAATTTTATCCCTAGTGTTCATCAGGACCAGTGAGGCCCAATTTCTAGACAATAGAATTTCCGTTTATAACCGTTCATTCTCTTGGATCTTTTAAAGACAGAGCTGAGGAATTGGGGTCAGTGGAATTTAACCGTGACAGTCCAGAAGTTTGTTTCCATTTGGAAACAGGAATCGCACATTATGTTTTCAGTGCATCAACAGCATCTGTGTAGAAATGGGTCAGTGGCCACCATCAGTGTGCTTAGATAGGCTTAGAAACTAACTATATGTCAGGGAAAAACATATCAGGAGAAAAAATACCAAAGAATCCAAAGCTGGGGGTGGGAAGCAAACACCAAACAACAAACAAAATATGAGTGTGCCATTGAACTTACAAATTTTTTTCCTTATACCACCTATTTGATGGAAATTTGAACTGCTTATAATCTTAAGAAGGGGGCTGTGCCTATGGATTTGGAGGATGTTTCCCCAAGAGAATCAATCTCAGCTGCCCTTCTGCTGCTGTTTTGGAGATAGAAGTGGACAGGGTGGATGATAAATACTTTGAATTTTGTTTTCAGTGGTGTGTTTGTGAGTGTTTGCGTGTGCAGAAAATCAATCTTGATTACACCATGGATTTTCCCAAGAGTTGCATCTACAGCTCTGAGTGCCAGATCAGCAGTCTTTCTCCATCAGGTGGACATTTTAGTGTGCTTTCCATGCCTCTAGTGTAAAGCTCTTAATCCTCCATTCTTAGTGCCATTAATTAATCTCTGGTTGGTCCACTTTTCCTATATTTTATCCAGCTCAAGATTTCATGCTGGCACAGTTTCTCTTCTGTCATTTTTGGGATGCTGTGGAAACTAACTTCCCTTCTTCCCTCCCTTTCTTCTTCCCTCCTTCCCTCCCTCCCTCCTTCCTTCCCTCCTTCCCTCCTTCCCTCCCTCCCTCCTTCCCCCTTCCCTCCCTCCTTCCCCTTTCCCTCCCTCCTTCCCCCTTCCCTCCCTCCTTCCCTCCCTCCTTTCCTTCCTTCCTTCCTTCCTTCCTTCCTTCCTTCCTTCCTTCCTTCCTTCCTTCCTTCCTTCCTTCCTTCCTTCCTTCCTTCCTTCCTTCCTTCCTTCCTTCCTTCCTTCCTTCCTTCCTTCCTTCCTTCCTTCCTTCCTTCCTTCCTTCCTTCCTTCCTTCCTTCCTTCCTTCCTTCCTTCCTTCCTTCCTTCCTTCCTTCCTTCCTTCCTTCCTTCCTTCCTTCCTTCCTTCCTTCCTTCCTTCCTTCCTTCCTTCCTTCCTTCCTTCCTTCCTTCCTTCCTTCCTTCCTTCCCTCCCTCCCTCCTTCCTTCCTCCATAGTAGAGTGCATCTGCTCTCATGTGTTAGAGACAGGCTATTTGGAGAACAAAACTTTTCCCAATATTCTTTTCTCAAATTGAATCTCACAAACTTGGGATTCTCTAAGCTTGCAGTGTTTTACATAGTGTGAACTTGTAATATTGAGTTGGGAACTGACAGACTTTCATTTTTCTTAAAGTCCTAAATTAACTTGAAAACAGCTACTTATTAATTTATTCTTGCTATTAAAACACCTGAAAATGCTAAGTGCAGTAGAGATATAAAGTTTAGAAAATAAATGGTTCCCAGACCCTCACAAAGCTTATAGAGTCTAGTATTGAGGAAAGATACAGATATGTGTAATTTTAACATACATTCTATTATAAGTGCATTAGAGTTGCAAGACAAAGTGCTATGTGTGGTCTAAGAAGAAAGACTGTTACTGCCAAAGGAATCAGGGAGGAGATATTCAAAGTGGGTTAAAATGAATGGGTAGAAATTCAGTGAGGGATAAGAGCAAGGTCTATGACAGTGACACCAAACTCAAAAAGAAATAGGGGGATAGAACCATACATAAGGATCCGTGTGAGCTGTACTTTGACTTGGAATACCACTTAGTCATATTATTTATATTTTATCATATTTTAATTTATTGTTAACTATTTCTCAATTATATTTTAATATGATGCAGGCTGTTTTAGGGAGCATGTGGCCATAGGCAGTGTGTTTGACACTTCTTGCCTCTGAAGTGTCCCATTTTGTGTCAATTCTAAATCCAAAACATCAAACCAACATGAATCAAGCTTGACTTATGATACCCAGGTTCATTGGCTTGTTTTTGAATAGTTGCCTGGGAGTTTTAGAGAAATGAAAGAAGCACTTACAAAAAGAAAGGGAAAAGATATGCCTGATTATTAAAAGATGCTTTAGTTTGAGTCTTTTCTGTATTATTTACTAAATAAATAATAAATATTCAATGCTGATGCCTTGTGAGCTTGAATTCTTATAAGGGGAGCTGGTGCCACCATTAGGAAGTCTCAGAAACCAATATTCTCAGGTTTTATCTGGGTAGAGGCAAGTGATCCAAGGCAGTTTGAAAGTCCCTATGCCCTTTTTGTCAGAAGGGAGCCTTTGACATAGGTAATAAGTAGCAGAGCTGGGATTATAACGTTGACTCCAAATTCAGCAATCTTTAACCAGGATGCCTCCATTTTACCTACTAAGCCTATGCTCTGAAGGTTGACTTGTTTTTCACAGGCAAAATTATTTTGAAACCTCAGGAGAAGACATCATTTCCCCTTCATATAGTAGATTGATTTTCTAATGGATACAATGGAAAGTTGCTCTGACAATATTTGCTATAAAGCAGAATTTGGAAGGAAGATGAATTGGTCTTGCTGAAATCCTACAAGAGTCCCATTTGAAGGCTTCTCCTGGCTGAATGAGTGTTAGATTGCATCTGAAGTGTGTGCTCTCATTACCTCCACTCTAACCTGAATTCTACCTGGAGTTTATTTGTTTCCAGAAATTGCTCCCCTCTCCACTGGGGCTACTGATCTCTAGTGGATGCCATCACTGATTTCCTTGGTGTTGCTCAGCTTTCTTTCCTAAATCCCTATTTGTACACGATCTTTAAAATCAGACCTTCTCCACATGTCATTTCTTGGGAGTCCCCTTTCTATTTTCTCTGGCAGCTATTTTGAGTGTTACTTTTTAGTCTCTCTCTGCCTCTGTATTCCCAGTACTCTTTCCATTTGATCAGCTTCTAAACAGCAGGAAGCTGTGGCAGAAAACAATATCAATAGCTTTTTTTTTCATTCTATCAAATGATGGCTTTCCCTCTTTGCTTTCTCTTCATCTGCTACAAAGTGAAATGCTTTAAATACTATAGAGTGTTGTACATGTGCAAGTTACTGTCATCATTAAGGAAGTTTTAAATGGGTCAGCCCAGTGGAATGGACAGAGAGACACCCTTGAAGCCAGGAAGCCATCATTTTGAGTTGACCCTGGGCAAGTCTCTTAACATATCCAAAGCTACTGGCAACTTGCTCATGGCTATAAGATTAGGGGTCAACCTGCATTGGTAGAGGAAGTTTTCTTACCCTGGCGTTCCCTTCAGCTACGGAATCTCAGGTCTAGTCTTTGTCCCACTATTAAATAACGAAATTTCTTTTGGAATCTTTTTTTTTTTTAAATCTCCTCTTAACTTGTGAAGTGAAAGGTATCGTAGTTCATTTGAAAGAGGCACAAGATTTGTAGTCAGAAGCCTGGGAGATTTGGAGAGAAGGTGCCAGACGAAAGAATCATAGATAGCTGACAAAATTGAATAAATGAGAAGCATTGAATAATGAATTTCCCAAATCCTGCCTCCTTGCTAGCAAACACAGCTAACCAATACATAGGAAGAAGGAAACAATCAACCCACTGCTAAGTAAGAGTGTAGCATAAGCCTTTCAAGGGAACGGAATTGAAGTGTTAGCTGAAGAGACAAGCTAGGTTGGCTTTCTTGTGACTCTCCTGGCGCGTCCCACTTAGTTGCAGCTTGCTTCTGAAAGAAGCAATCAGCAGCGGTGTTTGACTCTCAGATGTGTCTGTGACTCGCCCTCCCTGAAAGTCATTGATGTTTCTGCTTTAACTAGATTTAGCAACTTGAGATTGAAAGCGGTGCCCTGCCTGACATCCCATTTTGCAAGAGCTGCCAGTGAGCCAAATCACTGGGTTCTTCAAACCTCACAGAATTCCAGAGGAAACAGTTAATTACAGTCACAATTAGCTGTGAAGTTCTACTGTAAAGGTCTAGGAGTGTCATTATGAGTCAGTCTGGGCTTTGTGTGGAATCCATTCAGATAGCACCATGTGGCTTATCCCCTTTTAACAGGTTTTCAGGGAACTCGTGATTCTGTGTCCCTGCAAAATGTTTTGAGAACAGGGCCATAAATATTTCAGCTGGCTTCTTGCTGTACATCCCCAGGACTCCAGACCTGGTCCCCCTGGTTACAAAATCGCTAATCCTCAGAGGAAAAAAAATCCAAATCCGATCCCAACCCTGACTGGCCTCCATGGAAAGAAAATGTTACCTTGGGAACAGAGATAAATGAGAGGCTTATGGATTATCAAGATTTTTTTTTAAAAACTTGATGAAAATTTAATTTGTTAGGAATGGTTCATCATAGCATATGCCAAGAGAAGCGTGCCAAAAATAACAATCTGAAGGAACACGCAGGATCTAATGCTTCTGTACTTTTTGGAGAGTAAAAGAGATCATTGAAACAACACATGTCAGATGCCATTATCATCATGTTGTAGAGGCCATCTGTTATTACCCAAGATCAGGACCTGCTGCTTTCCCTGAATCTTGAGCTCTGGAAAGGCCAGCGTCAGATGAAATTAAGCACATTCTGTTAAAGGGATTTTGTCTGAGCTTTTTTTTTTTTAAATTTTTAAAATTGAATTCCAGCAAAAACTTTGAACCATAACACCACATTCTCTGTTCTGATGTGCGTTCCTCTACAAAACCACTTTTATTTATCTATTTTAAAAATATGTTTTTTTCTTCCAAATTAATTTTATCATTTCCCCCAATTATCAAGGATTTATTTCTCTTACCCACTTCTTCCCCTTTTAATCTCATGATTAAAACAAAAGAAACAGAAGACCTTTATAACAAGCACGTATAGTCAAACAAAACCGATTCCCTCATTAGTCAGGTCCAAAAATACGTATCTCATTCCACATTTTGAGTTTATCATCTCTTTGGCAAGAGGTCATAGCCTACTTGCTCTTTGGTCCTCTGGAATCCTAGTTTGCTACTGTATTGATAAAATGTCTTTCAAAGTTTTTTTTTTTAAATAATTCACAACCACCGCTTTTAAAGAACATCTAAAACTTTTATTGCTACTGTAATTATTCATTTCTGAAACAAAAGGATGTTAATGATACATGTGCACGGATAGGTGTTTGCCATGTACATGCCTCCATCTCTATTAAAAGGGTACTTAGAATATTTAAAAGCTGTCCATGGGGTTTAAGGGCCAGAGCAAAGAAATACCTGTCAGAGTATAAGTGGAAAAATATTCACTTTCTTTTTGATATTCTGATGAGGGCTTGAAAGCAGAATTTAAGAGTGGTTTTTAATGAGATACTTATTCGGTGTTCTGCCACTGTTACTTTCATATTGAAATATCATGCTGGTTTTATTAAACAATAACTTTATGGGTCTACCATTTTTTATGTTTCTTTGGCACGTTTCTTTGGCCACTATTTCAAATGTCCCTGCTAACATTTCCATTTGTCTCCCTGCTATTATTTTCTCCCTCCTTCTCCTATGAAAAGGTGGTAGGTGTTCTCTTTGGTATTCTCCTTGCTGGATTAAGACTTAAAAGACCAAATTGAAAAGAATGCTAGATTCTACACTAGGACATTCTTGGGGGTGTGTGTGTGTGTGAGTAGAGTTCTCTCTTAATTATAGCCCAGGATAGAGTAGTGATTTTGAAATTATTTAGGGATTTGATATAAAGTTGTGATGTTGGGCATATTGATCCAGATTCTGAGATAGCGTGATGTAGTGTATGAATCTGAAGATGGGAAGACTTGGATTCAAATTCTGTCTCAGACAATAACTATATGACCTTAGTCTTGTCATTTAGCTTCTCTTAGCCTTAATTTCCTCATCTGTAAAATCAAGTCAATGACCTCTTAGATAGCTCCCAGTCCATCATTCCATGTTTCATTGGATGCTCTTCCATAGAGAGCATTGGGAACCTGGAGTTCACACATAATTCATGTTCTCTTATGATGATTATGTATATAATCCATTAAATAAAAAATATCTTTTCAATAGTATTAAACTTTTCTTTCAGAAAACAATCCTTTTGGGGGGTTCTTTCTTGCTGCCTCAAGTTATGCTCCAAACTCACCCAGCCCTGTGAAATTCAAGGACATTTTTTTGCTTTCTTTGAACGTTTTTGAGCAACAAAGATGAGACCTACCTCTCACCTTTTCTTGGGCTTTGATGGATGGAAATGTCCCTCTCATGTGGCAAATCAAGACAAATATGCCTGGTCTCTCCTTTTGGGAGCTATTGGCCTTTGGAGAGGAAGTAGTAGAAGGAGACAAAGAATATGGTACCTGTTGATCGTTTTCTAAAAAGAACTTGTGTGTGACAGGCAGAAAATCAGCATGCTGAGGTGAACTTTTTAAGTGCTTTCTCCTCTTTCTTCAGGACTGTATGTTTGTTGCTTGTTTATAATATATTTTCCCCTTCATGACTGACCTGATGCCCATTTTCAATAGATCAGAAAATTGGTATTAAGCTAGATACCAGGCACTGTGCTAGGCAATTGGGACACAAGGACCAAAAAAAATATCAACTTATCTTACTCACAGGGAGCTTACACTCTAACGAAGAGATGATTGATTATTATTAGCTGGCATGTGGTGATTTATTTATTTATTTATTTATTTACTTATTTGCCAGGAGAGACTCAAGGGAAAGAACTGTTAAATAACTATCTCGGCAAATTTTATTAACCTCTCGGCACTACACACAATGGTTCATTTTATAGTAGAATGTAGTTGACTGCTAAGGGTTTAATACTCTTTAGGGACCACTGGGAAAAGCTTAGGAATGACAACAGGGGATGGAGGAAATTTAGTTCACAATTTAAAAAATTTTTGTTTTCTTATCTTGAGTATTGAGCAACAACAACAGCAACAATCCTAGCTAGCATTTGCATATAACATTTTAAGGTTTGCAGATTATTTTACAAATATTATCTCATTTGATCCTACAACAATGTTGGGAGGTAAGCGCTTTTTTTGTTTTCATTTTACAAATTAGAAAAACGGAGGCAGACAGCTTAAGTGACATGCCCAGAGTCATACAACTAGTTAGTCTCTAAGGTCAAATTTGAAAAAGGGTCTTCCTGAATCCAGGTCCAGTGTTTCATCTGTTTCTCCACTTTGATGTCTGTTAGTCGACTTAGGGGGGAATTTGAGATATTAGGTTAGAAATACACAATTTTCACATTTCAGGGAGTATTAGTTACATGATTTCTGAATCTTGAGGTTTTTTGGTTTCACTTGTTTTATTCTGTTAATTAATTGGCACTCCCTCCACTAGTGCATATCACAGCCTACCTGTGACTTCTCATTTCATGTGAATCTTGTCCTTGTTGTTCCATAAAGAATCCATACAGCACACTAGAGTAGTACCAATCAATTAACTGGTAAGTATTTATTAAGCACCTATTATGTGCCAGGCACAGTGGGGATATAAATAGTAAGTAGAAAGAGAAAACAATGGGGATATAAAAAGAAGCAAAAGACAGTCCCCGTCCTCAAAGAGCTTATAATCCAATTCTTCAACCAAGGGGCAGCAATGAAAGGGAAGAATGTGCCAGGCACTGGGAATGACCAACACAAAGTTGCAATAGCAGGACACAGAGTGTGGTTCTTAGGGAGCTGCAAATAGACCAATAGATCTATATTTTGGATCTACTTAGCTTGATATGGTTATAGACCATTCAGTATGAGGCAGCTGGATATGCATGACTGTAACCCAGTAGAGAGACTGGCCCTGTGTAGATCTCTCTCTGTCTCTCTTTCTATTTCTATCTCAGTCTCTATATCTTGGGCTTTAGGTCTGCTATTATTCCTCAGGTTCACCAAATGACTGACCCAGATCTTCAAGGATGAGAATGATTAGATGTCTTTGAAGCCATTTTTTTTGTATGTAAGTCAGTCAACAAGCATTTATTATGCACTTATTATATACTAGGCACTGTGCTCAGGTCTTGGTAGGACAGTGCCTACCCTCAAGGAGCTTACATGCTAATGGCGAAGATTAAATATGTTACACACTCAGAGTAGATGAGTTTGGAAGGGATAGACATTAGCAGCTGGAGTGACTGGAACAGACTTCTTGCAGAAGGAAAGTTTGGGGTCAATTCTTAAAAGAAACAAGGGAAACAGAGGGAGAAGTGAAAATGCAAGATATTCTGGGACCTGGGGAGAGAGGGGGCAAATGTACCAAAAGATGCAAAATGACTTTCAAAGAGTTACAAGTAGGACAAAGTAGTTGGGATGCAGAATGCAGAGAAGGCAGCAGCATTGCTGTCATAAGACAGCTGGAAATTTGGGAAGGGGCCAAGCCATTCAGAGCTTCAAAAAAAAGGGTCTTGTATTTGATCCTGGACACACTAGAGCCCATTGATCAGGGGAATGATATGGACAGACCTGCACTTTAGAAAAAAATCATCTTGGCAGCTGGGTGGAAGATGGATTGGGTTGGGGAGAGGAACTTGAGGCAGGAGACAATTTAAAAGGAAGCTCTGTGAGAAATTAGGAGGAACTGAATTAGAACTGTGTCCATATGGGTAGAGATAAGGGGATGTGTACAAGAGATGTTTTGAAGGTAGATACAATAATATTTGGCAATAAAGTAGCTATATAGGGTGAATGAAAGAGGAGTTAAGGATAATATCTAGTGTAGGATATAAACTGGATGATGGTGCTCTTGACAGTGACAGGCAGATTCATAAAGGACGTGGGTTTGTAGGGAGAGATGGTGATCTCTATTTTGGATCTACTTAGCTTGATATGGTTATAGACCATTTAGTATGAGGCAGTTGGATATGCATGACTGTAACCCAGTAGAGAGACTGGCCCTGTGTATAACTCTCTGTCTCTGTCTCTATTTCTATCTCAGTCTCTATCTATATGTATCTGTATCTCTGTCTGGTAATCATCTGCACAGAGATGATGTGAAGCCATCAGAAATAAGAAGATCACTGAGATAGGATAGAGTGAAAAAAGGACAGTTTTATGGGGAATGTCCAGAAAAGTAAGCATGACATGGATAAAGGATCCACAAAGGAGCATGAGAAGGAGCAGCTCGACTGATGGATGGAGATTCAATGTTATGAAACCTAGAGAGGAGAGTATTAAGGAAGAGAAGGTGATTGTCAGGGTAAAATGTTACCGAGAAGTCAAGGAGCATCAAGACAGAGAAAGCCATTCAGTTTGGCAAGTAAAAGATTATTGGTAGCTTTGGAGAGGGCAGCTCTAGATGAAAGATGATATAAGAAGCCAGATTGCAAGAGGGTCTGGAAGAGAGTGAGAGAAGAGGAAGTGGTGACACACATTTTTGGTGGCTTTTTCAAGAAGTTAAGCCACCAAGGGGAGGAGAGATAGGATTTTAGCTAGAGGAGATCATTAGAACAAGTAAATGTTTTTTTTTTTTTAAGTCTTTATTATGTTTATTTGTATAAAGAGCAACAAAGCACATAGATGTTGACAGGTTCAAAACAAGTCACTTTCTTAGCCAATCTTTTTTTTTTTTTAAGTCCTTACCTTCCATCTTAGAATCAATACCATCTATTGGTTCCAAGGCAGAAGAGTAAAATGGGGGTTAAGTGACTTGCCCAGGGACACACAGTTAGGAAGTTCCAGAGGTCAGATTTGAATCCTGGACCTCCTTCTCTAGGTCTGGCTCTCAGTTACTGACCCCCTAGCCAGTCTTTTTACAGATAAGTGTGACTAATCACCAGAGATCCAAGAAGATGACTGGGAGAGAAAGAGCTCAAAGCCAAATCAGTAGAATTCTTTGCTATTCAAAGATCAGTACCTGAATTGATATTTGGCAGAAGATTTGTTCCATTGGTATAGATACTGAAAGTCTGTACATACAAGGTAACTTGCTAAGCCTATAGCCTTTGTCTCAATTTGACAAGTCAGGAAAATGGACTGAGTTTTATATCCTAACTTGTAATTGCCAATGAAAGCAAATAATTCAGCAGGCCAGGTTTCTTGCTGACTGAAATACCATACTTGTGATATCATGAGGGTGTTACTAAAATTATCAGTAACAAAGAACTCAGTGAAATGAGACACCAACTTTTCAATAAGATATTTGTCACCATTCCATGATCATTGCCTATAAAGAACCACCCTCACAAATAAGCTCCTTGGCACACAATAGGCACTCAACAAATATTTTGAATGAAGAGCAAAGTTCAGAGAGAATACAAAAGTTTTAAATAAAAAAGAATCCTCTGCCCCTCTTCCTCCCCCCCCCCATTCCGCTGCTAGAAAACACCAGAAAAAAAAAAGAATTTTTTGGGCTGCTCTCACCCCAATGTCTATCAGAGTCCCTTGGACACAGTAGGCACTTAAATCAATGTTTGATCATTGGGATTTTGTTTTATTAGTGATTCAAAACCATGGATGAAGTTCTAAAAGTTTTTTTCTGTTGTTTGGCTGGTACTCATAGCATTTTGTCATTAGTTGGTAAACCTCCTCTGGGAAGTTAGTTATCAAATATATTCTTTCCTTTAATGCACACATAAGCCATGTGATGATGGTCATATGGCCTTCTTTTTGGCTAATCATCTCTAAGGATATCATCATGAAACTGGATGCTGAATCCAAGTAGATAAGTAGTTTGTGTAATGTGTCCCCATATGATATCAGAGGCAAGATAAAATTTGTGATGAACTAAATGCTCTGGGCTGTAACATAAGACAGGATTGTCTCCATCATCTTTTACAGTTTAGTACAGTTTTGATGGCTTTTGTTAAGCCCAAATCTCCAAACTTTAGCCATTGCTCATTGTCAACAAGAGTAGTTTTTGCTGCTAAATCTCAGTGAACATACTGAGAAGACGCCAAATAATCCATCACCTTACAAAGTTGTACTCCATACTATAGCTGCTGTTTGAGGTCAATTTTGTTCTCCTTCCTAGGAAAATATTCTCTAAGACTCCAGGAAGGCTAGAACTCCATAAAAAGTTTAATCCCATCCATCTTCTCTATCCTTTGTTCAAATCCTTTTGAATTTCACAATGTTTTCCAGATAAAGGTTCTTCAAGATTTTGATTTCCTTTAGTTTGGCTCTCTGGTTGACCTCATTCTTTGGCTTCAGGAATTTAACTGCAGCTTCCCCCTTGGCATTGTTCTCTTCAGTGTCATACCTGTGGAGTTCAGCTCTCCCAAACTGAGCCTGAGCTGTGAGACAGGAAGAGAGTGAGAGAAAGAGAAGAAAGGGAGAGAAGATGAAGAAAGGAAGTAAGGAGAAATGGCAGAGGGAGATAGGGATGAAGGAGACAGGAAGGAGGCAGAGAATGGAGGGAGAGATGGCAGAGGGGAATTGAATGTTTCTTTTTTTTTTCAGGAGAGGGAGACATGAACAGGTTTGTAAGCAGCAGAGTAAAGACCAGTAGTAGGAAGACATTGAAGATTAGAGAAAGGGGGAAGAGGGGCATAATAAAAACTTATTACCTTTGATCCTACCTGGTAAGAATCAGGCACTGTGCTAAAATTAGCTTTACAAATACCTTATTCTACCCTCACAACTGGGTGAAGTAGTTGATAGGATCCCCATTTTATAGCTGAGGAAACTGGGGCAAAGGTTAAATGACTTTCCCTGGATCACATAGATAGTAAATGTTTGAATCTGGATTTGAATTCGAGCCTTTCTTGCTCTGTGCTACCTGCCACTTATGAGAATGATAGTGGGGATAATTTGCTGGAGAAGTCCAAGATATGAGAACAAGGGTGGATATTGAGGGGTTTGCCTTGGAAATGAGAAAGGTCACTTCTTCATCTGAGACCAAAGTGAAGGAGGAGATGGTAGAGAAAGAAATCAGTGGTGTGAAATGATGAGAGGCAAAAAGGGGGAACTGTTGGAGAATGGATTCAATCTTTTCAGTGAGCTATGAAAAGATATCCTCAATTATGAGAGTAAGGGGAAGGGGCATCTTGGGAGGCTTGCAGAACAATGAGAAAGTTTGGAAGAGTTTGCCAGGAGAATGAGATACTGAATCACTTAGGGAAGAATAGAATGTTTGCCTTGCTGCAAGAGGGATCCAGTTGAAATAATTTAAGTGGGCTCGATCAGCTGAGTTTTATGATTTTTCTATCTCTAGCATGTGGCAGATGGGGGGAGTGACCCAGGGTTGGAGGCTGATGAGGAGTGATCATTGGTAGGATAAAGGTGGAGGAGAATTTTGGGTAGAGTACATTTTAGACTTTGTTTGGTTTACCTAGGGGTGGTTATAGGGAAGTGAGGAGAATTAGTATTAAGAGTGATAGCTTGGGAAAGAACTGAGGGATGGAAGGAATGGAAGACCGGATCAGTCAGTCAGTGAGCTTTTATTGAGCACCAGGCACTGTGCTAAGAGCTGGGGATCCAAATAAAAATGGACAGTCCCTGTCCTCAAGGAGCCTACAATATAATGGGGAAAACAACACAGAAAGCAGGCATTTATGAAGCACCCAATGCAGAGACATGAGGGAGAGTTCCAAAGAGGTCCAAAAGCAGTGTAGCTGGTGCAAAAAGTGGAGAAAAACTGTGTTGAATCCGTTCCTTAAATAGAGCCCATGGCACTGCCCTCCAGTCAAAGGGTCTAATCAGAGGGATAGAGGGTTTTGAGGAGATATGAGTATGATCTTGTGGGATGATGGTATTTCCCAGTGAGTTTCCTAGGGAAGGAAGGCATGATAGAGAATTTTGAAGAAATTCAAAAGCAGTGTAGCTGGTTGGAAAAGTAGAGAAATAATGAGGATAATAGGGATAGGAGTCATAAGGCTAAGGGAAAGATTATAATCAGATAAAGCAATTTTAGAGTTCATGAATATGGAAGTGGAAAATTTGCTATTAAGTGGCAAGGTAAAGGGCACTACCATTTCTACTAGCTGAGGTAGAGTGGAAGAGTGGGTCACTGGAAGTAAGTAGATTGAGGATGTTAAGGTATTTAAAGGGATTTTCAAGGCACCTAGTTGTGATAGGAGATGGAGAAGAAAGACTGTGATTCAAGTACTGAACTCATTGAGGAAGGAAAAGGAATGTTCTTTTGGAGAGTGGTGTCACCAGGATCTGGATTAGGGAATAGATTTGAATAATACAAACTTCCTAGGAGGAGGCAAGAAGAAACTATGGCTCAATGAGAGCGAGAAGATGGAAGGAGTAAGAAAAGATAAGGTTTGTACATTGGTAAATAGCTGTTTAGAATTTCTGGGATGGGCTGAGTATACTAAGCATAAGCTATTAAATAATGAGTCCAAGAAGAGAATTTGAATGGAGAAAAGTTAATTGTTTTTTTTTTTTTGGAAATTTTATTTAATTAATTTAGAATATATTTTCCATGGTTACAAGATTCATATTCTTTCCCTCTCCTCCTCCCAACCTATTTCCATAGCTCATGAGCAATTCCACTGGGTTTTACATTTGTCATTGATCAAGAATGATTTCCCTATTATTGATATTTGCACTAGGGTGATCATTTATAGTCGACATCCCCACATCCCCAATCATATCTCCATCGAACCATGTGATCAAACAGTTGTTTTTCTTCTGTGTTTCTATTCCCACAGTTCTTCCTCTGAATGTGGATAGTATTTTTACAAAAGTTTATTAGGAAAGGAACCAGGTTAGATTATTTGAGGATTTCCATAAGCTTAATCTTCTTGGTAGATGAAAGAAATATGTCCTATTGACATGGGCATTGTACCCCCAGAAATGCAGGCAAACTGTTATCAGGAAAATTCCTTTGCTCCCCTACATCTTCATGACTCCTGGCCTAAAACATCCAGTGACCCCTTCAGGACCCTGACATGATTTTGTCCTCCTTTGATCCTCCTTTAGATTTAAGATGGACAGAGAGATGCACCTCTAGGCTACACCTCGGTTCTGTAGGGCTATATCTCAGATATCTGAATGTTCCCTGAAATCAAAGAATCTTTTATGAGGGTCATTCCTTATGTCTCCAGGCAGACCCCAGTCAGATAACCAAACCCCTGACCAAATGCCTGAGGGTTTACCACTCTAGAGTCATGTCCACACCATGACACAGCATCTCTTGTAAAGAGTATAAAATCCCCAGAATTGATGTCGTCTGGAGGACAGCTTTTCCATCCATGTTATCTTCCCAAGGAGCAGTCTTCCATCTTGCTGTTCCGCCTGTACTATCCTTCTGGCACTTCTCAACATTACTTTCTAAATTAATACATTTCTTTTTTTATTTTTAAGCTAAGTTTTGGAGTTTTGCATTCTTGCAGAAAGGTATCCTTCCCAAACCCCAGGGATGCACCTCTTCACCTCCACAACACTACGAGATCCAAGAAGGTCCACTTTATAGCAGGGAGGAGTATGTGGAGGTATATGAACCTGGTGCAGACACTGGGTTGCTTTGCTGGGCCTATAGAAAGCTCAGGGCAGAGGAGATGGAGGAGATGGGGGACATCTTTTTTTTTTGAGGGGGGGCAGCTTACTACTGGAGATGGCTGACCCTCAGGGAAGAACCCACTGGAAGAGGGGAGAAAAAGAAATAAGCATTTATTAAATGCTTACTTTTCAACTGAGAACTGTGTTGGGAGGTTGGTTGTGACAAGCCCCAAATCCTCCACATGTGGTAAAGGAATAAGTTTGGGAAGCCATTGCCTTTATTGGTATTGTGTACAGTCATCATATGTTTTCCATTGCCTCTTGGCTCACTCCCAATCTTTATTCTTTGGAAATTTTGATGCTTCATAAATTTCCAGGAACATAAGATTGCTGGGAGGATATTAAAACTGAAAAGATTGACTTTTGTATTGGGAAGCAGCTTTGTACCATTGAAAGCTCTTTTGAATTTCATAAATGCACCCTAATCCACCCTCTCGTTTTCATTCCTAAGCATGGCTAATTGTCCATTGGCGGTACCCATTCAAGATATTTGTACTAATGGACTTGGGCTTCCCATTTAACTGAACATTATAGTATGAATGATAGATAAGTTTCATCTGTTTGGGTTTTCCTGGGTGGCTTGTTAAATCAGTTTCTTGATCATGGATTTTGTTACGGTTTATGTCTACCGAGGACTAGCCTAGCTAAGAGCCCAGAAGTTCATTACCAGCAGGCTAGCCACTCGGTGATCATTATATTTTAAATATTGAAGTTGAGTTATCAGATCTGGTCATACCTGGATGGTTTGTGATAGTCCCAGATGGTTAGGGTCATTTTAATGATTCAGTACATTTCCTTTGGAGAGGTAGTATGATATATGGTAGTGGAAAGCCTGCCAAACTGGGAGTCAGTAGACTTGGTTCTGGATCACAGTTCTAAGCTTTGTGACAGTGGGTAAGAGAGGGAGTGAGTGAGTCTCAGTTTTTACATCTATAAGATAGGAATATCACTATTGACACCACCTTCTCCATAGACTTTTGAGAAGAGCTCTTTGTAAACTATAAAGCACTAAATAAATGAGTTGTTTTTCCTTATTATTTGGCAGATCTAAACTTGGGGACCAGAATTATTCCACAATTTATAGGACAAAATAAGCCAAGGGTACATTTTAAAGAAACATAAAAGTGCAATAATGGGAAAATTAATATATTTTAGGGGGTATCTGGGTTAATGAATTTAATGGTATAGGAATTGTTAGTGAGGAGGTCCCCTTCATCAAAGCAGTTCCGCAGTTACTCTGCAATTTCTAGATTTAGATAATGGCTTGGGGCATTGAGAAGTTTGAGAAGCTAGGTTAGAAGGAGACCTTTCTGATTTTGGGTTGGCTTTTCATCCACTGGCCTCTCTTTTATTTATTTCATATTATTCTATAACAATATACTATGTCTTATAAAAATATTTTATAGCAATATAGATATATTATGCTAACAGAAGAAAGGAATGGGAACATTATAGTTAAACAATTTAAATGTGAAGTGACTATCAAATGGAGAGATTAAACAACTAATGAGCCAATTTATGCCAATTATTATGAATAATTATAATTCCATGTGAATATACTCTCGAAGCTGTATCCTTGCAAGATTCTCCATTTATTCTAGTGTTCCTGCTCTTGTTTACATGTTTTTGGATCTCTTTCTTTGGAACTGACTTTAAAGACAACTTTATAAAACATGCCAACCCACACACATACATATATCCATAAATGCCATGCACAGATAAATCCGTCTCAGTGAACAAGTGCTTATTAAACTTATACTGCATGACAGTCACTACATTAGGTGCCAGGGATACAAAACCAAAAATGAAGCATTACCTTCCTTCAAGGAGCTTACATTCCATAGCAGGGGAAAAGGTAATCTTTTGGGGGAAGCACTTGAGACTGAGTGTATTGAGGGGCTAGTGGTTGAGTTAAATTTGGAAGGAAAGTATATATTCTAAGAAGCAGAGCTGAAGAAGTATATAGCCTGTGCAAAGCCCAGCAATAGAAGACGGAATGTCATTTATGAGGAACAATCAGAAGGCTAGTTTGGATGTATTAAAGAGTTCAGCTCTATTTGTGTATAATGAAATATAACAAAGTTAGAAAAGCAGGTCAGAGCCAGGTTCTAAAGGGTTTTAAATTTTGTTTGTATTTCATTTCAGAGGTGATAGGGTGGTCCCCTGAACCCAATGGCAAATTAGGGAGATGTGTACCCTAGCCATGTGAACACTTCTCCTGGTGGAAAGGGTGTATAAGAACCGTTTATTTTGACACCTGAAGTAGCTGAAGAAGGCACTATGGAGCAACTAAAGTTTGGCTAGACATCAGAAATTTCAAGGTCATCCACTGCATCCCAAACCACCACCAGTCATCTTGAGTTTTGTCTTTCCACTGGATTTGATGACACTGGAAGAGAGAATGAAAACAGCAACTTCGTGTAATTCTTCCTCATTTAAATACAATTTATGTGAGTCAGAAAAATATCACCTAGTGATGTTATTTGGTCCTCTTCAAGTATGAAGGACAACAGTTAGCTAATAGGAAGGCATTGGAGTTTATTGAACATGGATCTGACATGGTGGGACATGTACTTTAGAAATATCAGTTTGGCAGCTATGGAAAGATGGATTGGCAAGGGGAAAGACTAGAAGGCAATTGCAATGATCCAGGTAAGAAGTGATCAGTTATGAATTATCAGTTATGAATTAGTTTTGAATATGGTATAATGGATTCAAAACTAGCTGAGCAAAGAAACTCAAGGATTGTTAATTACTGGATCCATGCCAATCTGGAGGGAGGACACTTGGGGTATCCTGCAGGACTTTGTTTTTGGCTCTTTTCTATTTGTTCTTTTTGATCAGTGACTCTGAGGAAGACATAAGTAGCTTATCAAGACTATTGATATATTGATATATTTGATGTTGAATATTGATATACATATCAAGATACAAAGCTGGGAATTATGGCAGTTTTAGGCTATAAAGATACAGAATTTGAATCCCAAGAATACTAAACAGTGTCACCTTAGGAAAAACACAGAACTACTAAAGTAGTCAGAAAAAACAAATCTTTAATCAGTAAAAAGACAGTGTTCAATATTTGGCCCCTACAGAGAGTCAAACATCCCCAAACTACACAGAACCAAAGGCTCTAGCACTCTGGCAACAGTATCTCTGAGAGGATCATCTGGCTAGATGATCCTCTGAAGAACAATAGAATTTGGGGAACTGTTGTGGGGTGCAGAGGTGTACCCCTGGGGTTTGGGAAGGATACCTTTTGCAAGAATGCAAGACACCGAAATGCAACTTAAAAGTAAAGAGAGATTTAGTTAGTAAATGTTGAATTTTTGGCAAGTAAGACAGCATGAGTGGAGCAACCTGGGAGGTTACTCCCAGAATGCCTCAGTTCTGGGGTTTTTATATTCTTTTACAGCAATGAGGACTTGAATCTGGGGCCAGGGTTTAGGGAGGGGGTTTCCCTGAAGTCATGGGGGTGGTTCTCATGATTTGGAGGACAGATGGATGAGGTGTGTCTCTTTGTCCATCTCAAATCAATGGGACAATCAAAGGAGGATAATCCTCTCAGGGTCAGATGTTTTGGGTGTCCAGTCAGAGGGTGTAAGGGAGCAAAGGAATTTTCCTGATAATAGTTTGTCTGAGTTTCTGGGGGTACAATGCTCTTGACAGAACTTATATACCTTTTGGGGAACTAATGACAGGGAAGTATGATTGATTGACATTATGATGGCTACAAGGAAATGAGAGGTCCAGCCTATACTTATGGGATGCAAACAGGTTTGGGAAAGAAACCTTAGTCAGAGGCTGGAGTATCAGGGAGTGGTCTACTTAAAATGTGTACTAAAAGGATGCTCCCTGCACTGGTGTTGGTCTTCTTGGGAACAGATCTCTGATACAATGGGGGAAAACTTCCAAGACTAAAAGGGTATTTAACATTTGATTAGGTCCCAACTAAATTGGGATTATCAAGTTCTTTAATGTCTATTGTTCAGTGGGAAACTGGTGAGTTTGAGACCTCCCTAGGGAGGAACTCTCAGGTGATAGGGGCAAACTTCAGGTCTCTAGATTTCAAGTTGACAACAGGTTGGACCAATGTGGGAAAATCTAGCAAAAACAAAATTGAGTAGAGATCAATGTAAAGCCCTGTACTTAGGTTCAGAAAGTCAACATTACATGAACAGGGTGAGGAAGATGTTTTGTGAAAAAGCCTGCCTGGCCCAGAGGATCTTATGAAACAAATGTTTTGCTGATCTTAAATCCTTTAATACTTTATTGGCTGTAAGATCTCATCATTGTGGATACATGTACCAATGTAGACTAATCCATTCGTCCTGTCTTATTCTGTAAGATTTTCTTCCATGTCTTTTCATGAATCTTTCATAGCTTTTCTCAGTACATTGGAGAACTTCCTTTGTTTCTTTGAATATTACATGAACATTGGTGCTGTGTTTAGGTGATCCATCTATTATAGAGAGAGCATATGATTATATGGAATAGTTGATGTTAGAATTGGAATGGTACAAATTGAGGGGTTGACCCTGGTGAGGAAAAGGATCCTTTTTCCATCAGAGGTAAAAGCAAAGGAGGATAGACTGGGGGATTACATCAAAGGGTTTTGAGGTAGAAAGAAGCATAAGAGGAAGGGAAGGCCATGGTTAATGGTCTCTCCATTTTGAGTAAGATATGAGGTAAAGGTCCTCTGATGAAAATGTGGGGAAGAGAGTAAATTGGAAGGCCTGAGGGTGAAGAAATTTTGGTATGGCTCTTAGAAGTGAGTTTGAGAGTCAACTGGGGAAGAATACAATGATTACCCTAAAGCAGGAAAGACCCAGTTGATATAAAGTATATAGTGGACCTAGTTGCCTTCATTGTGAATCTTTTTAGTACCATCATGAAGAGGAGCAAAGGTGGTTGGTAGTAATAATTGAGTGCTGGTAGAGCATGAACAGTGATAATTCAAGAGACAAAGGTTTGGAGAGAAGAGGAATGAAAGAATAAATAAGCAAATTTCACTTTATTTATTTACTTATTCATTCATTCATTTATTTGCTTATTTATTTATTCATTCATTCATTCATTTATTCATTTATTTATCTATTTATTCATTTATTTATTTGTTTGTTTTTGCCGGGAACCAGATCAACATATCCACTTCCTAGCTACTGCCAAGCCATGCTACCTATACTCGATTAGAATTATATTTGGAATAAAAGGTAGAATTTCAAAGACGGAAATGGGGCATAAGGGAGAGGGTATCCTGGAGAGATGGCATAGGATAAACAAAGGCACAGAGGTGGGAATTCACTAAGGGGGGCAAGGTAGAAGGTGGGTTATGGAGCATAATCCTGACATAGAAAGAAGATCTCATAGTGTGAGTCCAAGCTTCAATCATTTTCTTTGTCCCTTTTCTTTTCCTCCTATTTTCAGATATGATAATGATAATAATATTATATGACCTTAGACTCTTGCTTCTCATGGCACAGAATCACTACTACTACTACTACTACCACTACTACTAATAATACCTAACATTTATATAGTGCTTACTATGTATTCTGCTAAGCACTTTATAATTATTACAAATATTATCTCATTTGATGCTCTCAACAGCCCTGAGAAGTGCTGTTTTTATCTTTTACAAATGAAGAGATTGAGGCAAATGGAAATTATGTGATTTGCCCAGGATAACACAGTTAGTAAGTATCTGAGGCTGGATTTGAATTCAGATCTTCCTGACTCTAAGCCCAGTGCTCTATCCATTGTACTATCAGGTTGCTAACTGTATTCCTTTCCCCATGTGACAGCCTTTCAAACTTTAGCTTCTTAGGTGACCCAGAAAAACTCTGACAACAACAAATTTGTCACAAGGGAAGGTTTTAGTAGAGGAGTTGTGAGGGGATTGGAGGAGAGGAGTGGTGGGTGTTGGAGGTAGGAACTCTCCTCTGAATTCATTAGCAATTAGGCCACTATTGATTGACCAAAGCTTTATCTGTCCAATTTCAAATTGGTCTTCATTGAACAGGGGAAAATAACAAAACCAACTAACTGAGGAAAAAGCTGTAATTTGGGCAGACAGCAGGCAGCTCAGTAGTTCAGAGTGTCACCTTGGCTGGGCTACTGAGACTGCTGTGAATTCCCACCTCCCCCCATCTGCCATTCAGAATAGCTCACCTCCCACCTTTATTCACAAGCATAAAGGTTGGAGTGGGAGCATGGAAGACTCCAATTTATCATTTTAAGTGCATAGCAAAAATATAAGTGATAATAGGATAGAGTCACGTTGGAGTAGAAAGCCTTGGCTGAATAGAGAGACTTAGGACCATAAAATTTTAGAGCTGGAAAGGACTTTAGAGATATAGTAAACTCTCCCTCCCTCAGTCCCTCATTTTATAGGTGAGAAAATTGAGGATTAGAGAGGGTAAATGATCTGTTCAAGGTCATACAGATAGTTAATAGTGGAATTGGGATTAGAATATCATCTTCTGCCTCTGAGGTTGCCCTCTACCCAGCACACTTCCACACATTTTGGGTGACGTATATTTCAGAATCAGAATTCCATTAGAATGTTTAAGGAAAATATCTTTTATTTTTGGGAAAGAAGAAAAGTCCAAAAATCTGGCCTAATCTAATTGACCAATCTAACTTCATAGAAGAAATTACCATCAATCAATGAGTATTTAAGTGCTCATCATGTGGTCCTAACTGTGCTAGGAATATAAAGTAAGGTAAAGACAGTCTTCACAAATGAATGGAACAGAGACTTTAGGAGACAGATGGAAAGAAAAGGGGGGCAAAGACTGGACCTCATGAAGTGCCAGGGAACAGCTGTTACCTGTTATCTTCACATTATACTTCTGGTCAAGTTGAGATAGCCATGCCCAGAGACAACTTCCTGCTTGCCCCCAACACACCCATGTGCATGTGCACACACATCTATGTACACATACACTGTCAAATAATGGTTCCACTGGTTGTTGCCAGAAGCCAACCACCTTATCTTCATGCAGTCCTTTTAGAGATTTAAGACTTAGGTAGGAGCTGGGAAAGAGAAGAAGAGAGGGAGGAAGAGGAAGAAAAGGAGAGTTAAGAGGCAAAGAAGCAAGAAAGAAAGCAGGAGCAGAGGAGAACCACAAAGGATGGAGAAGGTTCCAAAGGAGAATAAGTCTTCATTTCATCCCCAGGCACAAAAAAGGAGGAGGAATTAATTCATGGGAAGTGTACATGGGATTGTACACTGAGGAAGTCTTTTAGCTAGCAAGAGCACGTTTTTGTATTCAAAACATGCTTTGTCATCATAATTTATTTTTCTCATCACCACACTGCTAAGTCTTGATTGACACCATCTCCATCCCCTCCTCTTTCCTCTGATTGGAGGAGTGGAGCACCAAATGCCTTCCAATGCCCCCTTTAGAGAGGAGCAGACACTGAATTGTCAGAACACTCCACTTTGCTTCTGCTGCCTGCGGGGTTTTAACTCAGTGGAACAAGATGCCCTTGACCTGGGCACCGCCAACTTTCTTGTCTCCTTTCATGTAGTTTCCCCCTTTAAATTGTCAGCTCTTTGAGGGAAGGGACTGTCTTTCTTTTCTTTCTTAATGATATCCTCAGTGTTTACCACAGAGCCTAGCACATAGTAGATGCTTAATAAATGCTTATTGGATTGGATCAGATATTCCTTTAAAAAGGTGATAGCGAGTATGTGGAGGCATACCAGGCATGTTAGTATTTTGGAAGTATGATTGATGTATTCATATACCAAGACTCATGGTCAGGTGACAAGGGACAGTTTAAAGGACTAAGGAAAAGGACGAGCAAATTCCTGGGCTGGGTGTTGACAGCCAGTGTCCTGGCTCAGACTACATTCCCTTATAAAGGGCATCCTCAATTAATCTCCTCCTCTTTGATTCCGTCATTATCAATTCTACCAATGTAAAAACCTATATCATGTCACGTATTCATTAATCACCTCCCACTTGACATTCCTAAGGTCCCCAATAAAGGCTGGGGAACATGTGCAAGCGTCTCTCTGCTCCTCTCCTCTCTCACACCTTGGTCTCACAGCCCTTACTCTCTCCCTTGCGTCTTACAATCTTGATCTTGGTCTTGTCTCATGTCTGACTGACTTAAGCAGCACAGCTGCCCGGCACATTTCCCATTAATCTCTTGACCACCTGGTCCATGGGGGATGTCCCGGAGTCCTCTGCTCCACGCAGGTTCTCTTGTTTCCCATACTTATAATTTCTCCACTTGCTTTCTCTTTCTAGAGAGGTAATTACGGAGCTCACATCTCCCCAGGTGTTTTAACTTGTGGTCTCTGAGTCTTTATTCCTTCGTCTCTTCCTCTGACTGCCTTATATGTCTCGCATCCATATTCCCCTAGCCTCCATTCTCCTTCTCAGGTCACCACCAACAGATAAATTATATAGGAACTGCAGGTCGGTTCCTATAGAGGAGATGGTGGTGGAGATGGACTTTTGTCATTGAAAACTACCAAGATGGCTGTGGTAGAGTGGAATAGATCTTAGCATAAGCATCAGAAGATCCAAATCTAACTCCAAGCTCTGATACTTCTAGATTTGTGACTGGGCAAGACCTATAAGCTTTTTGTGCTTTAGTTTCCTCTTCTGGAAGATGGATATAGTAACCTCTCCTTTGAAGAGTTGTTGTGATGCTTAAATGAAATGATGTATGTAAAATATTTTGGCAACCTAGGAGAGACTACATAAATGTGAAATATATGTAATATTGTCTCCCACCTTTTTCCATCCATCACCCCTTGGGACACATGGATATATTGAGGAACACACCCATGACAAATAATGAGAAAGCCTTGTAGAAAGGTTCTTGCATTTGCCATTTAAAGCCCATTACAAATCTGAGTATGACTTGACCTTTCCAGCCTCTTTATTTACTGCTCTATTTTATAGACTCACCACTCTAACTAAATTGTTCATCTTGTTCTTCCTCACACATGAACATAACCCACCTCTGTTGTATTGCACTGGTTGTCCCCTACTCCTGGAATGGATTCGTTCCTCACTTCCATATCTCAGATAGTGCGGGACTGAATCCCAAGCCAATGGGCTTTGAAACTAGGGTTACCCTTGTTTCTTTCAAAGCTCTGCTTGGCTACCATGTCCAACATGACACCTTTCCTGATTCCTTTAGTTGCTAGTGTACTTCCCACCAAAACCTTATATGGCAAATGGAGGAAGCTTTCTACAGGGCTTTCTCATTATTTGTCATGGGTGTGTTCCTCAACATATCCATATCCTTGTATTTATGCTTTTATATTGTTTTCCTATGTAGAATGTATTGTAGTTCAGTAGATAGAACATTGGGTCTGGAGTCAGGAAGACCTGAGCCCAGATCTGACCTCAGATGATTATTAGACATATAACCCTTGTCCTACATAAGTTTCTTCAAATGTAAAAAGGGAATACTAATAGCACCTATCTCCCAGGACTGTTGTGAGGCTCAAATGAGGGAATTGTAAAGTTCTAATCTGTATGGGAAAGTATAGTATTTGGCACGTAGTAAGTGCTAAATAAATGCTTCTTTCTTTTCAAAAGAGCAGGGATTATTTCATGTTTATCTATATTCCTAGATACTAGCACAGTTTCTGGCACAAAGTAAGTATCTAACATATTTCTGTTGATTGATTTGATTAGCTGACAATTCGAAAGTCATGAAATCACAAAAGGAATCCAAATGACAGATTTTGGATCAGGTACAAATAAGGGATGTGTGAAAGTAGTGACTTTACTTCTAAGGTAGCATAATGACGATGCTGGTGATGGCGGTGATTGTGATGATGACGACGACAACATTTATATTATACTTTACAAATCATACTCTGCCACAGTCAGGGTCCAGCCCCTCTCATGACTCCAGGGTTCCCAACAGGTGGCGAACGATCAGTCAAAATAAATAACATAAAATAAATAACAAATGGAAGACAGCTTAATCATTATGGCTATGGGACTGCTTTGCATATGATAGATGCTCCACTTTCCCAATGTCTGATCTTTATTTTTATACCCATTCTCTTGGCATGCATATACACAAAATCAAAGAGATAATTGGAAAAGTGATACATCAACTTTTAACAAATCACTTGATTAACATTCTATTTTCTTGTATTGTGATTACAGACAGAATAAAGGTTGCACACAAGATAAATGATTTTGTCACAGGTGGCTTACTAGGGAGTTTGAGTTACTGATTTATGTAATTGAGTCACTGAGGCATATTGAAGCTTAGTGTACCTGTACTGTACCTGTACGTATTGTATGGGCCTCTAGAATTGATTTGTGTGCTGGCTTCATGAGAAAGTTTTGGGCTTGGTCTGTAGCTTCAGTTTCACTGGGAATTATGCACCTAAATAAAAGTTAACCCATGATAGTCTTTTTGGGATGGGGTTTAAGGGTCTGGTCTTTTGGTGATGTTTAGGAGAATTAGGGTACAGGTGTTTTGCTCTTGCATTTTTTCTTTTGAGACTAGGGGGAATAATAATGATGTCAATTCATAGGTAAGTAAGGGGCATTGATGAAAGAGATCATGCAAGGGGGATAGAGTGGGCAGTCACATCTCGCTAAGGACCACTCTGTGGTCTCCCCGGCTACCACGCATGACTCTGTCAAGGCATCGTGGACTGATGGCCCCCAGCAATACTCCACTTTATATATGAGATAATTAAGGTTTTACAGATAGGTTAAATGATTTGTTCAGGGTCACCTCTCTGGTGAATGGCAGAGGCAGGACTTGAACCCAAGTCATCTCATTCCAAATCTAGGGTTCATTTTTACTAATTAACCTTATCTACTAACTTGCATACCCATGATAACAGTCAAGCATTTACAGCTAAGGGAACAGGAGGTGGTACAGTGGATAGAGTGTTGAGTCTAGAAATAGGAAGGCTCATCTTTCTGAGTCCAAATCTGATTTCAGATTTGGGAAAGTAACTTAATTCTGTTTGCCTCAGTTTCTTCCATTGTAAAATGAACTGGACTAGTAAATAGCAAACAACTTCAGTAGCTTTACTAAGAAAACCCTAAATGGGGTCACAAAGAGTAAGACATGACTGAGAAACAACTGAGGAACAAACACAATTTATAGCCAATACTTCACCTGCTTCCTCTTTCATTTTAAGCTCTGCAAATTCTAGTGTCACCAATGGGAAGGCAGTTGTAAGTGTGGGCAAGCTCTGTAAAGAGCTGTGGGGAAAAATGACACTAGGTTTATTTATTTATTTTTGGTCCTTACTTTTGCAGAACTTTTATGGAGACAAAGGGCATAAAGACTTCAGGAGCAGGTGCTGAGTGACTGTCAGAGGTTTAATTTACATGACAAAACAAGTGGCTGGTTCAGGGCAAATCAGTAAAGCAACCAATCAATTTAGGGATATAATTAAGCAGGCTGTTCACCAAATTTACTAGTGAGTTCAGTGAAAATTGCTCATCTGAAAGGTCTTTTTTTTTAGTATGTGTATGTAAAACTGCCAATGTGCCTCATTTTTAAACATTCATTCAATGAACATTTATTAATACCTCACTATATACAGGGGTGTATGGGGTGCTCAGGGAGGGGTAGCACCTTGGTATGGAGGGCTTGTTGTGCCCTTCTAGGGCAGCTCTCCAGCCTCTGACCCCCACCTGACATCCAGCTCTCACGTGTGGCTCCCAGTAGCTGCTAGCACGCAGCAGCGGCCACATCCCGGGCAATGGCTTCGACAGGCTGGCCAAACCTTGTGAGGGTAGCCATCGGGTCATCGACCCCTGGTGAACCAGGGCTTTGCTCACCCAGCATGTGGAGACTGCTTCGGCGGAACAGGCAGAAGAAACTAACAAGAAGGTTCAACGGCTGAGATGGCGACGCAGCAAAGCACTGTGGAGTGCTCAGGGCGTGTTGGAGCACAAAAGACAACATGGCCATCCAATGCAGCTGAGGAAGTCTCCAGATGTAATGACTTTTTGTGCCACTGGACCCAGGCTTCCAACGCCGAGAGAGTGGGACTGTCTCTGCACCGACTTTTCCACTTAAATCTTGATGCAGAAGTGTCTTTGTGCACAAAAATGCCCAAAGACAATCGTCATCCTCGGTTACCGAGAGACTACTACTACTACTACTACTACTATACAGAGCACTATAATGCTAGGTACTTGGGGAGGTACAGGGTTTAGATAAGGTATGATCCCTGTCCTTGTGGCGCTTATAGTCTAGAAGGGAGAATAGGCCATCAACACAAATAGCTCTGAATGATGATATTTCATACTTAGTAATCTGAGATTTATAAACCAAAGTGCTAGCAAAGTCAGAGGGGGAAAGTCATTGTAACTCATAAGATCAGAGGGGAACTTTGCACATTTTAAATTTAATGTCATGTGTTTAATGTACTGACTGAGCTTAACAAATGCTAAACTATTCATTTCAGTCATCTGTAAATGATAATTTTGATTGTTAATAGCAATGTGTTTCAGGTAGCTTTAAAATTTTTAATAGTAAGGGATTTCTTCAGCTGTAAGAAAAAAAAGGTAAGCTGAATCAGACCTATTGGCTGTCTGAAGCTGTCCCCAAAGCCTGAGATGCTCTCCTTCATCAGGCCTATTTCTTCCTGTTTTCCTTGGCTTCCTTCAAGTCTTAGATAAAATCTTGTCTTTTATAAAAATCTTTTCCAGATCCCTTTTAATGCGAATCCCTTAACTCTTTTGAGCATTTCCAACTTATCTTCTCTGTATCTTATTTATACATAGTTTTTTGTTTGTATGTTGTCTTTCCCACTAGATTAGGAGCTAATTGAGAACAAGATCATTTTTTTTCTTTCTTGGTATCAACAACACTTAGCCCAGTGTGGTACAGAGTAGGTACTTTTAATAAATCCTTGTGGAATGATTGACTAATCCATTATTTATCTAGTTCAATATTTTGTTTCTGAAGATGATAACAAGAATGGAATTGTGGGAAGGTATGGCAGTATCTGATGTCAAGCTCAGTGGAATAGGGATATGCCAGCCCAAGTTCTAATTTCCATGATAACACATTATGAATATGCTATCCTTAAATTTAGTTAAAGTTAAGAAAAAAGTCAGTAGAATTCTGGTAAGTAAGAGATTTACTCTCTTAATCACCAAGCACTTTTAAATTTTATTAATTCTGTTTTAAAATCTTTCCAGATATTGCATATATTATGCCTTCTAAAGCAGATTAAACTGGATAAGATTTAACCTTTCTTTGTGACTGAGGGTCATCATTTAAACATTAATGATGAGGAAACTGAGTACAAGAAAATTCCAATGTCTTTGTCAATATTACAGTCTGTAAATGACAGAGCCAATATTCAAACTCAGGTTCTCTGACTCAATACAAGAGTTTTTCCAATACCCTACAAGAGAGGAAGATTCCTAAAGGCGCTATGGTAAAGGGAGGGCAGAATGGAAAGGAAGTCAAGGGATGAGTTTGCTCTTGGGGGCAGAAGTGGCAGCAGCTACAATGGTTGTTATGGTTAGTGATTCCTCTGAATCCTCCAGTTGGTTGCACACTGATTGGAACATGAGGAGGATCCCCAGGCTAGATCAGATGATGATAGGGTAGGCATTGGGGAAGGTAATCTGACTCACCACAATAGGAAAGCACCCTGAGGAAGAAGATGATGAGGTGGAGGAATGTCAGAGTCTGGACAGCGCCTGCCATCCTAGGCTCATTTCAGCTCCGGTAGTATTTAATGTTACAGATTCCTTCCAGAATCCTGACAAGTATGAAATAGTGTATGGCAACTTACTTGCTCAGTGGACCCCAAAAGTAGTGGCAGAGAAGGAATAGGCATAGGGACTGGATCTGTGATTTCATTGCTATAAGAACCTCTCAAATAAGGAACTTTCCTTCCCCACTGTAGGTTAACAACTTGCCTGCAATTTAGTCTTAGAGAATTGTCCAGGGCACTAAGATGCTAAGTGACTTGATTAGGGTCTTGTATCCACTGCAGGGGAAGAGAGGACTGGCACCCAAGTCCATCCATTTATAGAATTACCATCTTCTTTGCTGCTGCAACCTAAAGACTACCTATCTCCCAGGGTTGTGGGTTAATGCTTGTAAAATACTATGCATACCTTGAAGCAGTATATAAATGTTGGCTATTATAATTATTGTCTCTTCTGTTAGAATGTGAGCTCTGGAAGAGCAGGGACTCTCTTTCTATTTGCATCTTTAGTACTTAGCACACAATAAGTACATAACAAATGCTTCTTTCATTGAAAAGCCAGCCCTTGCCTTGAAAGAGCTTCCAGCCTAATGGCATGGATAGTTTACAAGCAACTATAATACCAGGCAGAATATGAGAAGTGTAAAAGAGGAGTCCAAACAAAGTGCTACTAGGAGAAATCTGAGCCAGAAGAAATCATTTTCAGCTGAGTGACTCAGGATAGCTTTCTGAAGGAGTGGGCAACTGAGTTGGACCATGAAAGACAAGTTACAGATAAAGAGGCATATTATTGCAAAAAACTGGATATTGGAGAAGTTGGGATGATAGGAGAGAAGATGAATAGTCTACACTGGCTGAAACATAGGGCGTATATAGGAAAGTTGAAGCTAGATTTCCAATTGTATTGGTGCCTGACTTATGCAATCCTTTGCCCTAATGGGCACATCCAAGTTGTATCTCTTTGGAGAACATCGTGTTAATCATGTCCTTCCTTGACAAGAATCCATTTATTCTTCTTTGAACGTTCATGTTTATCTCTTTGCTGCTTCATTCAAAACCTGGTACTGCCTAGGAGGTATATGGTTCTAGATGAATCTGTGTGGAAACCAAAGTGTCAAAAGCAAAGTGCTCTTGGAAGGAGAATAAAATGTGTCCTGTTTAAATGAATTTAAATATACTTTCTGCTTCATTTTTAATTTTTGACAGTACAATACATTTTAAGAACCCCGTTGCATTGGTCATAGCACTCATAAGCTTAATAAGATTCCCAAACTGACTATTTAGGGGCCATACATAAGTAGTGAAAGCTCAGTTTGATATAAGTAATTAAAAAAAACCTCTTACTTTCTATTTTAGTATCAATTTCAAGACAGAAGAGCTGCAAGGGCTAGGCAATTGGGATTAAGTGACTTGCCCAGGGTCACACATCTAGGAAGTATATGAGACCATTTCAACCCAGGTCCTGGTCTTCTATTGCCTGTTCTATGTAGTTGTTCCTAAGTAATATTGCTTTTAAAGAATCATTTAAAAATCTAATATTTACTTTCTTGGGACTCTAACCAACCCCTTTCTCTTTGCTTGCCATATTGCCACCTTGGGAGACCACCAGGCTGGGACCATTTTCTCCTTATTGGGCCCAACATTTTGGAAAGGACTCAGTGATGCTTTACCTCACTCTTGCCTTGCCTTTCTCCATACTCTGCCTCCTTTCCTTCAATTGCTCCATTGCTTCTGGGTATACCATTGTTTCCCACACTTCTCCTAGCATCCATATTTTGTTCTCCATTTAAAGTAAGCTCCTCAAGGATAGGAACTGTCATATTAATTTATTTTTCTATCCCAAGGCACAGTACATTGTCTGATACTTTAAGAGATATCTGTCCATCCATCTCTATCTTTCTACGATGTATTATCATTTTTTTTTGCTTTACTAAATTAGCCATTGACTTTTTGCATGTGTCTGTGTGGTAAATCCATTCATTGGACTCTATGCCAATTCCTAGTACAAGGAGTATTACTATGTTATTCATTGACATATTAGTACTTCCAGGGAGATGACATGACAGAATAAGACAATGGACAGTTGATGAATTTGGAATGACTGTATTCAGTTCTGATTTGAAAGATGGCAGATGAACAATCGAGTCCTCTCTCTGACTGGTGATCAGTTTGGTGAATACAGCACTAGTGGTATTTGCAAGGACCTCTTCATCAAAAAAGTCTTATAAATAGTTTGAATCTGGAATAAAATGTAGAGGAGAAGGAGTGAAAAGAATACAAATTTTTGGTATTATAGACATTGAGTTTTCTATGCCAGAATCTTCAAATACAATTTAAATTTTCCTGGCATTAAGTCATACTTGGCAGATCATTTATTCCATTGATTTTGAAGGTGATAACATTTATCACAGTATAATCCTTTAGCAGAATGTGTGTGATTTTATAGACATTCTGATGATTCATGTCCCTTTGCTATTGAGCTATTATGTGTGTTTGTTTGCTCTCTCTCTTTCCATAGCTAGAGAAGGGATGAAGGAAATATAGCCTATTAGCAATGGGGGAGTATCCTGCAGAAGGAAGGAGCACTTGCTGGGTGTGATGGGATGTGCCTGCAAGCCCTCCTTCTAGGGAAAGCCAAAGCAAATGAAATTCCCGATTTTGGGATTTCTGAGCTGCAGTAGAGTGAAAACCTACTGGGTGTTCATACTAAGTTTGGAGAGTTCACATAGTGAGGGGCTACCAGACTGCTTTAGAAGTGATGACTAGCCCAGATCAGAAAAAAACAGACCAAGTTAAAGCTTCTGTGTAGAGGAGTGTCAAGATTGGTCCTTGGGACCAATGCCCTTCTAGCCTGGGTAAGAAAGGGGGACACTGAATTAAAAAAAAAGATGACTTAATTTTCCATATATTTGACTAAAGCAGTTTTTTTTTTCTTTCCTGTCATGGACCCTTGTGTAAGACTGGTGAAATCTATGGATCCCTCAGTGTTTTAAAATGGATGAAATAAAATAACTAGGATTACAAAGGAAACCAAATATATTGAAATATGGTGCTTGAAGCATTTAAAAAAGTGAACAGATTCCAGTTAAGGATCTCCTAATTATGGGCAGCTAAAAGGCTCAGTGGTTAGAGAGATAGGCCTAGAGGTTCTGGGTTCAAATGTGACCTCAGATACTTCTTTGCTGTGTGATCCTGGCTAAGTCACTTAGCCCCAGTTGCCTAGTCCTTTCCACTCCTCTGCCCTAGAACTGAGTATAGGTTCTAAGATAAGAGGAAAGGGTTCTTAAAAAAATCCTTTGATTAAGAACAACTCTGTTGTACCACCTCACACCTAGCAGGTTGGCTAACATGACAGCAAAGGAAAGTAATGAATGCTGGAGGGGATGTGGCAAAGTTGGGACATTAACATATTGCTGGTGGAGTTGTGAATTGGTCCAACCATTCTGGAGGGCAATTTAGAACTATGCCCAAAGGGCACTAAATGACTGCCTGCCCTTTGATCCAGCCATAGCACTGCTGGGTTTGTACCCCAAAGAGATAATAAGGAAAAAGACTTGTACAAGAATATTCATATTTGCGCTCTTTGTGGTGGCAAAAAATTGGAAAATGAGGGGATGCCCTTCAATTGGGGAATGGCTGAACAAATTGTGGCATCTGTTGGTGATGGAATACTATTGTGCTCAAAGGAATAATAAAGTGGAGGAATTCCATGGAGACTGGAACATCTTCCAGGAATTGAGCAGAACCAGGAGAACACTATACACAGAGACTAATACACTGTGGCACAATCAAAACTGCTTGATCATATGGTTTGATGGAGATATGATTGGGGATGTAGACTCTAAATGATCACCCTGGTACAAATATCAATAATATGGAAATAGTTATTGATCAATAACACATGTAAAACCCAGTGGAATTGCTTGTTGCTACAAGAGGGTGCTTGGGAGGAGGGGAGGGAAAGAACATAAATCATGTAACCATGGAAAAATATTCTAAATTAATTAAATAAAAAATTTCAAATAAAAAAGTCCTTTAATCAAAGGATTTAATCAAAGAGGCAATTTTTTGTTCAAAATTGAAAATAAAATGAAAATAATCATTATGTAATTTAGATCCTTATATTTCAAAGCACAATGCCAGATGCATAGATCCTTTCAACTATCCACCAGGAAACCAAGGTCTACCCAGGGCCATTTCTTGCCATTTCCCCTCATTCTTGTACAAATCCCCTCCAACCTCCCTTTCCCACCAAGCCCCTTGACTAGGGCCTTTAGAGAGTATTCTCCTCTTGTCCCAATCTTCCCCTTGCCCACAATATACATATGTATTTTATATCTTTGTATATGTGGGGACTAACTTAATCCATTCAGTTTACCATATATTCCAAAACTGGAATGAGAGATTATTTAAAGAGTAGTATTTTGCTTACAAGTTCATTTGGGCCACCTTACACTGCAGCAGGCTATATATTATGCATCCAGCCCTTATTTCTCTTCTGAGCTCTCAGCCTCCAGCACTGTCTTAGATGTCTCTTGTTAGGCATTTCACTCTCAACAGATCCAAAACAGAATTTATTATTTCTCTTTCTTCTAAACCAGCTTCTCTTCCATTTTTCTCCATTTCTACTGAGAGTACCATCATACTTATAGTTCACAAACTTGGAGTCATCTTCCCTGTGTTTCTCTTCACTCATATTCACTCAGTTTCCAAGTCCTATCCATTCTATCATATTGACCTATCTCATGTTTATCCCCTTTTCTTCACTCACCTAGAACCCTGAAATCCAGTCTTTAAATAACCTCTAGCCTGGAATGCAGCAATACCTACCTACTTGGATGCTGACTTCTAGTCTCTCCTCTCTCTAATCCTCCAATCCATCTTTCATAGACTGCCAAAATAATCTTCATGAAGCACAGGTCTTGGCAGTCCTTTGCTCAAGAACCTCCAATAGCTTGTCTTGAGGATTAAAACAAACAAAACAACTTCTCAGTTTGGCAGGTAAACCTCTTCCCAATGGGTGTCAGCCTACCTTTCCAGTCTACTCTCCATTCTAGAACTCAGCTTATCATTTCTCATCTCCAAACTTTTACACAGACTGGAATGCCTGGAAAATACTATCCATGCTGGAGTTGGAAGGGGATGTTCCTACACTGTATCATTCTCCCTTCTACTCTTCTACTATTGGTAAATTCCTCCCAGAGCTTCTGTTTTGGAGATTCAGGCTGGCCAACTTTCATTCTCCCAGCTCTGCATCTGATATTCTTATATCATACAGATAAAAACACAAATATTCCCCCTGCCCAGAACATATTATCTATTTGCTTTTGCCCCTTAGTATCCCTTTTAAGACTTGGTCCTTTTTGCTTTTTTGGCTTATAAGATCAACTGAGGAGGAAGAAAATACTAATGTCTAGGGGACTCATAAGATTATGTTTATTATATATATGTTATATATACACATACTTATCTAATAACACTAACATATTGCATCCCTAGTAGTAAAATATAAGTTCCTTGAGGACAAAGATTATTTCTTTTTTTATTTCTAACATCTAGCACAGTCCCTAGCACATAGTAGGTGCTTACTAAATGTTTATTGTATTGAATTAGATTCTACAGGTGGATGATTAAGAATATCTACCATCCTTCCCTTTCACCTCATTTAACAGAGGAGCCACATATATGGAAAGAGATGAAGAGAAGGAATTTGTGAATTCGTTGATTTACTTTACATATAAAAGACCCTAAATATCACTGGATACAACTAAGTTCACTTGGAGTTTTGAATAAAATGGCCTTACCTTATGATATGTGAAAATGAACATTCCATATTTTCTGAATCTCTCCTCTACCCACCAAATAGACACACAAAAAAGAGTAAGAAAAAGTCACGAAACTTTGTAATATATATATATATATATATATATATATATACAAGCAGAAACAGTTAGCTTAGGAAAGAGTGATTCAACTGCTTGGATTCCTAAGCACTCCTAAAGCGATGAGCTTATTCCCAATGATGCAGAATATCCCCAAAAAGGGGAACTTCAAGGTTGATTCTAGGATCCTGTAAGGGACCTCAGCCTTTTTTTTAATTTTTTAAATTAAAAAACATTTTTTTTAAAAACCCTTACCTTCCTTCTTACCACAGAAGAGTGGTAAGGGCTAGGCAATGGGGGTCAAGTGACTTGCCCAAGGTCACACAGCTGGGAAGTGTCTGAGGCCAGATTTGAACCTAAGACCTCCAGTCTCTAGGTCTGGTTCTTAATCCACTGAGCTACCCAGCTGGGACCTCAGCCTTTTAAAGAGAATTGGTCAGTCAGCTGATAAATATTTATTAAGTGCCTACTAGATGTAGACACCTTATTAATAACTGGGATACATGGTATCTGTTCCCAAGATCACAGCTCAAGTGGGGAGATAACATGCAAGTCTAACTTAACTGTGTCCTAACATTCCAGATAAATTGGAAATAATCAACAGAGGAAAGCACTAGAATTAAGAGCAATCAACAATCATTACATGTTAGAGCCAGAAGGGACCATAGAGAGTACACAATCCAACCCTCTTATTTTAAAGATGAGGAGAGGTGAGGTTACTTGACTGAGGCTGAAGAGCAAATAAGTGGCAGGGGCAGGGTTCAAGTCTGGCCTTGTCCTATGTGACCCAGAGAAATTCATCCATATATCTCCCTTCCCTTCACCTGGAGAGATTGGAGTCCTAGTGGTAGGGAAGGCTTTGTCTCTTACTGGGGTTGGTGGATTTAAGAGTTGAACCTGGTCTTAAAAAGGTTCTGTGATCCCTGCCCAGTCCAGTGATGGCTCCAGGGTCTCTATAAAGTGCTTTATGCTCAGGTGTATAAATGGTGAAGGAGGAGGAGAAAGAATGTATAGAAGGAAAAATTGGAGAATTTGAGTTACTTTGTCTAGGAACTTAAAAAAAAAAGTACTATGAAGCTTTGCATTGCCCAAGAGACTTTCTGAACCCCAGATCAATTCTAAAATACCCCAAAGAAAGAGAGTAAGAATTTAGGCAGGTGAAATGCCAAAGATCTCATTTGAAGTGAAATGGGTTCTGAGGTGATCCTACCTTTTCTCTTTGCTTTCCTTTCTCCTCCCTCCCTTTCCCATCCCTTCCCTTTCCTTCTTTTCCCTTCCCTTCCTTTATCTTTCTCCCTCTTCCTTCCTTCCTTCCTTCCTTCCTTCCTTCCTTCCTTCCTTCCTTCCTTCCTTCCTTCCTTCCTTCCTTCCTTCCTTCCTTCCTTCCTTCCTTCCTTCCTTCCTTCCTTCCTTCCTTCCTTCCTTCCTTCCTTCTTTCCTTCTTTCCTTCCTTCCTTCCTTCCTTCCTTCCTTCCTTCCTTCCTTCCTTCCTTCCTTCCTTCCTTCCTTCCTTCCTTCCTTCCTTCCTTCCTTCCTTCCTTCCTTCCTTCCTTCCTTCCTTCCTTCCTTCCTTCCTTCCTTCCTTCCTTCCTTCCTTCCTTCCTTCCCCAAATTTCTGCCCTGCTGAATTCATTATACAAGATAAAAATATGCAAGTCCTTTGGGTTTGATAAATTATGTGTGCTCTATAGCTCTCCTATCCAAGTCATCACTTTTATACAGAAAATGGAAGAGCATGATATCATAGTATCATTGATTTAAAGCTAGAAGGTACCTCAGGGATAGTCTAGTATAATCCTCTTATTCTTACAGATTAAGAAATAGAGGCCTCAGAGATGTGGTCATACTCACTCTGGCTTGGGCCTTGAAATATTAATTTATTATTCTGTTACTCAGATAAGAACCAAAATCAGAGTTGGAAATTTCCTGGTGAAAGCCACAAAGTTCATTTGGGAGAAAAGGAGAGAAATCCTGATTAAAGTTTTATTTGCTGACACTCCTTAACAATTTATGTTCAAGTACTTTTTGGCTAATTAATGGCTGCTCATGAAATGCCATGTGTCAGCAATGAATCACTTACTTCTGTTGCTCTTCAATAGTATATGGCTAATGAGCAAGGACAAGTCTTATAATTAAAACCAAAAATAGCCTGCCTGTAGAACACAATCAAATGTGATACTTGCTATCCTGATAGGTTATATTAAAACATGTCTTTCTTCACCCACCTCATGAGATAGTGACTGGGAAGAATGATGTGTTAAAACAAATTAATTAGTTGTATTTGAATCTCTACACCCACCTGGAATCTTCACAACCTAACTTCCATTCATTGAACAAATATTATTAAGACCCTTTTATGGACAAAACTATGAGGAACTGAGAACATTATGAGACCCATTTCCTCCCCACTAGAAGCTTACCTGCTACTGAGAAAATCATCATATACTTGATAAAACAAAAATAGCTCACATCTATCTGCTCACATCTCTTACCCAATGAGCAGTCTAGACAGTAAGTGCTAAGTACAGGGTACAGAGAAGGTAGAGATCAGTATTGGGCTGGAGGCATTGAAGGATCATAGATCTAAAACTAGAAGGGACTTTGGAATTCATTAAATCCAATTCTCTCATAGAACTGAGGAACCACCAAGATGGAAGGAGGGAAACAAATTTTTATTCAGAGCTACTAATATTTACAAATGTTATCTCATTTAATTCTATAACAAGGATTATATAGGCTATGAGTACTATTATTATCACTATTTTATAGCTGAGTAAACTGAGGCAGACAGAAATTAAATGACTTTCTGAGATTTACAAAGCTAGTTTGTAGTAGGATTTGAACTCAGTTCTTCCTGACTTCAGACCCATTACTTTATCTACTGTGTGACATATTTTACATAAAAGGAGCTGAAGAGCTTGCCTATGGTTACTTAGATAGTGATTGGCCAAATTTCAATTTAGACCCATATTATTTTGCAGCCCTATTTCCATTGTGCCACATTCCTCTGCATGGTGGACTTTCAAGTTGTCCTTGATGAACAGGTAGACATTTTATAGGAAAAGGGGAGTGGAAAGGGAATTTCCAATTATTAATAAAAAGGAGAAAAGATATAGAGACAGGAGATAGAAAGTTGTATGTAAAGAATAACAAATAAGTCAATGTGGCTGGATTGTAAAGGGTGGGCGTTGGTTGCAAGAAAACTAGAAATCTTGAAAGGGGCCAGATTGTGAACATCCTCACATGCCAGAGGACTTTATAGTTGATCTTGGACGTCTTTGATAGCAGCTGGAGTTTTTTGAATAGGAGAAAGAAATGGTCATTCCTACATTTTAGTAAACTCACAGTGGCAGCTATGAGGAACATGAAATGGAATGGGGAGAGACTTGTGGCAGAGAGATCAGTTTGAAAGCTATTACAATAACTCAGGTGAGAAGTAATGAAAACCTGAGTGGTGGATGGGTGAGTGTAAAGAAAGAGAGCATTTGTGAGAGATGTTGTTGAAGGTAGAAGTGACAAGATTTGGCAAAAGTTTGGATGTGTGATATGAGTATTTGAATGAGGAGCTGAAGAAGATTCTGAATTTGTGAACCTGGGAAAGTGGTAGGAGAGTGCTGATTGCTCTGAAGGGAAGTTTAGAGAAGGGGTGGGTTTTGAGGAAAGATAATGGATTCGGTTTTGTATATGTTAAATTTGAGATATCTTTGGGATGTTCAGTTTGAAATGTCCAATGGGCAGATAGAATTTATCTGCATAAAGAACCAAATATATGGGACCCAATGAGATTGGCAAGAGAGAGTGTAAAGAGAAAAGAGAAGAGGCCAAGGATGGAGACAAAGGGAATAAATACCCTCAGCTAAGGAGATGTGAAGATGATGAAGATCTAACAGAAGATGCTAAGAAAGAGTATGGAGATAGGAGGACTAAGAGAAAAAAATGGCATAACTCAGACAAGAGATATCCAACTGGGGAAGATGATCAACAGTGTCAAATACTAAGAGGGAGCAATGAGGATGAGAACAGAGAGTGGAGTGATTAAGGTCACACGGCTAATAAGTACAGAGGAGCCAAGATTGGACTCTAGGTCCTGTTAAGTAATCCCCTATTACAGTCCTCTGACTCCAAATCAGTCTCTGCCTTCCATTTCACTCACATAGTCATCACTCTAGTTTGGACTATCCTGCCCTCTTACCTGGATCATAAAAATATTTCCCCAACTGATTTCCCTGCTTCTATTGTTTTCTCCATGCAACTGACAAGATAATCTTTTTAAGACCCATTAAGTATTTTGTTTGTTTGATATTACTTTTGACTGTTTTGTAGATTTAGCTTTAATTCTTTGAGATTTGTTTGGAGGCTGTTTGGTTAGAGCAGCATATGGGATACAACTATTACTCCTCATCTTGCCAGTCATCTTGCCAAACACTTCATAAGCATTATTTCCTTTGACCCTCACAATAAACCTGTGAGGCAAGTATCAGAGCTCCTATTTTACAGATGAGAAAACTAAGGCTTGGAAAGATGTCTTAGATTTAGAGGTCGGGGTAGCTTCTGAGGTCACCAACTCATCTTCCCACAACTTTTTTTTTTCCCAGAGAAGGAACCTGAGGCTCAGAGAGATTATGTGATTTACCTAAGGTCACAAAGGGAGTAAGGTCCTGTGCCTCCAAATTCTCCACTTTCCCCCACTGTGTACCACTTAAATTCTTTGTCTGGGATCACATACTAATGTGATTGAAGCAGTATTGGAACCCATGTCCTCTTAAGTCCAAACCCAGCATTTCTTGATTATTTTTTCTCTAAGTAATCCCCTATTACAGTCCTCTGACTCCAAATCAGTCTCTGCCTTCCATTTCACTCACATAGTCATCACTCTGGTTTGGACTATCCTGCCCTCTTACCTGGATCATAAAAATATTTCCCCAACTGATTTCCCTGCATCCTCAAATTCTTTGTATCACTCTTGGCTTCATTCTTGCTTTAATTTATTTTATATTTTTAATTTGATTTGAGTTATAATTTCATACTTATTTGAGGATGTCTTTTTCCCATGAAGCTCTTTTAGAGCAAAATTTCTGTTTGCCTAAAATTTATTAGCTATGTGACCTTGGGCAAGTCACTTAATACCTTTCAACCTTAGTTTTCTCATCTGTGAATGAGGATAATGACAGTACCAACCTCACAGGGTTGCTGGGGATCAAATGAGATAATGATAGAGGGCTACCCAAATATTATCATTATTAAAGCTCTCTGATCTTATCTTGGTTGACCCTGGGACAATACCATACTTATATTCCAGATCCATCCTCAAAGCCTTTGAAGCTTGGTAGGAAGCATGTCGGTACCCTGCCTGATAAATCACTGGCTTTAAGCCCATGGAGGAGGATTTTGCTCATCACTGCAGGTCCTGAATACATATATGTCAAATTGGACAATTATGAATGTGAGAAAGTGATATAGTTTGTGATTTTTTATCCTTACAAGGACCAGGAAGATGATACAAATTGTAGTAAAGTCTTTGGGTTTTACTTTCCAAGGACCAATCATTTTCTTTCACTTTGGAATGGGCTAATTAGTTTAACAGCAGCCCATTTGGAGAGAGAGTGGACACACTCCTATGGACAGACCACTATTTATTTTTGCTGGTAGTCAACTAAGTTAATGTACATGGAAACTTTTGCTTTGATGTTTTAGCTTTAAGAAAGTTGCATTAATGGAGGGCAATTATGGTAATTTGAATTAGGAATGGAATTATGGTAATTGAAAACTTCTACTGTGACAGGTATTTATAAGACCCTGGTGTTCTGGTGCAGTTCAGCATTGCTATTAAACTCATGGTAATTAGCATTTTCCCCCCTGAAATGGTTGAAAGAATATGGGAACATAAAATAAAATCTGACAGTGTAAGAAATGAACTGGCAAAGACATCAAAACCTACAGTCAATACAAAGAAACACAAATATACTGATGGTCTCAGGCTTTTAAACATTTTATGACAAATCAGAAGCAAATCACTACTTTGCTCAGGTCACCAAGGGTGTGATATGTGTGTGCTTTAGGTCTGTAGCATAGAGTATTTACAGTGGAAAAATGGAACAGAAGGGGCCAGTCCTGTTCCTTTCATTTGTAAAGCAAGTCTTTGTAGATGGAACCTCAGACTTGCTCCTCCCTGTGCTCCCTTCCCTGAGACTGTAACTTCAAAGAGAAGCAAAAAACAACAGGACACACAGAACAGAACCAATAATTTCATTGTCAGGAATAACGTGTGGGGCTGTGTTTTACAAGATCTGTGCCATTATTGTTTGAACCCAATGGATGGTCTGGTACCCAGAAACCATTGCAAAAACACAAACATAAAACCATATGAAACATATGAATAGGAAGCATTACAGATATCATCCCCATTTTACAGATGCTATATCCACTGTGCAGCATACCTATCTTCTTCACAGGATCACACATATATTTTGAGCTGGAAGGAATCTTAGAGTTCACCAAGTCCAGGTCTCTCATTTTCAGATGAGTAGGTTGAAGTTCATAGAGTGACTTACCCAGGATCACAGAGTTAGTATAGCAGGCAGGATTTGTATCCAGATCCTTCTGTCTCCACGTCCTGGTCTCTATTTTCTACATGATGTCAACTCTTGATATGGTTTGGAAAGCCCATTTTTTACCTGACTGTATACTGGGTTCTTGTCCTTTTGGACCTTGCTTAAGGTTCCAGAGGAGGAATTTTCCTCTTAAATTCAAGGGACCAAGTTCTCCAAGGATCTAGACCCTAATTAGTACAAATAGTAAATCCTCTGAAATGGTCATATTTTCCAAATTCTCACTGCGTATTTTCAATAGGTTGGAACCAATGGCTATATATGGCATAATTATAACCTCGAATAGTGCACTTTTGAATAATGGCAGCTACTTTGGGATATTCATTATTTGTACTAACTGAAAACTAGTTTTCACTTTGCCTATTTCCTTAGGTGACCCAGTCTTGGGCACTGCCTTTTCTGAAAAAGAAACGGGGGGGGACAGCACTTAGATTCCCATGAGTCAATTATGTTATATTGTACAGCACCTTATTTTACAGCCTTTCATCATCATTCACTGCATATAGGTCACAGTCCCATCCCACACACAGTCTATTCTCAAGTTCCTAGTCCTTTTAGGATGCTTTTGTTTGCATGGCAGCTCTCCAAGGTGTCAGTCACACTCAGTCACTCTTAGGTCATTCTCCCTTGGCACTAAACCCTGATGCACTTGCTGCTTGCTCCCAAGCTTCACCATTAACTCTTATTACCCCAGAATCTCTAAATATCCACTTCATCTCCCACATACAACCAGTCACCATTCTTATCATGAACATCCCTCCTGCTCACCCCCTGATTTCACACAGGCACTATAACCACACTTGAGTGTTGACTCTGCCTCTACATTGCTATGCTTGTTGTGTCCAGTCCAGTTTCCCAAATCCCCAGGGTACATGAATGAGTGTGCAAAGTCCCATGTTAAGTGCTGGAAATGCAAATAGAAAAGAAAGGCAATCTCTCCTCTCAAGGCGCTCTCATTACAAGAGGGGAAATAATACATATGGAAGGTTTGTTTCCCCTTTCTGGGTTGTCATGAACACTCTTCTCTTTGTTTTCCTGGCAGTATGACCACTTCTCAGTCTTCTTTACTGGATATTGATCCATGTGACAGGCACTAATTTTGGAATTAGTAGGAGTGGGAAATGGAGTGTTTTATATGAGGAACAGTGAGGAGGCTAGTGCCATTGAATGTGGCGGGGAGGGAAGTGTAAGCAGCCTGGAAAGCTAGAAATCCCAAGGCTTTAGCCTGTCTCTTTTCTATATATGTTCTCTCATTTGACTGTCTATCAGCTGCCATGAGTTCAATTATTATCTCTAATCTATTTCCCCATCTAAATACTTGGGCCTAGTCTCTCTCCTGAAACCCATTCCTATATGTCCAACTTTTTTCAGAGTGGATGTACTGTAGGCATCTCAGTCTTAACATATCCACAAATAAAACTCATTTTCTTTTCCCTCAAGCCTACTCTCTTTCAAACCTACCTATTTCAGGGAAGGGTACCATGATCCTTCCAATCACCCAAGCTTACAACCTCCCTGCTGACCTTGATTTCTTGTTCTCATTCACCTGAAACACCCAATCAATTGGCCAAACTGGTTATTTCTATCTCCTCAACATTCCCTCTCTCTAGTCACTTAGCCACCATACTAGTTAATTCCCGCATCACCACTTATCTGGACTATTGACATAGCCTCTCAATTGATTTCTCTTTTCTTGTCTCTTTCCCAGTTCTATACATGTGCTGAAAAGATTTCCCTAAATTATAGATCTGACCATGCTACTCTTATCAATAATCCCTAGTGGCTCCCTATCACCTTCAGTATCAAATATATAGTTGACATTTGTCTTTGGCATTTAAATGTCTTGACACTCCATCTCCAATCTCAAGCTTTTGCAGAGGCTGCTCCATATCCATTGAATATTCTGCCTCTCCTTTACCTCTTGAAGGCACCTCTGGCTTCCTTTAAAACTCAGCTTAGACTCCACTTTCTGCTGGATTACTTTCCAAGGGCTTCCCACTGTTAGTGATTTCCCCTTCAAGATTTCCTTGCATTGAATGTCCTCTCTCTTTCCTCTCTCTCTCTCTCTCTCTCTCTCTCTCTCTCTCTCTCTCTCTCTCTCTCTCTCTCTCTCTCTCTCTCTCTCTCTTTCACTATCTGTCTGCCTGTTTATTGTCTCCCTTATCAGTTAGGCAAATACACGTATTAAGTATTTACTATGTGCTGTACTAAATGCTGAGGTTATGAAGTTAAAACAAACTACAGCCCTTGCTCTCAAGGAGCTCATCGTCTGATGGAAGGAGGAGGTAGAATGCAAAACAACTATGTACAAACAGGATATGAACACCATAAATTGGGGGTAATCTCAGATAGAGGTCAGTGAGATTAAAGAGGACTGGTAAGGGCTATGTGCAGAAATTGGAACTTTACCTGAGACTCAAAGGAAGCCAGGAAAACCAAGAGGCAGAGATGAGGAGGGAGAGAGTTCTGGGAATGGGAGATAGAGTAGCTTTTATGAGGAACAACAGGGAGTTCAGTGTCCTTGGATCAAAGTGAATGTGGAGAGGGGTGATGTATAAGAAGCCTGGAAAGATAGAAGTGAGCTAAGTTATGAAGGACTTTGAAAACCAAATGGAGAATTTTTATTTGATCCTGAATGTTAGCTTCATCAAAACATGGGCTTCTTGAGATCAGGGACTGGTTTTACTTTTCCATTGTATCCCCATTGCTTCATAACCGGCACATAGGAAGTGGTGAAGAAATGTACATTTTTGCAAATTACTTTCTACAGCAAACCACATCTTTAGAGACACCCAATTTTAAAGGTGCTGAGAATATCACATCTCACTATTTATTTGAGCCAAAAGCAGAGATGCATATATTAATATCAATAAAATTCTTTATAGATGCAAATATAGAGATAAATTTGGTCAATGACCTGATTACCAACATCTAGGGAAACATAAAATAAAGAGGCTACACCCTTGTCATACCTGCTCATCACCACTGTGGGGGATGTACTATATAGAGTTTCCTTTTTGTATCTATAATTCTTGACATACAGCAGGCACTTAGAGAATACTTGTTGATTGTTCATCAGTTTATCCCACTTTCAGTGACTTATCTGGTATGAACAGTGGATGAGGGAAGTTTTTGTTGGGCATAGTTGTTACCAAGAGTGGAACAGAGGCGGGGGTGTGCTGGGGGATAGCTCCTGCTAGAGATGTTGTTTTATAAAATGACTAAATGGCTGGTAAAGAAATATGCTATTGTTGTAATGGGAGGAATTGAGGGAAAACAGAATAAAGCCTTGGTATTGCTCAGACTGCTAAATTGGCAAAGGAAATTATGTCTCTTCATCATATTGTCCTCAAGCAATCTGTGCTTCAGAAGTTTATGATATAGTCTTCAGAAATAGTGGAGGGTGGCGGTTAATTGACCAAATGAACTTAACCATATCTCTTAGGGGTCTCTCTCTCTCTCTCTCTCTCTCTCTCTCTCTCTCTCTCTCTCTCTCTCTCTCTCTCTCTCTCTCTCTCTCTCTTTCTCTCTCTCTCTCTCTCTCTCTCTCTTTCTCTTTTTCTCTCTCTCTCTTTCTCTCTGTCTCTGTCTCTGTCTCTCTGTCTCTGTCTCTCTCTCTCTCTCTCTCTCTGTCTCTCTCCCTCTCTCTCTCTCTCTCTCTCTGTCTCTCTCTCTCTCTCTCTGTCTCTCTCTCTCTCTGTCTCTCTCTCTCTCTGTCTCTCTCTGTCTCTCTCTCTCTCTGTCTCTCTCTCTCTCTCTCTCTCTCTCTCTCTCTCTCTGGCTTTGTCATCCCCCCTTTCCCCAGAATGTCCTCATGTTACAGATTTGAGCCAAACCATAAACCTACCATTTCTGGAAACGGGGAGACCAGACCAGTTTTATGCTAGATGCTCCTGATGGCGAATCTATTTGACAAGCCTATGGCTGCTGAATAGCTGGGAAGAAAGGGAAAATAAATTGGTTTTTTAACTGTTTCTGCTCGATTTCTTGTGGCATCTTAAAAAAACGATGGAGGGCTTTTTTCTTCTTCTTAAGTAATTCAAAAAGGTAAAAGGCCATTCCTTTCCTTATGCTCTATTAGCAAGAAGGGAAGTAGAAAAGCAGCCAGCCAAATTAACCAGAAAGTCACATTAGTGAGTGTGAAAGAACAATTTGACAATTATCTTCATAGTTTTAAGATCCAAGGAAGAGAAATTGCATCTTTTTATTTCCAAGCACTTTTAATTGAAGTAATTAGAAGCAAGACTCCTAGTATAGGCTGAAAGAACATCACTGGGGAAATGGATTTCTGGTCAAGTTTGCTGAGTACAAGGGTTGATGATGAACTTTGGCGATAATGATTACCAGAGTGTTTCTGAGGAATTTCAAACTTACCAGAAATTATATTTCTCAGCCTTGTTCCACCCACAGATGTAATAATAATATTTAGCACTTAGACAGCATCTTTCATTGCTGATGGGTCCCCTGGTTCTGAAACAATCCTCTATCTCCACATGTGTGAATATGTGTCTACAGAGTCATTTTCACAATTGCCGAAATTTTAGCAATCCCACAGGGTGCCACATTGCAGCTGTTCAGTTGCATATAGCAAAACGACACAGTGGTTTGGGGTGCGAGGCAAAAAGAAAAACAGCTAAGATGGAATGTTACTACTCAGGGAGGATTTGGGGAGGCAGAATTGTCTGCACAGATGAATTTGGCCAGTAAGTCTGTTTCTGCTTTGAATACATGCTGCCACAACCCCTCTGGGGACCAGAGGGATTGTGAGATTGACTTTAAAGTACTTCTCAAACATGTCGCTGTTGACATTTTGGTTTTTCAGTGCCTGGTATGGCATTATGTTCAGCACTGAGGAAAAGCAATGGATGACGACTCCTCATTGATTAGTGATGTATTTCCCATAGTGTGCTGTGTTTTCCCTAGAGGTCTCTTGCTCAAGGACTGGGCATATCGGCTGTTTAAATTTTAAGAGCTGATAAGGGAATATGATTAGCCATTCAGATTTTATTTAAAAGGAAATTAACATCCTTTAAGTGCCTTACAAAGACACATATATCCACAATATTGATGCACCTGGAATTTGGATAGTGACTAGAGGATTTAAATGCCTGATAATAATAATATTACCTAACAAGTGCTAATATAGCACTTGGTACCTTAAAAAGTGCATATTAAATAAATTACAGTAGTTTTGATGCTGTCCTGCTTGTCTGTGCCCCTTTCCAGACATCCTTTTGTTCTCTTCTACATATTTTTGTTTTGTTCTGTTTTGCTGTTACTATTTCTTCCACTAACTCACTCTATACCCTCTCTCCCCAAATGAAAGCTCTCTTATAGCAAGTAAGTATGGTCAAGCCAAAGCTATTCATACATTTGCCCTTTTCTGAAAGTGTATCTCATTTTGTACTTTTAGTCCATTTCCTCTCTGCCACAAGGTGGGAAGTATGATTCATCATCAATCTGTAGTCAAGGCTGGTCATTGTATATGGGTCTCAAATTTTATAAATGATCTCTTTTATTTTTAATTTTTTAAAATTAAATTAATTAATTTGTTTGTTACTTTAAAATACCCAAGTAACTCCCTCCCTTCCCTTCCCCTTTTAGAGAAGCCATCATTTGACAAAAAGATATATGTATATATAAAACTATATTTTGCTAATTTCTTTTAATCAGTTCTTTCTCTGGAGATGGACATACATAAGTCATTTGTCAAACAATATTTCTGTTGCTGTATATTATGTCCTCTTGGTTCTGCTTGTTTCACTTTTCATAATTTCAGGTAGGTCAGTAGTATTCCTTCACAATCACATGCCACAACTTCCCCAGGAAGAGCAAAAACTTATGGGCCAATTTCATCAATGAAAATAGATGTAAAAATACTAAACAAAATATTAGCCAGGAGATTACAGTAATATATCACCAAGATTTGATATTAACCAAGAAGATTTGTGCCAGAAGGTTTCCTTTACAATGCTTTAGTCTTATCGGTTGTTCTTCTGATTCTAATAATTTCTACAGTGGCTAATACAAATCCTCTACAGTTTTTCTGAATCTTTCCCTTTTGACACAACATCTTAGGACACAGTGATCCATTACACTGATATTTTTGATTTAGTCAACTAATGTTTAAGAGGACAGACTTGGAGAAAGTTTTGATCACAAAATAATCAAATACCTGTTAATATTAAAAGTGCAATATAAAATCTAAGAAAGAAACATTACATAGGTATATTTCAATCATAAAATTAATCACAAGGAAAAATTATAGAACTTCTCACTATATCCTTCTCAAGAGTTCATTCTGAGTATTGCTAAATCCTATTATATGTTTTATGAATGTGCCCCCATTCTATCTAATGGAGTCTATCCATACCTTCAACAATACTACAATTTGTTCATTAATTCACCAATTGATGAGAATTCTCTTCTTTACAGTTGAAACAACAAAAATATTCTGCCATAATATTTTTTGTGTTTGTATGTAGGTCCTTTTACTCTTTCGTTCATCTCTTTGGAGGGATAGTCCTAGTAGTGACATTGCTTGATTTGTACAATTTAATGATTTTCTGAGCATAGTTCCTAATTGCTTTCCAGAATGATTGGATCAATTTATAGCTCTACCAGCATTTTTTTTTGTATGCTCTTCTCCCCAGAACTCCAACAATTGTCTTTAACCTGTCTTGTCATCACTACCAACTTGATAGATATGAAGTAGAACCTCAGAATTGTTTGATTTGTTTTTTCTTCTTATTAGTGATTTGGGAAATTTTTTTCATATGCTTGGCAAATAATTTTCCTCTAATCTTTTTGAAAACTGCCTATTCATATCCTTTGACTATTTCTCTATTGGAGAATGGTTCTTTGTTCAAACATACATATATATATATATATATATATGTATATATATACCCATACACACAAAATTTTCCATTTTATGTAATCAAAACAAAAATGTCTCATCATTTGAGTTCTTCTCTATCCCTTGTTTTGTTAAGAGTTTTTCCTTTATATACATGTATATATACATATATATGCATATATCCTTTCTAGATATATTCATAGATATCACTCCAGCTCTTCTAATTTGTTTATGATACGACTTTTTCTATCTGGCATATATCATTCTGGAACTTGCTGTGATAAATGGTATGAAATATTGATTTAAGCTTAATTCCTGCTAGACTGCTTTCCAGTTTTGCCAGCAATTTTTGCCATGAGCTCTTAAGTTTACAAATACTATATATAAAGATCAATTACTTTTGAGATGTGTATCTAATTTGTTTCACTAATGAACTTTTTTATCTTTTAATCAATTCAAGATAGTTTTGATGATTGCTGCTTTGTAGTATAGTTTGGGTCTGGTATAATGAGGCCCTCTTCTCACTTGTTTTTCCTTGAAAGTCTTGACTTTTTGTTGTTCTAGAAGAACTACATTCTAATTTTTCCTAATTTTACTAAGGAGCCCTTTAATAGTTTTAATGATACATCACTGAATATATAAATTAATTTAAGTAGTATTGTCATTTTCATTACATTGTCATGACCAAATTAATCTCCCTCCAATTATTTAGGTTTGTCTTTATTTCTGTAAACAGTGCTGTATAGTTATATTAATATTACTTTTGTGTGTATCTTAATGGGTGAAATCATTGATATTTTATACATTCTATAGGCATTTTGAATGTTATTACTTTTTTCATTGCTTCTTCCTGACTATTATCAGTAGTATACAGAAAGGTTTATGATTTTTGTGGTTTTATTTTATATTCTTGCACTTCATTGAATTTCTTAATTGTTTCATTTAATTTTTAGTTGAATCTTTGGGGTTCCCTAAGTAAATCATCATAAGATAAGCAAAAGCAATAATTTTGTTTGTCTATGATTGTCCTCTTAATTTTTGTTGATTGTTTTAGTGCAATATGTATTATTAGCAATAAATATCTTGTCTTCTCCATGACACTTTGATCTCATTAAGAGTAGAGATTGTATTACTTTTCATTTTTCATCCCTATAGTTTGGTTAACTAGTTGCTCATTATGAGCACCTAATACAGTGATGGGCAATCTTTTGAGCTTGGTTTGTCAAAATTCACCAAAAAACTGAGCATAACTTGAGTGGTGTGTCACTTCAAGAAAAAAACACACCATAATTTCACGATATTTGCATCCTTCTCAGCATGCGTCCCCATACTTCTCTGTATGTGGCCTCATATGGCTATGTATCATTGAAAATGGCTACATGTGTCAGTGCTGACACGCATCATAGGTTCGCCATCATGGACCTAATACTTATTCATTCATACATTTATTTATATAGCAAACACTTTAAGAACTATGTAAAATGAAAATGGTGACAATGAACATCCTTCTTGACTCCTGATCTTACTGGAAAGTAGTTTCAGCTGTATTCTTGCTTCTCTTCTGATGCCTTTCTGAATCAGTTGACTGTTTTGCTTTTTCTGAAGTTGGAGTGGAGTACTATTTATTTTTATAGCTTTTAAAATGTTATTCTAATCTTTTCTTAAATTCTATTTTAAAACTCTATTTTATGATCCATAATTCCCAATTGCATTTTAAATCTTGGATCTGAATAATTAATTATACATGACTAATTTAGGCAGACCCACAACATGAATGTGATGCCCTTTTCCTCACATTTATCATTTGCTCTCATTTCATGTATTTTTTATTTTTGTTCTAGCTAGCTGAGACTTGACATCACATGAAGAATTTATTTAGAAAGGACTTTAATTTGGTAAGTCACCTCCATATCTTAGCTTCTCTTGCTTCCTTCAGGTCTCAGTTCAAATTCTGCCTTTTTCAAGATACCTTTCCTGTACAGACTGTTCCTAGTGTCTTTCCTCTGAGATTACTTCCTTTTTGTTTTTTGTATAATTGTTATATATTATCTCCCTTCTTAAACTGTGAGTTTCTTGAAGGCAGGGACCATGCTTTTGCTTTTCTTTGTACCCTGAGGTCTTAGTAGAGTGCTTGGCACATAGTAAATGATTAACAAATGCTTGTTATTATTGTTGGTTAGTATCTATCAATTAAGATATGGTTAATTGCTATAATATTGTTCCTTTCTTGTTATGTGCAAAATCTCCTGATTCTCTTTTTTCAAGATGTTTTCATGTTAAATAAATATGAGGATTCTGAGTACACTACAATCCGTTGCCATCTTTCATTTCTTGATACTGAGTATATTTTTAAAAACATTCTTTCTCCCCCCACCCTTTTTTTTTTGCCTTTTTAATGGATAAAGGAAGGACTGGTGGGTGAAAACTGTAGGGACAGTATTCTTTGAGATGATAATGACATCTAAAGTTTCCTCATTGTTCTAACACCTTGAGTTATTACCTTGAGAGACTCTACACAATTGAGTCTAAGGGATGACTAGTACCAAGAAATGATCAAGGACTTGAGTCAAGATTCTTGCTGGCTTTTGTTGAATGGCAGCCTGAAGTTATTCCATGCATAGTATTACTACAACTCCACTAAACTAGTGTCAGGAACCTAAACGAGTTGAATACTTTTAAAAATTCTAGGAAAATTTGGAGTTTTCAGGCTTTGAATAAGCAGATCCATTTGCCCCAACTGCTTCAGAACCATGGATAGCTCCAGATTGCTAACACTTTTTTTTTTTTAAAGACCATACCTGTGCTTTCATTGGTACAGGGAACTCTGAGAGAGGAATCTTGGCACTTACTCTACAACTTGTAGTTTTAGTCAGTTGCCAGAGGCATTTAGATTTAAAGGATTTGCATAGGGTCAGATAACCAGTTTGTGTCTGAGACAGGACTTGAAATTAGGTATTCCAGACTCTTATCTCCTACTCTGTGTCTTTCTGTATCTATATTTAGCTACTACTCTAAAATGACATTCCTAAAAAGCAGTCTAAGCTGGGTTCACAGACAAATCCCTTGATATTTGGAGGCTAATCCAAGATACACACAATACTGATGCAGGGAATTTCAGAGAATTCAGGAACTTCCTATGGCCTTTGGAATGTAAAGAATGTAGAAATATACCACTTGACTTCACTATTTAGTTATTAAAAAAAAAACATTAAGTGGAACAACATTATAGAACATTATGTGTGGGAGATAATTCCCAGGTAGCTAAAATTCAGAATTTAGAACTTTAAATAAGTCTTTATAGAAACCTGAGACTATAATAAGAAATTGAAACACTAAGTATAAGCTTTGTGAAATGGAATTTGTGGGAAAGGAAGTGTTTATTACTGAGATGTACAAGATTGGGTGGGATGGCCACAGTAGATGAGGGAAGTAACTCCTAGGGAAGTGATTTGAGTTAAATAGAGGGTCAGGACAGGGAATAATAATAATAAACAGGTAGCACTTATAGTACTTCAATGTTTACAAAGTGTTTTATGTATGTTATCTTATTTAATTCTTACAACCTTCTAAGTGAGGCGCTATTATTACTCTCATTTTATAGATGAGGGAAGTAAGGCTGAGAATTTAAGTGACTTATTCATAGTCACACAGCTGGTAAGGATTTGGGAAATGACTTGAAAATGAATTTCCCATTGAATGGGAAAAAGGACTTGAATTCAAACATTATAGTGGAGTTCTTTGACATGGCAAGACTTGGCTATAATATAGGGATGATATTGTTATAAGACACCATTAACCAGTAGAATCTAAGTTTTGTAATGGATAGAGTTTGAGATTTGGAGTCAGGAAGACTCGAATTCATATCATAAATATGTGCTAGGCATTGTAATGCTGTGGATATAAAAAAAGAGTCAAAAGACAGTGTTTGCCTTCAAGGATAAAACTAGGACCCACCACCTACTGTTGTTGTGAGGATCAGATGAAATACAGAAAACACTTTGTATACTGTAACACGCTATGTGGACATTATTATTTATTAATCTGGTTGATTTTCAAGGCAGACCAGAAATTTGGCATGTCTTCACATAGATGCTGCCATGGGAATTTTGATGCTGATGCTGACGTCACTTTTCTGTTCCAGTATCTGTTGTCTTCCTGGTGAGATCCAAGAGGTCACTTAGGCAATGACCCATGCTCTAATGGGCGTGCTAAAACTCGCTGTTGTAGAAGGAACATTTCAAAGGCTTATATTTCCTTGCCAATCCTTGGCTACACAGGCAGTACTGCAGAAGCTAAAACTTTACTTTGCTGACGGCAGCTGTATCTCCTTTCACCTCCTCCTCTGCTTTTCCCTGGGTAGCTGTTCTCTATGCAGAGAGAAGAAAAGCGGTGGAGATGAGTGATGTTGCTGATTGCAAGGAGAACAAACAAGCTTCTGGAGAGTTTTGTTTGGATTGGGAGCCAAAGTTACTAATTCAATCCTTACTCTAATAGAAAAGTAGGCTTTAATAAAAAAAAGACCTCTGTCAAATTTCTAGTGGGCAATTACAAAGTTTTGCTGCTCATCCACCTGGAATTTTAGATCAGAAAAATTGTCACAATTTGGATAACCAAAATAGCTACTGAATGTCCCACCCAAAATAAAATTCAATAGACAAACAGGGTCATAAGATCAAATCATTTCACTTTCTTTATTTTACAGATGAGCAATTTGTCTGGATTAGATAGTGCAGATGATGAAGGGAAGGTCACACGTGCCATATGGCTAGGTTTCAATCTATGTCTGAACCTCTCATTGTAAAGTCAGTCATCTTCTATCACTATGTCATACAGATCTGCCAAACTTTGAGTTCCTAAATTGATTGGAGGTGGACAGAAAGTAGAAATGATTAGAGATGGCGAATTCCTGAATTTTCATTAACCTTGTGAGAAAAACCCAGGTGTTCTGACTCTCGATGCTAGAATCTTCCTACTATGTCACAGTCTATTTAGGATCTTTTATACTTATATATAAAAGAATAAATGAAATATAAAGGCTTTGGAGGACATTTAATGGACTGTCTGGCCACTTAATGGTTGATAATAGTACGGGTCATGGATTGAAAGATTGATGGAAGTAATTTAGTTTAATCCCCTCATTTTACCTATATGTATATATATATATACATGTATATATATATACATGCACACATATATAGTTGTTGTTGGATGTTAGAAGGAGATATTATAGTTATTGGGCTACTTTCTCTAGCTAGGGTCTGTTCTAGTAGACTGATGGAATCATAGTCCTTAATCAAATAAAAAACATGAAGGCAGCCTAGGAGGTGGGAGACAGCTTATGAGAGCAAGATGCAAAGAATGAGAGATGAAAAACTGCATCAGAAATGGGAAAAAAAACATAATTCATGCCTCTACTTTGACTCATGAGGTTCAGAGGAATTCAGCCAACAGTCAGAGGGGAGAGGAAAGGGAGGATGAATTCCAAAATATGGTTGTTCTCCTTAACTTCCTTCCAGCTGCATATTATGGTTTCTGACTGCCATCCTAGAATCATCAGTGCAGCTATTTGTAAAAGGGGGAGGGAGGGAGAGATGCTCCCGTTAGCCTGTTTGCCTTCACACTTTCAAATAAAGCAAATGATGAGAGCAAATGACTAATAGTTATTGGGATACTGCCTTAATTATTTCAAGCTAGCAGAATGGTGCTATGTCATTTGACACCAAATCTTTATGTGTGCTCTGTTTGGGATATATGTGTGAGCTTTAAAATTAGTCACCATAACATGCAAAGCACTGTAAAAAAAAATAAAAAGAGGAGAGTTGAATGTAAAAACAAATCAAGCTCCAGCATAAAATCAGACAAGTCCTGGCAGTAAGCCAAGCTGTGGAGTGGTTTTGGAATACTAGCCCAGTCAATTCGCACTGGCATGAAAGCCTTCTGGTGAGGAGGTAGACTGAGAAGTGACCAGGGGCTCAGTAGATCTGGTCGCTTTGTAAATTGGCTTTGTTTCATTGCTTATCATTCTTGTTTTTATCATCCAACACCTTAGTACCTTCTTGGGGAAGCAAATTGCCATTGACTCATTAGCTTTCCGAATGCCTCAGTTGACAATATTATGTATGGTATTAAGTATGCTGGATTTGATGTTACATGACCTTGATGAAGTTATTTAACTTCTCTGATTCTCAGTATCCTTTCTATAAAATGAGAGGGTTGTGCCTCATAATTTCTAAGATCCTTTCCAACTCTAAATGTATAGTCCAATGAAAAATCCCCTTTTCCATGGATGATGCAGAGGCAGAAAGGGATGGAGGAGAGCTTGCCTCAGGTTTCATTTTAAATCTGTGCCTGGGACATAAGCCCAGCTGCAGTAGACCTGCCGGGGATATGCCTGGGTTCCTGGGACAGTCTGCCTCCTTGGTTCATTTCGCCGTCTTCCTTCACCTGGGTGTTATTTTGAAATCAAAATATCAGGGAGAAATGTGTTCTGGTTTGGGTTGCCTGAGTCATAGAAAAGACTCTCAAGGAGCATTTACTTTGTGATAAAATACAAGTGCCCGATGGTGTAATGAGACTAAAAAGCTGTGATCTCTTAGCTCTTATGATGAACTGGGAGATGGAATATGTTTTGCTTTTGAAATGGTCTCTTTCCTTTTAAAGAGAATGTATAGCACTCCCACACTGGCCTTGGTCTGAGTTATGCTTCCAGGACAGATGTGCAGCTGGTGACTTTGCCTTTTTACAACCCTCTTTTTTTCCTGTGATCCGTATTGACATTGTGACACTGGACAGTTCGATAATGACAGTCTTGGGGATCATTCTTCTTGGAGACATCTGCTCTTCTGCTTTTGCCATTTGCTTGGGTTTTGCTGTAAGCAGGCCATTAGTTTGCATCGACAGGGCTGTGGATACCCATCCTTCATCCAAACCATGGAAATAGCAGAAAAAGAAGCTGAGCCGTTGATTAATTTAGATTTTTTCCTCCCTGAAATTTCTGAACACTTGGTGACAAGAACAGAAATCAAGGCTTAGTTTGAGTGCACAGTGTAAGTGACTATTCTGGGAGGCTATATGAGCATCTGCAAAATGGGCTCTTTATGTTTTTAAAAAACGTGCACTGTAGTGGAACAGAAGCATAATATAACCCATTAACATTAGTGTCAGCGTAATGGCCTCTGAATTGCAGATTGGTGGGAAAATATTGATAGGAAAGTGTAAACAACTGAAAATGAAAACCGTAATAAAACTCTCTTCATAGGACCCATAATTTACAATTAAATACCAAGGCTACATTGAAATGAAGCGAGCATTGCAGAGAATATGTTCTGAGTTCTAGAATTTAAACTAAAGGTTGGTATTTTGTCATTGACCCATAGACGAGTGAGATATAAAAGCTTTGGATGGAATTTAATGGACTGTCTGACCAGTACATGCTGATAATGGTACAGTTCATAGATCAAAAGATTGATAGATGCTATTCAATCTAATCCACTCACTTTGCAGATGAGAAAGCTAAGGTGAAAAGAAATTAAGTGACTTGCCCAAGGTCCCACAGGTTCTAAATGACAGAGGGGCTATTTGAATTCAGGTGCTGTCACTTCAGAGGTGGGGTATTTTCTGCTCTGCTGTTTTACTTCTCGTATTGAGTGACTTATTACAGCTATTTGGGTCTTAGTCTATGTAAAAAAAAATCTCTGATAATTCTAGGTTTCTATAGGACTTTGTTGCCTGTTCCTTTTTCCTCATTATGTTTTTGCATATATTGGAGGATATTTGTAACCTCTAAAGTTTAGGTGATTCCTTATGAGTAAAGAGTAAGCCCTGGGGAGAGGCAATGTGGTAGAGTGAGTGGATCAAAAGCCAGTCTTGGAGTCAGGGAGCCTTGGTCAAGTGCTGTCCCTGCCACATCCTGGTCACATAACCATGGACACTCAACATTGGAGGTACTATCCGACCAAAAGCAGCAGAAGAGTTGTCATTCTGTAATAGTGAGAGACTTTTCACACTAGATGTTCTCTAGTCTTAAGAAATTCCAGGCAGAGGGATTGCCAATAAATAAATGAACAAATGAATGAAAATAAGTAAAAATAGCTCCTTGAACTGAGCTGTCTATTCTAGGAAGACACTTTTTTTCCAGTAAGAAATAAATAGGTCAGTAATCTGGCAACATGTTATGCCTAGTCATGAAATATCAGTAGCAGCAAGAATGTGGGGAACTGGTAAGAAGCTTCTTTGTGTCTGAAAGGTAACCTCTGTAGATTATTCCTCAAATCTTTTCAGTTCTGGTCAGCTCATTCTTGAAGTCAGCACAGGAAACTTGCTCTGTGAAGTTATCCCACTCCTTCTTTGGAGAGAGTCATGAGGATCCCCTCAGCTTATTCTGTTGGATGTAAGGACTAGGAATGAGTGGCTAGAAGGAAATCCTGCCCTCAAAATAAGGGCTTTAATAGGGAAAAGGAAAGTCCCTAGGAAAGAAGGAAGGGGCAGCTTTCAAAAGAAATCTTTCTGATAATGGCCTCATGTTATCATCTCTAATGAAAAAGTTCCGGCTATACATGAAAATATGTACTGTTCAATTACATTGTATTGCCTGGGATTTAACTAGACTATTTTGAAATGATTCTGGGTACTGATGGGAAAATGAGATGGTTGGTTCAGATAGTCTCTGAGGAGTCCTCAGCTCTATGATCCTTTGCCTCTTTGGTGTACTCAGGATCTAGAACTAGTGTTGAGAAAAGTTGACTACAAGCAGCGCTCTCACTCTTCTAACATTTTAAAAATCAGCCTAGAGAAAGGATGGGACTGAGGGAAAGGAATGCAAATAAAGATACCAACACATTTCACTTCTTTTTTTTAAACCATCAAATTAAAATTGGCAGAACTGATTTTTAATGTGATAAAAGAATTCTAAATTGAAATGCCATTCTGTTATTTTGCAGCCCAGAGACTATTCTTGTAGACAACATTTAGGCTCCTGAAAAATTTATAGTGATAAAAAGTTCAGATGATTGTAGCCATCCCACTTGCATGACTTTAATGTCAATAGGGTGCTGAAATATCAAGGTGCTTTTGAAAAAACTCAAATGCAACCAAAGTCCTCCATTCACATCTTGCTGCAGTGTCTATTTATGGCATTGTGCTGGCTCCAGGTTGTCCCGGGCTGTGCCAGCAGAATGCAGGCTTTAATGAGCCTTCTAAACTGGGCTGTGCCAACACATGAATGAGAGAGTTGACATGTTACTGGGAAGCCAAAACATATGCATATTCATATTGTTCCTACAATAGAAATCATGATAATAGCATCTATGTGACATGTTTTAAAAAACATTGCATACATTTTTTCATTTGATACCCATGACAACCTGATAATGCAGGTGCTGTTAGCATCCCTATGTTATAGATGAAGAAACTGAGGCTGAGAGATTAAGTGACTTGCCTGTGGTCATGCTGCTAGTGTTTGAATTCTGGTCTTGGACTCCAAGTCCAACACTGTCTTCACTGTGCCACCTATCCTATAAGTTACAGCTAAATTGGTGCATGGCTTATAGTTTCCTTGAAGAAAAGAATTAAAGGAGTGAGTAGGAATTGGCTTCATTATTTACTCTAAGAGCACAAGAGCCATCTTCTTATGGAAGACTTTATTGTCTCAACTTACATGCTCAAGCTGCAGAAATTTCATGGAGAACTTGGAAAAAATCATCCAAATCAGACCAACCTATTATTTCATTACTAACCTCAACACAAAGATGGGAACAGAGAAGGATTATGCTGACTCTGTTGGAATGCTGTCTTTGGATCAAGGATTTGAAGAAGCCATTGGCTTGTTAAATAGATCTTTTATGTAATGGACATGATAAATAAATAGTCTGTAGCACATAGTACTTAATAATGCCTGCTTGATCATCTTTCTGACTCTGTCTCCATTTGTCTCTGCAATGAGATAATTAACTATTAGAATAAAGGACAAAGTAAATACTAGTTTAGAAAGATAAAGATGAGAAGGCACTGAATGCAAATGAAGCAGCTCCAACTTGACCTGTTTAAATAGTCTTTAAAATAGGAAATGGGTACAAAAAAGATATTCATTCTGATCATGTTCATTTATTATATAATTTTAGCCAGTTCAAAACAGATATTACAGTGAAGAGACTAACTGAATATAGAAGCTGCTTAGCTATGAAATGATTAATTACATTCATTTTTGAGAGGAGAAACAGAGAAATTGAGGACAACACTGAGTTTATAGTACGAATTTGTTTCTGGAGTACTATAGGGGAAGAGAATGGAAGAATATGAGGAGTAAAACTTCACAGAGCTCTGAAAAGAACTGAACAAAAATGAGCCTCCAGAGAGCTTGACATGAAATCTATCTATTCAGGAATATAAATAAAACCAGGAGGAGGACCATAAATAAATGTGTAGTGTAATAAATCTACCAGTTGTTTCTCATCAACAATGAGTAGGAGAACTACTTGATCTGGATTCTACCACACTTTCCATTTGATGCTCCTCTACCATGTGAGGCAATAATTGAACTCCCTTAAGGATATGAAGTCATGAAGAGAGGGTTGACTGGATCATGTGTATATAGACTATCAACGGTACAAATTTTCTGCAACTATAGCCTTCTGGGAAAAGATAAACATGGATCAGAAAAGGAACCCAATCAATGGCTTGGCTCTCCAGAAGACCTTGCCATTGGACCTTGAGGGATTTGTTGGGACCATGCAGAACTGAAGTGAAAGGGATCCTGGATCCTAGGTTAAAGAACTGATTCTAAGAAATGAAAACCCTATTAATGAAAAATAGGGAATACCAAGTTGCCTTGTTGTGTCTGTGTAACTGTTATTTGACAGGAAATGCATTAATTCAAAGTAAATGCTTTGACATTTTATAAAGAAGTAACTTCAGGCATGTCAAAGAAGGTAGTGATGCTAAAAAACAACAACAAAAAACCCAAATCCTTCTCCTTCAAAACAGCCAAATACTTTTTATATCACTCAATTGTCTAGATTAGTGGAGAATTTGACTTCCAAAAGAGTGTAAAATTACTCCCCTACTGGAAATCAAATAAGGCTGTGATGAAGAAAAGGCATATTCAATGAGCATATAATCATTTTTATCCTGACTAATAACAATGATGATAAATGTGGCAGCACATCAGAAAAATTGACTACCTCCCTAGTCAGAGCTTGTGAATTCTACTGTTGTTGACTTACTAGGTTCCTTAGTCTTCTCAGCTACAAAACAGGACTTATCAGTCAATCTAAGAGAAAATGCTGGTTAAGAAGAGGACTGGGCAAAGTGTAAAACACTCTCCAGGTGTTGACTGAATTAAAAAAGAAAAATCAAACCTAGATATCAAACAAACAGTAAAGGATGAAATGGGCATGGCAAGAGTAGTTAGCTTATTATTAAACTTAGAAATGTTGCTGGAGACTTTTTCCAAGATTTTTTTGTCTTGTTTTTGCTAAGTGGTACTCAGGATTAATTCAGCTCATAGAATGTGTTAACCTTTGTGATGGAATTTGAAGGATTCTGCTAGAAAAGTCTCCCTTTAGAAATAACTTTCTATGATTTCATATGACAAAAATGTTTTCTTTTTTCCTTTCCATCTCACTCCTGATTAAGAAAAAAGAAAAAAAAACCCTCATAACAAATATACATTATTAAACAAAGCAAATAACCACATTGACAATTAAAAAAAAACATGTTTTGTTTTGTATGTTTAGTTCTTCCCTTTTTGTCAGGAAATGGGTAGCATTCCTTATCTTTGGTCCATTGGAATCATGGGAATCATTCCTTTGATCAGAGTTCTTAAATCTTTCAAAGTTGTTTGCTTTTACAAAGTTGATATGACAGTGAAAAATATTCTGTTTGTGCTCACTTTACATCAATTAATTTTCTCTGAAACTGTCCCTCTCATCATTTTTATATATAATAGAATTCCGTTCTAGTCATATACCAGAACTTGTTCAGTCATTCTCCAATCTCTGGCATTTATTTGTTTTCCAGTTCTCTGGCTATCACAGGAAAGAACTGCTGTAACTGTTTTTGTGGATGTGGGCCCATTTCCTATTTCTTTGATCTCTTTAAAGTACAAACCCAGTAGTGATATGATTGGGTCAAAGATTATGCATAAATAAGTAAATGAGTTTTTGGGGGCACAGTTTCCTATTACTTAGCAAAATGACTGACACACAGTTCCACCAAAGGTGCATTACTCTGTCTGTTTAGAGTGGCAAGGGTTAGGCAATCAGGATTAAGTGACTTGCCCAGGGTTACACAGTAGGGAAATGTCCAAGGTCATATTTGAACCCAGGTCCTCCCTAATGTAGTCCTGGTGCCCTACCCTCTGTTCTATCTAGCTTCCTCTGACCCTCTAACATTTGTTATTTTCCTTCTTTTGCTATTATTAATAATAAAAATATTATTATTTATTTGTTATTGTTATTTGTTGACATGTTATTCATGTCAAATTGATGGGTGTGAGGTGGAACCTCAGTTGTTTTAATTTGCATTTCTGTAATTAGTAGTGATTTTTAGCATTTTCTGTATGACTGCTGACAATTTGAATTTCTTCCTCTAAATTTCTTACCTCTTCACATCCTTTGTTGTCTTTAAAGATTATATTCTTGTAGTTACTGTTTTGAGTCAAAGAATTACCTTCAGAAGCTATATTTACACAGAATATCTTGGAATTGGGGAGAAAAGACAGATAAATGTTGGATAAAGAACAGGGGATGTTGCAAGAGAAAGCTGCCTCAAACAGAACATTGCTTTGGAGGGGACCTTCACATTCATAGGCAATAGCAATAGGTTAGTGGAGAAGCCTGAAAAAGGGAATCAAAGTAGGACCATTCTACTCAAGCAGGAAGGAATTAAAATGAAAATCTTACTAGAAAATTATGGAGAAACAAAACAAATGCTAAGTATAGAAAAAGACAATTGAATGCTTGAAAAAGACAGTATGGCATAATTGATAGAATGCATGACTTGAAATCAAGAATTGTTTAAATCTCACTTTGTATCTTTACTTGCTGGTGATCCTGGACAACTCACTTCACTTCTCTTGGTCTCAGTTTTTCATAGATATAATTAGGGGAACTGAGTTCAGTTGCCTTTAACATACCTTCTATCTATAAATCTATCATCCATGATTCTAGTCCAGAGTAGATTGGGATTGACATCTCTATATAGTCTCATGACATTTTCAGTTCTACCCAGAATTTATTCCCAAGTCATATTGAGATCTTTTCTTCTACAATTTCATTTTATCTCATTTCTTTCCCTCTCACCTTGGGATGTGTTGGACTTTCATTGTATGGTTGCACTGAATATCTCAGGTCTTGCCTTGGTTTCTGAAAGAGGAAGACAATTTATAGGATCTAAGGATTTAAACTAGGAAGGTCTGATAAGATCAAAGGATTTAGACCTCTGTTAATCATCATTTAGATTATTCTCATTTTTTGTGGATGAGGGAAATGAGGACCAGGAATGTGAACTGATAAGCTGCATCTTTATAGTAAACAGTAGAGCCAAGTTTTAAACTCAGGTGTAATAGTCTAGATTCATTACCTTTTCTAGTACACCATATCTTGCAAAACACCAGAAATAGCAATCCCCTTTCAGCCTTTTCACTGTTATGGAGAGCCTATCATCTCTACTGATCCCCTTCTTTTTGTCCTGCTCTATTTGCCTGAAGCATCCACTAGCTGCCAAGGCTAATTATACCCTTTGATGAATCTAAGAGTTCTTCATCCATCATTCTCTTTGAGAGGATCAATTGGGGGAGAGAGATAGAGATAGATAGATAGAGAAATAGATGGATAGATAGATGAATGGATGGATAGTTAGATGGTTTGCTGGATGGATAGATGGATAGGCAGACAGATAGAAGGATAGTTGGATGGATGAATGGACAGACAGACAGACAGACAGATGGAGGGATGAAGGGATAGATAAATAGAAGATAGATAACCTATTTAAGTACTATTATATGTAAGGTACTATGCTAAGTGCTTTGGATATAAGTAGAAGCAAAAAAGGCAATTCTTACTCTCAAGAGCTTACATTCTAAATGAGGGAAGACATATACAGGGAACTGGAAAGGCAGAAACTGTCTATCCCAGGGCATTGCTGTTGGGGAGTAGGTGGGAAGTCTTGGGACTGAGGATATTAAGGAGTGGCATCTGAGTGAAGTGAGCATGATTTTGGGCACTTCACTTGATAGTGTTTGGGGCCAGAGATTTACTTAGAAAATCACAGGGTGATACTGGGCTTAAAGATGGAAGACTTTGGTAGGGGAGAGAGTGATTGGTGTGTGCCCACATGTGCCAGGGAACACATTGGTTGTCTTCAAATATTTGAAGTGGAAGCAGGATTTGATTGTTTAGCCATAAAAGACTAGGTTAATGGGTAGAAGTTTCAGGGAAATTCCAGAACAACATAAGGAAGAACTTATGACTAATTTAAGCTATCTAGTGACCAGAGAGCATGGGATAGTGGGAAAGAGCCCTTGATTTGGAATCACAGACCTGAGTTCAAATTCCAGCTTTGCCAATTGCTATCTGTCTGACCTTGGGGAAATACTTTATCCCCTTAAGGCCTTTTCTATAAAGTGAGAAGTTGTATTAGCTGACCTCTGAGGGGGTCTTCCAGCTTTAATTCCACAATCCTATGACTTCTACCATTGCAAAGCATCGGTTGAAATTTGATGTGAAATAACATCTGACATGTTTGTAGCAGTTTTAATTATTTAATCAATTCAATAAAGTGAATATTTAAAGCTGCAACAAAAATCACTGGGCATAACCAATTTCCGACATGAATCAGACACTTTGCACCTCAATTTTCACTCTTCAGTTATGTTTTGCAAACTAATTGGCAACACTTGATGAAAATTTAAAATGTGGCTAGACTATAACAGGTGGAGCAATCATACCTTCACAAATAAATTAATTTATGCCCTCATGTCCACAGGCACAGTCATGAACTCTGAATCCTACCAAGAAAATAGTCCTAACAGGATGGTTAGCTGCAATTATGGCTAAGCACCATCAAACAATTTTGGTATCTCTTGGAACCCACAGGGAATGTGCTTTCCTCTGCATGATTGGTTTGCCAGTCACGTTTGAATCTCATATGAATTCATCCTTTCTGGCCTTCTCCTCCCCCTGCTTTTGTTTGTCAGAAAAGTAATTTGACTACATCCTGCTATTCATTCTGCGATTTCAGAACTGTCATGGAAGCCACTATCTTGCAAGCTAGACTAAGAAAAAAATGTGTCAGAATGATTTATAGGAGACTCTAACCATTTTGTGATGAACAGACAACTCCATGTAAGATATCACATATGCTCAAGTACCTTTTTATAAATTTGGTTAGACATAAACCTTCTCTGTTAGCATCTCTTATAATGCCTTCTTAATATATACTTATTCTTGAATGACTAAGTAAAAGCAGTCTTTGAGGATGGCGTCATCTCCCTCTGGCTCCTCAGGTAGGAAGTAGTTATTGGACCTGTAGTATTGCTGAGTGCTCATCTGCATTAAATAAATCAGTATTAAACACCTACTATGTGCCAGACACTGTGCCAACAGCTTTATAGATATTATCTCATTTGATCTTCACTGGGAGGAAGATACTTTTATTATCCTGATTTATTGGTGATAAAATTTAAACTAATGGTGTTTAAGTGAGTTGCTCAGGGTCACACAGGTTTTAAGTTTTTATGGCTAAATTTGAACTTGGGTATCCCTGACTCCAGACCCAGTACTCTAACAACTGTTTGTCTCAGTTCTTTCCTTCCTTCCTTTGTTCCTTCATTGCTATGTTCCTTCTCTCCTTCCATTCCTTTCTTCCTTCCTTCCTTCCTTCCTTCCTTCCTTCCTTCCTTCCTTCCTTCCTTCCTTCCTTCCTTCCTTCCTTCCTTCCTTCCTTCCTTCCTTCCTTCCTTCCTTCCTTCCTTCCTTCCTTCCTTCCTTCCTTCCTAGCTCACCACAGCAGAAGAGACTAGTGCTGTATGCACAGTAGAATAATTCAATTCAACAACCATTTATTTAGTAAGTGCTACATAAAAGGCAAGTGTGTCAGGCACTGAGAAAATTCAAAGACAAAAATGAACCAATGCCTGACCTGAAAGAGCTTATGTTTTATTTGAGAGATATGACCTATACAAATGAAAGTAAAAATAAAATATGTACAAAGTAACAGAAAGGAATTCTGTGAGGCAGAGATAAAGCAATGCATTTTTTCTTGTGTTTATTTTTTAGCTTTATTAAAAATGTATTGTCATGTAAAACCCACTTCCATATTGGACATTGTTGTAAGAGCAAAGTCATACATAACCTAAACGCCCAAATTAAGCCATAAATACACTGATGGGAAAGACAACTCCAACAGTTCTTTCTCTGGAAGTGGCTAGCATTCTCCGCTGTAAGGCTTTCAGGATCTTCCCAGATCCTTGCATTGCTGAGAGGAGTCAAGTTTTCACATAAAATCATTGTCTAATATAAGCAATGCATTTCAGACATGGGAGACCACTTATGCAAAGCTATGGTGGTGGGAGATGGTGTATTATCAGAGGATTATAGATTTAGATCTAGAAGAGCCCTTTGTGGTCAGTTAGCCCAACTGCTGCATTTTACATATGAGGAAATTGAGGACCAGAGAGGTTAAGTGATGTGTCCAAGGTCACACAGGTTTTAAGTGGCAGAGCCAGGATTCAAATGTGATTCCCAGAACTCCAATGTGAGACCTCAGTTTGAAAGTGCACATTTCAACTCTTTTCCTACTGTCCCACTATCATTCATGATATACTAACTAGTAGTTTAGTTTGCTTGAAACTAAGAGTGCATGAATGGAAATAATATAGGACAAAAAAAGTAGGTGGCAGCTACACTATGGGGGACTTTGAACGCCAGGCTGGAGAGTTTCTTCTTAGCACATATTTTTTTTTATGGGTTTGGTTGTGTTAAAAAGTTTTGGTGGATACTGTGAAATGATATTCACTTTCCAAGTTAACGTAACTATCTGATACCCAAGTGGGCAAACTTAATAATCCCATTTTGCTTATTTGGGCATCTTTAGCATATGTCTGGGGGGAGAGACAGGTTGACCAATGTAAGGCGATGAAAATAGGTAAGAGGAAGGTATCAAACACCTAGCGCAACTCCCAGATGCCAACATCATAGGGAAATATTGAACAAAGAAAAGTGCAATAGAACACAGATAATGTTAATATGTGGTTTTCTAAGTCAATATGTTGCTAGGAGGGATTCTTAAATATAGTTTGGTGGTCTCCACTTCTATTTGAGCTTGAAACTGCTGTTGAAATGGGATTCCTGCAAGAGTGGAATGACCACCTTCTCAGGTCACTTCCAAATGGAGGCATTCATGATTTTCTGATACCCAATTGCCTAGTGACTTGTTTAATGCTTTGAGTACAAATAGGTACTTAAAGTAAGCAGTTAGGTGGTGCAGTGGATCAAGTTTTGGGTCTGGAGTTAGGTACATGAGTTCAAATTTGCCCTCAGACATTTGCTTGCTATTGTGACCCCTTTTTGCCTTAGTTTCCTCATCTGTAAAATGAGCTGAAGAAGGAAATGGCAAACCATTCTAGTATCTTCGCTAAGAGAATCCCCAAAAGGTGTCACAAAGAATTGGGCACAAATAAAAATGACTGAAAAGGTGTAACAAACCTAAAAAGCTCACTGTGCTGCCCAGGTCTAAGGAGATAGTCATGCAAATCTCACACTTGTTCTAACTACCCACAGATCTTATAACCTCTTAGATCCCAGAAAGTCAAGGATCACTAAACAAATAATCTTAATTTAGATAAAGACTTCTCTTCCCCAAATACTCAGTCAAATATGAAAATGCCTACTCATCCTTAGCATGTAGATGCTGGAAAAAAGCATTTGAATAAATTAACTTGATCACCTATGTAGATCTAACCTGGAAAAACCTGTAATTTCATTTGTATAAGGAGATTTCTGATGAGGAAGTTCCTTCCATCAATGTGGATTTACTTCTCAGCAACTTATAGTCTTAAAGAGCTAGAAGTTTAGTGGCTGGCTTACATAGGGTAACATAACCATTTTGTGTCAGAGACTAGAACCCAGGTCTTCTTGACTTCATGAAGCTAACTCCCAGTACACTATTTGGGCCACACTGTCTCTATCCTTTCCTCTTGTTTAGTCTTTCATTTGTGGCTGACTTTTTGTGACCCCATGGATCCTATCTACCCATGAGGTTTTATTGGAAAGGAAACTGGTGTGGTTTGCTATTTCCTTCTCCAGTGGATCCTTTTCTAAGCTTCGACAGATCAATGAAAGATATTAGTTCATTCCAGTTTGCTCAGGGTTGCAGATGGAGACATACTGTTGCTATCATACCATAGACTCTGTGATAGAGTCATTCAATGAAAAACAACCATTATCTTGTTGGTACTTTTTCTGTTCTGTGGTGGTTACTTTAGTGAGTAGTGGGAAACTTTGGAAACCCAGTCCTTGTAAAAAGAATTATATCTAATCAAAAAGGGGGGATGATAAGGAAACTGAAATGGTCATTTTGATTTTTGAAACCAAGACTGCCACAGATTTATTTGGAAGAATAGGTTGAGTTACACCTTTTTAGAAAGGCAGAAAGCATACAAGAAGAGCAAGATAAATACTATAAAATAAAATGATTTTTCAGTGGTAAGGAAGCTGGGTAAGGCCAATAGATCTTGGCGACAAGTGAGCAGTGGTAACTATAAAAGATATTCTTGGAATGGATATCCCCACAATTCAAGTGACTGGCCCAAGTCCAGGTCTTTATTTCTAGGTCTTAAAAATGATATGTGTCTAAGCATCACCAAAGGATTTTTTTTTTATTGGAAATTGCTATAACTAAGGACAGATATGATTGGAATTTGGAAAGCAGCATTCATCACGGCCAAATTGGATTGCTTATATTTATAGTTCTTTGAAAAGTATCAAACATGGAAGATTTCCACTTGGAACAACTCAACAATTTTGTATGCTATCTAGCTTAGAAAATATGGCAATGAAGAGTACTTTTGAGAGTTGCACTTTTATATAGAATTCGGCAAAATATCCTGTGTGCGCACGTGTGCGTGCATGCACGTGTGTGTGTGTGTGTGTGTGTGTGTGTGTGTGTGTGTGTACTAGGAATAAGTCTGACACAAGAAAAGCTAAACTATTCAGTTTGTTCACTAACATTCGATCTGGGAATATACTGTACACAATGCATGCATTGTTAAAGACAAAGTAAGCCACAATAAAGGAATGTTTCCAAACCACAGTCTGGCATACCATGTCTAGTAAGAACATCATTATACAACTGCTATAAATATTTCCACAGTAAACACATACTAAAAATGCTACGTATTCATGGAATAAAAGAACCACCAAAGTATTTTCCAATTCTTTGAGTTTATAACAGACTGCCATAATCTGCTTTGAAAATAAAATAATTTCATAGAATCATAGAATGTTAGAGATGGAAGAGGCCTTAGAGATCAGCTAGTCCAACCCCCTCATTTTCTATTTTAAAAATGAATGTTTTCAGCTGAACATCTGGAGAAGGCTTTGGAAAGCTGGTGAATCTGGCCTGAATGTTGTATGTCACATAACATACTGGCTTTAGATCCAAGATACTTGTATCATCCTGTGATTGTTATTTTTCCAAGTGTAGAAAAACAAGATAAAAAAAAAATCTCTCAACTTAGAACTGTTTATTGAACTTCCTCTAGTTTATATTTTGTCAAAGTGAGCTGCAAGATAGAAACTCAATTGAATTGTAGAGGTAGGGGTGGGGGAATGCCCTATAGCCTTCTTTTATGAAGGGAAACATAAAGATGGTTTTGAGAGATAAGTCTGGGGGCTATAATTACTAAAATATATAAACGGAAAATGTTGAATAGTTCCTTTCAAGATCATTTTTAACATACATTTCAGAAAAATGAGCAATTTGTATGATGTCAAGCACCATTAATTGAAATTTTTGTGCCCTTGCTTTGATAAATTTGCCTCACTGACTTGATCCAGAAGCTTTTTGATTAAATAGTCTGTGCTTCTAAATTGAAAAAATATATGGGAAAATGTTTAATGTTTATTTTGACTTTTGAGAATGCAGCATCAGCAGAATACTGCAGTGAGAAGCTAGGTGCCCAGTTAGACGTCTGGGAATTTACTGTTACTGGCAAATTCCATGTAATGCTGCCCTGAACATTATTGTTTTCCAATAACATCATTAATACATATAAACTAAACTCCAACTCTGACATCTGTTAACCTATTGTCCATTTTAATGGTATTTTTTATGGAACTAACTGGCCCTTGTAACATTGTTTTACTTAATGCCATGTTTTTCTGTAATTGGGGAACAATATTAAGCAGATTGGACTTGCTTGGTTACTTCTATTAAGTTTCATCTGTATCATGGAAGAAACATAAGTGAGGCCAAGGCAAGAAATATCAAAATGATATCAAAATGAGCACAGAAAACTCCCTTTAGGGTCTTCCCAAGGAAAAATCAAATTCTACCAAGGCCCTTTTACTAAGTGAAGCTACATTCTGAGCTAGTTTTGAAGGTCTCCAAATGTCACCAAAGCAATATGACAGTGAGAGGAGGCAACTTGGACAGATGGGATCATGGAAATGTCACCTCTTAGAAGATCTGAACAGGAGGTGACTGATATACGAAAAACAGCTTGCGATCAGAACGTGCAGGTCCTGAATTATTTCAGAGTTTTTGGTATAACAGTTTCATAAAAACATATGAAGTTATCACTGGATTTTTCATGAACAAATCAAAAGTATACTTGATTTTATGACATTTGGAAATGTATTTCTCAAACAATGACAAATCAACAAAAGTCACAAATCAATAGAATTATTTAAGTGTCTACTATGTTCCAGGCACTGTGCTAAGCCCTGGGGAGAAAATGTGAGGCATAAGAGAGTTCTTGCTTTTAAGAGGACTATAGTCTAATGGAGGAGAAAACATGCTGTGTACTTTAAAGTTATATAGAGAATAAAGTGGAGATCATCTCAAAGAGAAAGCACTAAGATTAAGGAGGAATGGAACAAGTTGGAGGACCTTCATGTGGAAGATAAGAATTGAAGTAAGCCCAGGATATTGAGGCAGAGATGAGGAAGAAGAAAATTCTAGGTACTGGGGATAGTCAGTGAAATTTCCTGGACTTAGGTGATGGAATGTCTCATGGAAGAACAGCAAGGAAAACAATGCCACTGAAATTCAGAGAATGTGACTAGGAGAAAGGTGTGAGAAAACTGGAAAGGTACAAAGAGACCAGATTAGGAAGGACTTTAAAATTCATAAAGAGAGAAAACTTCTGGGGGAGGAGCCAAGATGAAGGAGTAACTAGAGCAGCAGCTCCATGTCATCATGACTATCCTCTCCAACAAAGATTAAAATACCATCACAAAATGAATACAGGAGTGAAAGAACCAATAAGGAGACAGAGTGACACAACTATCAAGAAAAGAAAAATCCAAAAGCTAGGCAGAGAACATCTGGGGCACTGGGGTGGGCATAGGGTAGAGCCAGCAAGAAGCTGCAGCAAGGAGGAAAGAGCAAGCCAAGAGCAAACCCCACCTCCCCACCCCACATCTGCTGTCCCAGGCTCAGATTCTAAATTCAAGCCAACATTCATACCCTGAGATCCTACCAGGGCAAATAGTGATATAAGCTAACCCGTCATAGTCCTTGAAATTTCAAACCTATGGAGAAGTCCTGAGTCCTAGTTCAGGGCAGCCTGGGCTGAAGTGTGCTGATCCTTGTGGTCCCAGAGCAAGGCCAGGAATCCCAGTCTGGGCTTGGGATGAGGACATAGTTCACACTTTGGGGTAAGGACACAGTTCACAGGTAAGGGAATGGGATTCCCCAGATCTTTATGCCCCAAACTAAGGGTGGAGCTGTGGAACAGGGCAATCAAGGGTGTGTCTGATTGGATCAAGTACAATGTGAGACCAAAAAATTGAACCTAAGAATGGGGCTAGAATTTGATCAGCCCCTGGACCTGATTAAGTTCAGAGTGAGATTCAAAGTTTATGTCCAAGACTGAGGCAAGTCCTTAAACCATCAACATCTCAAGGGTCAATTGAATCAGAGGGGGATGGGACTCTCAGAGCTCTCAGCCCTCAGACCAACACATCAGCCTCCAAGAAATGAAACTGGTAAAAACCCAGAAAATAAGCTGAGAATAGCATCAAGGAAGGACTGAATTTTAAGAGGGTACCCCCAATTCCCACAAAACAGAGCCTAGATTAGATAAGAAAAACGATCAAACAACAAAAAAAGCACCTAACTAAAGAATTTTTATGGAGACAAATAGCAAGGTACAGGCACATAAGGGGACTTTGAAAGCAAAGGAAACACATGCAAAGTTCAAAAGAAAAATATGGATTGGATACTGATTCTGGAAGAGCTCAAAAAGATTTCAAAAATCAATTAAGAGAGGCAGAGGACAAGTAGGGAAGAGAAAGGAAAGTGATGTAAGAAGAAATGGCCCATTTGAAAAGGAGAACTGAAAGAAGAAAATCAAGTCTTTAAAATCAGAATTGACCATCTAGAAACTAATGATTTCATGAGAAATTAAGAAACAATAAAGCAGAATCAAAGGAATTAAAGAAGAAATTTTATTGGAAATCCAAACAGAGAATTTATATTTGATTGATCTTGGAGGCAATAGGGAGCCACTCAAATTTATTGAATAGGAGAAGGGAATGACATCATGATTAGATCCAAGACTTAAGAAGATCGATTTGGCAGTTGAATGGAGGATTGACTAGAATAGATATAGAAAATCAAAGAAGAGACAGTACTTTGAAGATACTGAAGTTTAGCTCTGTTAGATGCTTATCTGGTATCCAAAAACTAATGACAATCCCTTGATTGGGAGGGCAAAGGCATGGAGTTGTCACAGGGACCAACCAAAAGGTCATTACAAATAGTGCTTTTTAATCAGACAATCAAAACAGAGGAAAATCTGGTTATTCTATTTGTTTAAAACATCTAATTAATTAGTTTCCCAAATACATCTTCTACTGATTTACATGGTTTATAAAAGTTTGGATAGTTCCCATCTCTTGGAATTTTTCCATTTTCTCCTTCAAAATTAATTCCTATATCTTAATTCTATATGTTTATCTATTTATTTTATTTCATTTTTACTAATTCCAGATAAAGGCAGCAAGGCACATTCAGGAGAACTATTTTTTTCCTTCGTAATTCTGAGGATTCTGTTTCAAATATCAAAATCTATGCTGATGACACAGAAATCTGTTTCAATGGCTTTCCTATAAAGTGGTAAAGTAATCTGATAATGTGAGCTAACAAGAATCAAGGTGTCCACAGAGCAGTGAAGGATGGGAAAAAATGACAACATGTACTATTTATGGTTGATATTGCTTTGTTTTTATTCAACTCAAGAAACTGAAAGGGACCTAAAACTTCTACCGGGGTGGAAATCTCATCTACTCTATCCCTAGGAACTGGTGAGCCAGAATCTACTTGAATACTGCCAGGGAATGGGGAACTCATTATTTCCTGAGGCAAACTATTTCATTTTTGGATCACTCACAAATTTTTCCTTATATTGAACCCAAACTCTAATTTTTATTTCCTGAATCTAGAACTTCCTGACTATGAGACCAGCTTTCTTTTCATCAAGTCAAGAGTCTTCTCCCTTTGATAGTGAAGGGATAGGGACTTCCTAAATGACAAAATTCCCTCTGCCACTCTACTTTATATTCTCCCAGTCTCCTAGAGGATCTAGACATTCAGTGACTTAACCAAAGTCACACAGCTAGTAAGTATCAGAGATGATTCTCTTTGCTCTGAGGTCAACCCTCTATCCACTATGCCATATTATCTTTCATAAATAATTTCAATAATGACTTTAAGTGAATTTGAATTATTGTTCATTAAATGTTAAATGTTTATTTTAGTTAGCATATTAATTTTAGGTTAAGTTCATGACACAGTAAAGTTGTACTTTTATGTGGTCTATGTACATTTTATAGTTCATCAGGGCTTCTGGCATAATCAATTTATAATCCATTTTATAGGACAGAATACAATTTTACTGGTTTAACTGATTATAGAGCTTTATAGCCATTGTATCTTTGAACATTGCTGGTTATATTTGTAATTTACTTAATGCTGTTACTAGTTGGAAATACAACCTCCAATTATAACATGGTTTCCATGGGAAAATATAATCTATTTTACAAGGATCTGCTTTATGACATTGTTTCCAGAAGCACATTTTGGCAAGAAGTAGAGATTGCCTTGGAATCCTTTAATCCCCCTGCAGCCCACAGTGGTTACACCTCTATTTCAAATTGGGACATAATTGAAAAGTAGGAACTGGTTGTGGAGGATTAGGACAACTTGGTATGGAAAGATAAGATGAACAAAGAGACTCCATTTTAGCTCTAGTGTTAACCACCACCTGAACTCATTACTACTGATACCTACTAAGCTAGGTAGTGACAGTGGATTGAACCTGACTGGACAATTGGACCTCCTCATCAGTAGTAACCAGCAAACTGATGTGGTTCTCTAGATTGCTTATTCATAAGTGGTCTGAATAAAAATAACTACCCTAATTATACTTATTGAAACTTGCATGAAGATTGAGTCAGTGATTCTAGGAAGTTCCCCTAGAAATAGCCATTTCCCAGGACCTCTCTCTGCTGCTAAGAAACATGAGTAAAATTCTCATTCAATTAAAGTTCTCTTTTGCTGCTGTGTTGTGGTTTTTACTTTTCCTTTCCTTTCCTTTCCTTTTTTATACATACATACATACATACATGCATGTGAACTGATGCCTTCTTTAGCAGGAGGATGGAAGAGAGAGAGATACCTGGAATTTTGATGTAACTAACAACAAACAAATGGTTTTTCCCCCTACTTTTTCTGTTCTTCCCTCAGTGTGCTGCACTAGACCTATGTATTCCATGTTGTTAATGAACCCCACAAATTCGATTCACTGAAAGAATACCAGTCCTAGCTTTAAGGACTTTATCATTATCATTAGCCATATGCTCTGTATTGAAAGCGATGTTAAAATATGTTTTCACATCTTCATGGACTTATTTATATATATTTTCAAAATTAGAAGGAACTGAAATGGTCATCTGTCAAATCTAACTTCCCAAATTGATCCCTTACATTATGACAAGTGATCATATAGTTTTTTCTGTAATAAATTTAGTGAGCAAGACAATATTATTTCTCAAGACAATTTGTTACATTTTTTTATAACTCTAATTATTAGAAAATATTCTCATATTAAATTTAAACTTTCACTCTTGTGACTTCTACCCATTGTTCTTAGTTTTACCTTTTGGAAGAGACCAAAATAAATTTAATCCTTCTTTCACATGGAACCATTTCAAGTACCTGAAGCAACTGAAGCAAGGTTACCCCTGGGATCTTCTCTCCAGGCCAAACATCCCCATGTCCTAAAGTATTCATACCTGCTCAGATTTGTTCTTATATGAATTCCATCAAATTGATCATTATAGTTCTTTAACCACATAGTTAGCATGAACCACAAGACTGCATCCTTCCCAAATGGTAGTCTAAAACTATCTGGGATTATGATATTTAATAATCGTCATCTGATGATTTGAGAATGGCTCTACTGCATTTGGAAAAACTTAAAAGTAATTTTTTTTTGTTTTTTAGTTATTTCATTTGGGTCTGATGATTTGTGATCCCATTGGGCTTTTTTTTTTTTGGCAAAGGTACTAACTAGAGTGATTTGCCATTTCCTACACCAGTTCATTTTACAGATGAGGAACTGAGGCAAATGGGGTTAATTAAGTGACTTGCCTAGAGTCATACAGCTCTCATAAGTGTCTGAGGTCAAATTTGAATTCAGGAAGATGAGTCTTCCTGGCTCTGTGCCTAGTGCTCTATCCATTGTGCCACCTAGCTGCCCCAAGTAAACTTTGGAATCTATCATAATTATAGAGAGAGAACTTTTGTGACTTTATTCAAGTAGAGTTTATATATAATTCAAATAGGAAACCATGACTTATTGTGATGATCATGAATAAAAATCAAATTGTTGATTATTTAGTGTTTTAAAAATTAGTTGATGTAGTTCTTTCCAAGTTTAAAAATATAATGTGCTTATTATCGTTTCTTATGACACAGTAGTATTCCATCACAATCATATATCAGCAGTTTGTTTAGCCATTCCCCAATTGATAGATATCCTTTCAATTTCCAGTTCTTTGCCACCACAAAGAGAGCTATTATAAATATTCTGGAACATAGAAGTTCTTTTCATTTTTTTCCTGATCTATACTGGGTCTAATGATATACATAGTTTAATAGCGTTCTTATGGCATAATTCCAAAATGCTCTCCAGAATTGTTGGGTCAGCTCAACGTTCCACCAAGAGCTTAACTCACCAACATTTGTCATTTCACCCTTTTGTCATTTTAGCCAATCGATGGGTGTGAGGTGGTACCTCAGAATTGTTTTGGTTTGCACTTTCCCAATCAGTAGTAATTTAGAGCATTTTTTTTCTATATATGGCTTTGACTTCTTCATCTGAAAACTGTCTTTATATCTTTTGCCCACTTATCAGTTGGGGGATGGATCTTATTTCCATAAATTTGACAAAGTTCTCTATATATTTTAGACATGAGACTTCTATCTGAGAAACTGTCTATGAAAATTTCCTCAATTTTATGCTTTCCTTCTAATCTTGGAAACATTTGTTTTATTTCTACAAAACTTTTCAGTTTAATTTACTCAAAGTCATCCAATTTCTTCTCACAATGCTCTCCATCTCTTGTTTACTCATAAATTCCTCTCTAGTGCATAAATCTGATAGGTAATATGATTACATTTTTAATTTGCTTCTGATATCTCCTTTTAACTCTAGATCATATATCCATTTTGATCTTATTTTGGTGAATGGTGTAGGATATTGGTTTATGCCTAGTTTCTACTCTCCAGTTGTCCTAGCAATTTTAGCACTGCTCGATGTATGCCTTTTCTCTTTCACTCACCGGCCTTTCTGTTTCTTAGCCAATATCAAATAGTTTTGATAATCACTTTTTTTTATAATATAGCTTAAAATCTGGTACTGTTACTCCTCTTTCCTTACATTTTCCCCATTAATTTTTTTTTGCTATTCTTGATCTTTTGTTCTTCCAAATGAATTTTGTTATTTTTTTCTACCTCAACATGATATTTTTTAGTAATTTGATTGGGATGGCATTGATTGTTTAATATTAAAAAAAACAAGGAAAAATCTTTCCATGGAATGGACATAACTATGGTTATATGTAGCAATTAAAAAAAGAGAACTAACTGAAAAAAAATACTACAAGATTATTTCAGTGTTGGCATTACACTAAAGAAATGTTAAAAATACATTTGTAGGAACAGTTCCAACAAACTCATTTGCTATTATCAAGTGGTTCAAAATAGATTTAGGAGTCATCACATGAGTAGCTATCTCAGGAAACTGAAAAAACCAAACCAAACTGGTAGATGGGGTGCTGAGACAATGCAAGTAATCTTTAAAAAATAAGAGCAAACGAAGCATTGAAAGACTAGAGATCAGAAGTATTGCAGAGAACAAATGAAATAATGTGTGTAAAGAGCATGATGAAAATTCAAGCATTGCATCACAGAATCACTGATTGACAATTGACATGGCCTGTCAGAGACCCGTGGGCTGAACAAAAATCCCCCCTAAAGTACTTTTAACAAGTAGTCATTCAGTTTCTCTTTTGGCAAATAGGAGGTTTTTCCTGATGATGAACCTCTGTTGGCTTCTTTGTAACAGCCACTCATTGATCCTAGTCCTGCCCTCTGGAGTGTGAAAAGAGAATGAGTTGAACCATCTTCTGTGTAATGTGCTTTCAAATACTTGGAAGAAAGCTCTGTCCTCCTAAAAGTGTTTTCTCTACTAGTCTAAATACCCATTTTCCTCCAACTGATTCTTAAATAGCATTGTCAGACCCTTTACCATTCTGGTGGCCATTTTTGTATGCTCTTTATTTGATTAATATCCTTCCTAAAATGGGGCACCTGAAACAGCACTCCAACTGTGGTCTAACCATGGTGGAGTACCTAAGGTCTATCACCTCCTGATCCTTGACTCTCTCTCTGTCTCTCTCTGTCTCTGTCTCTCTCTGTCTCTGTCTCTGTCTCTCTGTCTCTCTGTCTCTCTGTCTCTCTCTGTCTCTCTCTGTCTCTCTCTCTCTCTCTCTCTCTCTCTCTCTCTCTCTCTCTCTCTCTCTCTCTCTCTGTTTCTCTCTCTCTCTCTTTCTCTCTCTCTCAACATTGTCCAAAGTCACATTAGATTTTCTGACTGCTATATTAAACTGCTGCCTTATACTGTGTTTGTAGTTAATTAAAATGCTCAGATTTTTCTCAGATGAATATTTGTTTAGACAGGACAATCAGGCTCTTCCAGGATCTGCAATTATAGGCATGTGCCATTATGGCCAGTACCTCTTACTCTATTAAAGGATGTGTCAAAGGGAATTCTTAATCCCTTTCTTCTAATTTAACTGGGGACCTGGAGGTCCTTTTACCATAGAGATGTCTACACTAGTCTCCCCAGTGAATCAGATGGAATATCAGTTATTTCTTCTTTTAGTTTATCTGCTCCATTTCTTAAAATTTCTCAGCAACAACATCCATTTTGTAATTCTTCTTTCCTATCTTAGAGAACAAAGTGGTTCTCTCCTTTGCCAAAAGATAACTCATTTTTCTAGATATAATTTTGGTTTCTGATCCTAGAATTAAGTATTACCAGATCTTGTTTTAGTCATTGTTTCTTGTCTGTCTTTAATTATTTTCTTCCTCCAATTGGTTTTCTCTTCTGCCATTGAAGATCCTAAGAAAACTCATTCTTTGACCATGATGCCTCCTCAATATACTTCAATATACCTCAATATACCCTCATTGCCAAACTTTAAAGAGAGAGTTAATCTACATTGGTTGTATTTGCATCATCACCATTTGTCATTTTCTATCTCCTTTCTTTCAGTGTCAGCATTTCTCCTAAAATTAAAGTCACCAAACTTAAGCATTCGACAGTGTTCCACCCTTTCCTTCTTCATAACTCTTTCTTCCTGATTTTGATAAGCTGTATTGTCCTGTTACTGTTTCTACCTATCTGATCTTAATGGTTTTTTGTTGTGATTTTGTGATACAAAAACAAAAGTATCAATAGAAAAATTTAAAAGAAGGCAAGAAGTCTAGTTTGCCTTGAATATAGAATATATGAGTATTGTGTGTTTCCTTTTGGCTAAGACTCTTCTACAAGTTGGATTGCCAAGGGTCAGAGGCTTGGAAAGATATCCAAAAATCAGAGCTGATGAAGTTAAAGAGGTGGAGGGTTTTTGTGTTATCTGCTCTTATGTAATTATCAAGCCAATCACTATTAAATATGATGATACTATTTATATAGCTTGTCTTGGTGGGAGGGGGGATAATTCTCTATTTTTATGTTGCATTGCATTCTGGGAATTCTACCAGTTGAGAACTTGTCAGACTAACATTGTTATGCACCCTTACGAAGAAGGCATGTGTGAGATACCTGCAAGAGAGAAACTGTTTTGAGATAATAATGAATCCACTCTGGGTGACCTTGTCCAAATCAGAGGATCCTAACCACCCATACATTGGCCTATTGCAGTGACTGCTCTGGGCTACAGGAAGAAAATCCAGATAAATCTGAAAATCATGTGCTGAAAGGTAAAAAAAAAAAAGAATTTAGGGACTTCTATTTGAAGAGAAGGAGCAAGCCCTAGCAGGGGTTGTGGTATGGATTGACTATATAGTTACAAACAAAAATAATTCAGAAAAATTGTTAGCAAATGTGTGAATATTCAGAGAAGAAGAAAGCAAAAGGGGAGGAACTCATTGAAGGGAAGGAGAACAAGAATTTCAATGATCTTTATCAGAGACTGAAGAATATAGAGACTACAGAGGAACACTGAATAATGCAGGAAAAGGAGTGGGAGGTCATGATGCCCAGCCAAAGCAGATCCCTAACAGGCCTAATTTGTTGAGCTGGAGGAAGAGATTGATTGAGAATCAGAAATGCTATGGGATGTGGTAGAAACATTAAGAAGGAGTGATGTTTGGCCAAACTTGGAGCTGTTCATATGGCTGTGGAGTCTTCATTTCTCACTGTAGTGATTGAGTTTATAAAACCTTTCCAAAGACAAAGTATTCAAGAGCTGACATTCTGCCAGATGCCTGGGAAGAAAAAGAGGGCAATCAGAATTGTACATGACTTTTCAGGCAAGACAAACTATATTTGGGAGTGTTCAAACTGAGGACATTAGGAGAATATTCATACCACATGATAAAACTGTTGAAGAAGGATATGCAAGAACTATCACTACTTTCAGGAGTGCCATGTAGAGGGAAAAGTCATCTACCAAGCCTTTTTACTTTCAACAGAAAAACAACTTGAGCAAATATCTGTACACAGAGGTTGATGGTATTGATTCTATTGTATTTAATAAACTTCACATCTTGTAAAAAAAAAAGAATATAGAATGTATGAGGGCAGTAGAATGCAATAAGCTTAAAAAGGAAGTGTGGAACCAAATTGAAGAGGATCTTAAATGGCAGATTAAGTAATTTATATGTTAATGAACTAGTGGATTCCTCTGTTGGCAGAAATGCAGCTTATATACTAATAGTAGAAGTGGAAAGGAGTAATACATTAGCTATTATTAGTTGTTTCACTTTAGTAGTTAGCTTCTTAGGCTTCTTTCATGTATGAATGCACTTTTAGACTACTGACAAAATTTCAAGTATTATTGGGTGATGAATTAGGGTAGATAGGTCACCTTTCAAATCAGGTAGACAACTTCAAAATCTGCTTATGCATAAAGCCAGCTCTCCTTTTTCATAACCAAGATATAGGGGAAAAAACCCTCAGTAGCAATTGATAACATGTAGTGAGTGAATGTGACCATTTTTCTGTTTCCAGTAAGTTAATTTGAGATAGGCAGAAAATATAATATTGCACTTAAAGGCCCCAAAGTTTTACATCTGTGATATCACTTTTTTATCACTGCATCCTCATGAGGCAAAAACAAAGAAGTAGAGATGAATAATCTTTGGAAGTTTTAGAGGAATTTTTGCTTATCAGTAGGAACAGCAATGATACCATGTGAACCAGTGCCTCCATTTCCCTAGACTTTATTTTCTCAATTTATAAAATTGGAATAATAATATCTATTTTCACACTATTTCTCAGAGCTGTGATTGGAAGAATTACTAAGATACCAGTAAGGTTCCCTACTGCTGGGGAAAGAAATACTGTAGAGACAGAAATACAGAGATGTCTTATTTTACATTGAGAAATAATGATGTCTATTCATTGTCTGGTCACGAATGACTGAAATATTATTTCTGAAAATAGGACCTTCCCATTAGATTGGAGCAGTTGTTTAGATGATTGACTAAAAGCCTCTTAAAAGCAAGACAAAATTTATCTGATATTCTCAGATAGTATTATGTAGCATTGGAAATGACAGCAGTGTCTAGAATTCATCTGGTGTTGGTTCCATGAACACTTTCACCACTACTAAAATTTTTTAAATATTTCCTCATGACTGGTACCTTCCTAACCTCTATTGGGATTTTGTTATATAGAGAAAGTTCACACTATATTTTCAAAGAGGCAGCTTTTCATAGTGGATAGTATGTTGGACTTGGAATTAGAGGGATTGATGTCCAAATCCTACCTGTGATTCTTCTGACCAAAGGCAAACCACTTAACCTCATTTCCCATCTATTCCCTCATCTATAAAGTTTGACTAAATACTTGCCTTGTTGTGAAGCTCAAAGGAGATAACATGTGTAGAGTGCTTCATAACTTCAAAACATTATTTAAATATCTAACATTTTGTTATCAAGACATGCCAAATTTGGTCAGGGCTCCGTCTATCAGTGCCTCAATTTTCCCTTGTAGTGAGTCTTATCTCATTTTTCTCCAGATTTTAATAATGGGCAATGTAGCCTCTATCCATTGCCTGCTCATCCTGTGTATTTTGTGTCCACATCCATCCATAAATTCACTGTGAGGGAAGGAAGTCCATCCAATGCGCTTTCTTTATTTTCATTCACTATATGAAGGTTCCAGATCCAACACTCATGCTGGTTATTTGTTATCACCACCATATAACCACATCATTTTCTTCTATAATACATTTCTCTATTGGTATCCTTTTTTCAGTGCTTCTTTGAAATTCTTTATATAAATGATATTTGCACTCTACATCTTTTCCCCCCATTTGAATTAGTTTATTTAGTCAATTTAGAACATTATTCCTTGGTTACAATAATTACATTGTTTCCCTCCCTCCCTTCCACCCACCTTTCCCACAGCCCACACACAATTTCATTGGGTATTACTCCTGTCCTTGATCAGAACCTATTTCCATGTTGTTGATGTTTGCACCATGATGTTCATTTAGTCGACATCCTTAACCATATCCCTTCTATCCATGTATTCAAACAGTTGTTTTCCTTTGGTGATTTTACTCCCAAAGTGTTTCCTCTGAAAATGGATAGTGATTTTTCTCATGCATTCCTCTTAGTTGTTCAGGGTCATTGCATTGCCACTAATGGAGAAGTCCATTACATTCGAGTGTACCACAGTGTATCAGTCTCTGTGTATAATGTTTTCCTGGTTCTGCTCTTCTCACTCTGCATCACTTCCTGGAGGTTGTTCCAGTCTCCATGGAATTCCTTCACTTTATTATTCCTTTGAGCGCAATAGTATTCCATCACCAACATATACCACAATTTGTTCAGCCATTCCCCAATTGAAGGGCATCCCCTCATATTCCAATTTTTGGCCACCACAAAGAGCGCAGCTATTAATATTCTTGTACATGTATTTTTCCTTATTATCTCTTTGGGGTACAAACCCAGCAGTGCTATGGCTGGATCAAAGGGCAGACAGTCTTTTAATGTCCTTTGGGCATAGTTCCGAATTGCCCTCCAGAATGGTTGGATCAATTCACAATTCCACCAGCAATGCATTAATGTCCCAACTTTGCCAAATCCCCCCCAGCATTCATTACTTGCCTTTGCTGTCATGTTAGCCAATCTGCTAAGTGTGAGGTGATACCTCAGAGCTGTTTTGATTTGCATTTCTCTGATTATAAGAGATTTAGAATACTTTTTCATGTGCTTTTAAATAGTTTTGATTTCTTTAACTGAAAATTGCCTATTCATGTCCCTTGCCCATTTTTTCAATTGGAGAATGGCTTGATTTTTTTGTACAATTGATTTAGCTCTTTATAAATTTGAGTAATTAGACCTTTGTCAGAGGTTTTTGTAATGAAGACTGTTTCCCAATTTGTTGCTTCCCTTTGCTTTCCCATAGATCTGACAAGCATACTATTCTGTGTTTGCCTAATTTGCTTATAGTTTCCTTCTTTATATTCAGGTCATTCACCCATTCTGAGTTTATCTTGGTGTAGGGTGTGAGATATTGATCCAAACCTAATCTGTCCCCTACTGTCTTCCAATTTTCCCAGCAGTTTTTTTTTTTATCAAATATTGGGTTTTGGTCCCTAAAACTGGGATGTTTGGGTTTATCATAGACTGTCTTGCTCAGGCCATTTACCCCAAGTCTATTCCACTGATCCTCCTTTCTGTCTCTTAGCCAGTACCAAATTGTTTTGATGACCACTGCTTTATAGTATAGTTTGAGATCTGGGACTGCAAGTCCTCCTTCCTTTGCATTTTTTTTCATGATTTCCTTGGATATCCTTGATCTTTTGTTCTTCCAAATGAACTTTGGTTTGTTTTTTTCTAATTCAATAAAAAAGTTTTTTGGTAATTCAATGGGTATGGCAATAAATAGGTAAACTAATTTCGGTAGGATTGTCATTTTTATTTTGTTAATTCATCCCAACCATGAGAAATCAACGTTTTTCCATTTGTTTAGATCTAGTTTTAATTGTGTGGAGAGTGTCTTGTAGTTGTGTTCATATAGTTCCTGTGTTTGTCTCAGCAGATAGATTCCTAAGTATTTTATATTGTCTATTGATTTAACGGAATTTAAATTAAATTTAAATGGAAAAATTTAATTTAAATTTAAATTCCATTAAATGGAATTTCTCTTTTTTATTCTTGCTGCTGAAATAGGTTGGAGATATATAGAAATGCTGATGACTAATGTGGGTTTATTTTGTATCCTGCAACTTTGCTAAAGTTGTTGATTATTTCGACTAACTTTTTGGTTGATTCTCCAGGATTCTTTAAGTAGACCATCATATCATCCACAAAGAGTGATAGCCTGGTCTTCTCATTGCCAATTTTAATACCTTCAATTTATTTATTTATTTTTCTTCTCTGATTGCGTCTTTCTAGTACAATGTTAAATAATAGAGGTGATAAAGGGCATCCTTGTTTCACTCCTGATGTTATTGGGAAGGATTTTAGTATATCCCCATTGCAGATGATATTTGCTGATGGTTTTAGATGTATATTGTTTATTATTTTTAGGAAAGGCCCTCCTATTCCTATGCTTTTTAGTGTTTTCAATAGGAATGAGTGTTGTATTTTGTGAAAGCATTTTTCTGCATCTATTGAGATAATCATATGATTTTTGTCAGTTTGCTTGTTAATATGGTCAATTATGTGGATGATTTTCATAATATTGAACCATCCTTGTATTCCTGGTATGAATCCTACCTGGTCATAGTGAATAACCCTTGTTATGACTTGCTGGTGTCTTTTTGCTAGTATCCTATTTAAGATTTTTGCATCTATATTCATTAAGGAGATTGGTCTATAGTATTCTTTCTCTATTTTTGACCTGCCTGTCTTTGGGATCAGTACCATATTTGTGTTGTAAAATGAATTTGGTAGAACTCCTTCTTGGCTTATTCTGTCAAATAGTTTGTCTAATACTGGGATTAGTTGTTCTTTGAATGTTTGATAGAATTCATTTGTGAATCCATCAGGACCTGGGGATTTTTTCTTAGGAAATTCTTTGATGGCTTGTTCAATTTCTTTTTCTGATATGGGGTTATTTAGGTAATCTATATCTTCCTCTGTTAGTCTAGGCAATTTATATTTTTGTAAGTATTCATCCATATCACCTAGATTGCCATATTTGTTGCCATATAATTGGGCATAATAGTTTTAATGATTGCCTTAATTTCCTCTTCATTAGAGATGAGGTCTCCCTTTTCATCTTGACTACTATCAATTTGGTTTTCTTCTTTCCTTTTTTGAATTAGACTTACCAGTACATTGTCTATTTTATTTGCTTTTCAAAGTACCAGCTTCTAGTCTTATTTATTAAATCAATAGTTCTTTGACTTTCAATTTTATTAATTTCTCCTTTGAGTTTTAGGATCTCTAATTTAGTCTTCATTTGAGGATTTTTAATTTGTTCACTTTCTAGTTTTTTAATTTGCATGCCCAATTCATTGACCTCTGCCCTCCCTAATTTGTTAATATATGAACTCAAGTATTTAAATTTCCCCCCGAATATTGCTTTGGCTGCATCCCATAGGTTTTGAAAGGATGTCTCATCATTGTCATTTTCTTCAATGAAGTTATTAATTGTTTCTATGATTTGTTCTTTAACAGCTTTTGGAGAATTATATTGTTTAATCTTTCAATTAATTTTTGATTTACCTTTCTGTGTCCCCTTACTAATTAATTTTTTTTCATTGCAATGTGATCTGAGAAAGTTGCATTTATTATTTCTGCTCTTTTGCACATGTTTGCAATGTTTTTATGCCCTAATACATGGTCAGTTTTTGAGAATGTACCATGTGCTACTGAAAAGAAAGTGTATTCCTTTTTGTCCCTGTTTATTTTTCTCCACATGTCTACTAACTCTAATTTTTCTAAGATTTCATTCACTTCTCTTACCTCTTTCTTATTTATTTTTTCATTTGATTTATCTAGTTCTGATAGAGGAAGGTTCAGGTCTCCTACTAGTATAGTTTTTCTATCTATTTCATCCTTGAGCTCCCCTAGTTTCTCCTTTAGAAATTTGGATGCTATGCCATTTGGTGCATACATGTTGAGTTTTGCTATTTCCTCATTGTCTATATTGCCTTTTATCAGGATGTAATTACCTTCCCTATCTCTTTTAATTAGATTTATTTTTACTTTAGCTTTTTCAGATATCGTGATTGCGACTCCTGCCTTCTTTTTATCAGTTGATAACCAATAGATTTGGCTCCATCCTCTTACTTTCACCCTATGTGTATCTACTTTCTTCATATGTGTTTCTTGTAGACAGCATATAGGGTTTTGAATTCTAATCCACTCTGCTATTTGCTTGCGTTTTATGGGTGAGTTTCCTTCCATTCACATTCAGAGTTATGATTACTAGCTGTGTATTTCCCAGCATTTTGATTTCTACTCCTGTTCCTGCCTTTTCTTCTTTCACCATTGCCTTCTATATCAATGCTTGTTTTTAGTCAATACCCCTAGTTCCCACCCTTATTTTACTTCTCTTTCTTCCCGTCTCCCTTCCTATTCCCCCCTTATTTGCCTTGCAGTCTTTCTAAAACTACCCCCCACCCTCTCCCTCCCTTGTACTGCTTCCCTCCCCACCAGTCCATTTGTTACCCTTCTACTCCCCTATAAGGCGCAAATCTATTCTCTGCCCCAATGGATTGGATTGTTCTTTCCTCTTTGGGTCAATTTCAATGCATGTAAGTGTTGAGTATTTCCTATTTCCAACCTCTTTACCTTCCAGTGTATTGATGTTCTCCTCCCTCCCGCCATGAGCTTCTTTGTGACATATAAATTTACCCCCATTTGTTTCTTTTCCCATTTCTTTTAGCATTAACCTCTTTTAAAGCTCTAATTGTATATATTTGTATATATATACATGTATATGTATTTATGCATACATATATCTATATACCTATTTATGTCTTATCATTTTCATCCTATACAGTTTGTCACTGTTCCCTCTAAGTGTAATTCTTCTAGCTGCCCAGTTGAAAATAACAATTTTTAAGAGTTACCAATACCTTCTTTTCTATAGGGATACATATCTTTTCAACTTATTGAGTCACTTAAAAAAAGTTGTTTTTTTTTCTCTTCTTTTCCCTTCTTTTTAAATTACCTTTTGATGATTCTCTTGAGTTCTGTGCTTGGGCATCAAATTTTCTGTTCAGGTCTGGTCTTTTCTTTACAAATTCTTGGAATTCTTCTATTTTGTTGAATGACCATACTTTACCCTGTAAGAATATAGTCAGTTTTGTTGGGTAGTTGATTCTTGGTTGTTGACCTAGTTCCATTGCTTTCCGGAATATCATATTCATGCCTTTTGGTCCTTCCGTGTGGATGCAACCAGATCTTGCATTATCCTTACTGTGGTTCTGTGGTATCTGAATGACTTCTTTTTGGCAGCTTGTAATATTTTTTCTTTGGTCTGATAGTTCTTTAATTTGGCTATAACATTCCTAGGTGTTGTCAGTTGGGCTTTAAGCACAGGGGGTGATCTGTGGATTCTTTCAATCTCCACTTTTCCTTCTTGTTTTAGAATATCAGGGCAGTTTTCTTGAATATTTTCCTGTAGTATTATGTCCAGGCTTTTTTCTTTTGTCATAGTCTTCTGGTAGACCAATGATTCTTAAATTGTCTCTCCTCAAACAATTTTATAAACCTTCTGTTTTGTGAATGAGATGCTTCATATTTTCCTCATTTTTTTCATTCTTTTGGTTTTGTTTTATAGTGTCCTGCTGCCTTGTGAGGTCACTTAATTCTAGTTGTTGTATTCTGGTTCTTAAAGACTGGATTTCATGCCTGGCTTTTTGGTCATCCTCCTTCTGGTTTGATTTTCTTTGGAGTTCATCTTTCATTTTCTTTACCTCATCTCTCATCTCCTCTGCCTCATCTTTCATCTTCTTTGCCTCATTTTCAAGCTGGTTGATTTTGGCTTTCAAGACACTATTTTCTGTTTCCAGATGACTTATCTTAGTTTTAAAATTCTTTTCCCAATTGTCTTCAGCCTCTCTTAATTGTGTTTTGAATTGTATTTTGTGGCCTTCCAAAGCCTGTATCCAATTTGCTGGGATTTCTGTTTTATTACTTGCCTCCTCCTGTGTATTATTTGTTTTTTGGTTTGTTCCCTGTGCAGAAGCTGTCTATTGTAATTTCTTTCTTCTTTTTCTGTTGTTTGCTCATATTTACCCCTTCTTTGCTCCCCGTATTTGTCTGTGCTCTTGCTCCTCTCATTTTTTTTTTTGGTTTTGCGACTTTCTGTTAGTCTCCCCTCTTGGACATTTGTCAGATCTCTTAGTGCAGTCTCTGAGGGAGGAGTTTTGGAGTTTGAGCTTCCCTGTCCTCTGGAGTCTTTTGATTGGATTAAAGTCCAGCAGTCAGTGAAGGAGGGGTGTTGGATCTTGGGCTTCCCTTAGCTCTGAAGGCTTTTGATGGGATTAAGTTCAGCTGGGTTGGGCTGGATGTGCCCTGAGGCCAAAACCTCCTGGAAGGCTGCAGCAATATGGAAGGTGTCAGCCATTCTTACCAGGCTGCCAGCTCTTCACTCCCTCTCCAGCTGCTTCCCCACTGCCTGTGTTCAATGCTCTGAGCCTGGCACAGCTCTACCCACAAAGTATACCCTCTTGACCAGTGCCTTTGCCTGCCCAGAGGTTTCCAACGCTGTTGGAGTTTTAGCACTCTACTAAAGTGTGTGTGGGGAGGGGTCCTGGCTTCCCTGATCTCTGAATACTTTTGATGGGATTAAGTTCAGCTGGGTTGGGCTGGATGTTCTCTGAGGCCACAACCTGTTGGAAGACTAGAGCTATATGGAAGGTGTCAGCTGTCCTGTCCAGGCTGCCAGCTGTCCTGTCCAGACTGCCAGCTCTTTTTTTCCTCTCCAGCTGCTTCCCAACTGCCTGTATTAGATGGTCTGCACCTGGCACAGCTCTGCCTCAAGGTACACCCTCCAGACCAGCACCTTTGCCCACACAGAGGTTCCTGCTACCGCTGGAGGTTTAGCACTCTAGATGTGGGGGGTGGAGGGGTTCTTGGACCTTCCCTCTGCCTCCCCCTAAGCCCGAGTGTTCTCTGATTCTGGCTTTTGGGGGGGTGTACCTTTTGAATTGAGTCCAGTGGGAGGGTTCCCTGGCTCTGTCTTATTGTTAGGTTTGATTTTCAGTCCCCTAGGAGAATTTAGTTTGTGATTGGTAAGGAAGGGTTTTTAGAGTTCTGAACTATTGCTGGTCCTAAGCCACCATCTTTACTCTGCCTCCTTGCACTCTGCATCTTATATTCACCTTGTACCTGCCCCTTCTGTGATACTCATTTCACTTCTTCAAAGATTATTTTCCCTGACTTGCTACTTAATAATAACAAAGGTAGAATATTGGTATTACAAAGATGAACCTTTGTTTTGTGGAGAAGTCTGGGGTCATTAAAAGAGCTTTTGCAGTTTCCTGAAAGCAGTCTATCCTCCACCCCTCCTGTTCAGTTTTTGGTCAAACTTGTTATCCATTTGTACTTTCTACCTCAGATAAAGATAAGCACATAAATAGATATATTCTATTGGTCATCTCTCCAAATGCATTCTGATATCCTTCTGATATTCTGATATCCTTCAGTCTATGTGGCTTTTCCTCTATAGATGGTCAGATCAAATTCTTTGAGTGATTACCAACCTCCTCTAAAAGTTTTTGCACTATTAGGAATTTTGATGCAACCATCCCATCATCCACAAACAGGAACATTTGCATGCCTTCTCCTTGTATAGAAAATCCCTCTTCATTTGGGATTCTGCACTGACTCTCCTTTTTCACTCTGGTGAATATATCTAGTGAGCATATAGCTCCCAGCTTTATGCCTTATCTGATGCTTATGATCCAAGGATCATGGAACAGAGATATCTCTTATTATCTTTCAGGAGAGAGTCTTGGATGATGTTAACACGTGGTTGAGAGAGCCACATTGGAAGATAATATTTAAAGCAGTATTTACCTTTTTGAATCAGAAGATATTTTTTATGCTCAACAAGCAATAAGCTTAGTTGAAGACTCTGATAGTCCAGTTATACAAGCACCTTTATTGAAGAGTCTGAATTATATTGTATATCTTTTCTGAATAAGTTTCCTGATTTTCTGTTAGCACTTGATTCACCACCAAAGTATATCACTTTCTGAAAGTGCTGGGATAAAACTTGGTGTGAGGTTAAAACTTTGCCTGACATGTACAAGACACAGCCTGTTCAAAGCTTCTAAGTAAAATTCAGGAGAATATGTTCAGATAGATATTTGAAGCATAGTGATTTGCATATTGTTTTTCCCATTGTAGCATAAGTTCCTCAAAGGCAGAGATTTTGTTGTAAAGTCTTTTTGTCTTTTTATCCTCAGGGCTTAAGACAATGCCCGGCACAGAGTGTTTAACTGACATTGTATGTGTTAATCGACTGACTGTTGAATGACTGGATAAAACAGGCCACTTGTCCACAAGGTTATATGGTGTGTTATTACTATTGATAGTTTAAAACATGGAGAAGAAGAAAGTATTAAGTTCTCCCCTCTCCAGCTCCCCCACCCCACCCACACAAAGTGTAGAGGGAATGAGCTTTTATTACGTTTTTCCTTTGCAAATTAGGAGGTGAGAGGAGGCTAAAGAGTTAATCTTCTCTGAAGGTTTCTAAAGAGTAGGTCACTTAATCTTAAATCTTCTTCACTTATTCACTGTGCCACCAAGTTATCTCTAAAGTTGTCAATCCTTTTTCTTTGTAGGAACATTTTTTAAATCCCTGATTCTCTATCTTAGAATTGACATGAAGTATTTGGTCCTGAGGCAGAAGAGTGGTAAGATCTAGGGATTTGAGGTTAAGTGAGTTGCCCAGGTAGGAAGTGTCCAAGGCCATATTTCAACCCAGGACCTCCCATCTTTAGCTTGGCTTTCTATCCACCCAACTGCCAACTTCCCTTTTTTGTAATGGCATTTTAAGTGTTTGATTACCACTGTGACTCCCCATCCAGGATAAGCTGATCACCTGAAATAACTTGCTGATTAATTCAGTTTGGATACTCAACACCTTGACTCCCTTAGTCCTCTGCCTTCTGAGTGGAAGGCTGAAGGATGGAGCAGGAAACTCACCCCACAGCTTTCCTTTATGGAGAGATCTGGACTTTCAAGGTCAGCTTTACATCAATAGCTCTGCTTGATTTGAGCTCCACAGACTATGATGCCCTCCACAGAGTACCGCCTGGTGCTCACCTGAACTTTACAACTTTCTTTTTGTGTATTGTCTTCCTCCCATTAGATTATAAGTTCCTTGAGGGTAGGGACTGTTTTGTCTTTTGTTTTCTTTGTTGTATCATCAGCACATAGAAGGTGCTTATTAAATGTTCATTGAATTTATTTAATATTGAATTAGGTCTTTTTCTCTCTCCTGGCCTGCATATCAACTATCCAAATGTAAAAAGAACAAAGTACTAGGAAGAAATAGTTTGGTACAGAAATCTTACTAGTTTTCAAGGCTATTCATCTAAAAGACAGAAAAACCACTATTTCAGGGGAAAAAAAAGAACTTAGCCATAATGTGAGAGAGGTCTCCTTACTCCTGTTTCTCACAAAGGAATGGGTAAAGAGAGGAAGGAAAAGAAAGGGAATGATTATAATACATATTTAGTATCTACAAGTCAAGAAGAAGCCACTTCTTTATGTTCTTCATTTTTATTTGGAGGTTTTGAACAGGATTTGTCTTGTGTGTGTGTGTATGTATATATATATATATGTATATATGTATATATGTATATGTCTGTCAAAGCTCATTATACTCAAATTATCTCAGCATTTTTTGAAGATGGTATACTTTGGTGCCTGAATCAGATGTCAATAAAATAGCCTGGAACTTGTAATTTACTAACACCCTTCAATTTTCTGATAGAAAAAAAGGCTTATGGTGACAGATTTGTGCTTTTAGATAGCTGCTTTCAGGGCAATTGATGTCTGCTTGGTTGGATTGTTTTATTGGGTCCTGCTAACCAATGTGTTGCCCATGTCACAAAAATGACAAAAGATATCCCACTAGCATGTTGTATACATAAAGATTGTGTTTAATGTCCACTCTGTTGGAAAAATGTTGATTAATTTCAATGCAGAAAAAAATATTCTCTTCTTCCTCTTGGTAGCTTCCAACATTAGATTATTGGATCTCAGAGAGGTAGTAATTGCACTAATTACATTCCAAGGCCAGTCATTAGCATTCTCTTTTAGGGATACTTGCCCCCTTAAAGGATACAGTCAATTTTAGATTAGAAGAAGCCTGCTACTAGCACTGAGTTGCTGAAACCTTTTACTTTAGTTTGAACAGTTCCTCATCAGGGTCTCATTAAACATCTGGGATGCAAAGAGACATTGCTGGCACAAGATCGCCATATTAGTAAGCAGGGATCCATAACTTAAAAGGAATTAATCACCTAGCATTATTAAGTGTCTGCTACCTAATAGACATTGTTCTAGGTGCTGAGAAGAGTCCCTTTTCTGTCCTCTTCCCCACCTTTTCTCTAATCTTCAGCCCTCCAATACCTTCCCTCTAATATCACCTCTCATTTGCCTTGTACATGTCCTGTGTGTTCATCATTGCTTGCATGTGGTCTTCTCCATTGGATTGTGAACTCACTGAAGTCAGAGACCATTTTGGTCTCTTTACCTCTTGTGCTTAGAAAAGTGCCTGACTATGTGCTAGTGCCATGTTAGTCCTTAATACATTCTTGTTGATTTACAGACTGAATCAGTGAGTTTCTTGTCTCCATATTGACTATAAGCAACCATTTTCACTTCTTTTCTTGACTTAATGAATTGGTTTATTTTGCTCCCTTCCTGTCCTTTCCTTCCTCCTGCCCCCAAGAAAGGGGAGGGCACAAATCTGACATTTTGGTTTGGAAGTAATTCTGAGTTCATCATAGCTAAGAGAGCAGAGCACAAGCTATGGTAGGACCTACCAAATTGGAGTGATTGCATGGAAGAACTTGAGTACAATCTGATGATTGACAGAGTTTGTCATACAAAGATCAAACTACCTAAGTTAGCAGATTCTTGTCATCTGTTTTGTTGCAGAGAGATAGATGATTTATTTTTTGTTTTTCTTTTCTTTGCCCTAGGGATTCTAGAAATACTAGCTATGGGGCACTAAAGTGTTGAGGGCTGTCATCTTCATTGATGAAGGTAGCATTCACATTGATGAACTAACAGATCCTTAAAGTACTCAAATACATTTAGCTTCCATCTCTGCCTTAATGAATTTCTATTGAAATTTCTGTGAAAGACAAAGACTAAAATTGCATATATGATAGTAAATCTAGGGATAAAGACCTCTGACTCTGAGTGCAATGTTTTAGCTAGAAAGCCCCCAAGTCATTGCCATAATCATCAGATGGGGTTTATTTAGCACAAAATGACCTGGAAAGTACTCAACAAAATTTGCTAACATTGAAAATGGATCATTTAGGTTTTAAGATGAGCTAACTTTTGCCTCAGATACTTAAATATAACCATTATTTGCCTTTCCCTTGAACAGATAAGAAATATGAAGTATTTATACTTTGCCTTTATGAATATTTAACTGCAAGGTTATACTGTAGTCTTTAGTGTATTTCATAGATGTACAGATTAATATTCAATATAGCAAATATTTCATATTTATCCAGGGTGTTAGACTCTTTTCCCTCCACTAATGCATTTTCTTTTCCAGAAGGCATTTGTAGTGTTATTAGAAACTGTAGAACTTGTAACACTGTATTTATGTAAAATGAGACTTCAGTATAATTGTCAGGGTAATTAACATTCAAGAAGAAATTATTTATTTAGGAGCACAGTTCACAATTCAGCTTCACTCTGGAACAAAGAGTCTTTTAATGTTAAGGAAGGATGTTAATCTCAGAAAAGGGAAAAGAACACATAATAAAGGATGTGAATGGATACAAGATATAGTGAGCTACAAACATTTTCCCCACTCTGGGAATAATCTATTTTCTCCAGGAAAGGCTAGGCATGTTTCAAATCTCACTGGGATGTCTGAGGTTGGCTCTTTCATTGATTGGAGATTCTGTGCTGGTTTGAAAATCACACAGCAAGTGAATCAAAAATTACTCAAGGGTTAGCTAACACTCATGTGGCTTGAGCATCAACAAAGCAGAGAGACTGTCAAATGGTTTTTCTGGGCTGACTGAAAGGATGACCAATAACAATTTGTGAACTTTGCAGAAAGTGAGGACCATGTGGTTGATTTTCTCATTCTCAACTCTACTGTCATTTTCTACCCCAAGTCCTATCCCCTTATATACCTATGACCAACATCTTTCTTTTCTGCCTGTTTTCAAATTTCTGTAAGTTTTTGTAATAATTCTCAAGAGAAATTGGAGACATTCCCATGTCATATCTTTTATTCCTGAAATGATAGAAGTACAAGTGAGAAGAGGATGATTAGAAATACTGTTGTCATCTGTTATTTCTCAATCTCCTCTGAGATTGTAGGATATCATGGTGAAATGGAAATGTTTTCTCTTTCTGTTGAGTTAGGACTGTGATTCCATCAGTGTGGCAATATCCTTCACCATCTCATGGACTCTTCTTCTGTTACTTAGGGTTGTACAGAGTTGTCTGAGGGTATTGAGGGGTTAAGTGACTGGCCCTGGGTCATATGGACACTATGAAATAGAGGCAAGATTTTAACCCAGGTCTTCCTGACTAAAAGGCCAGACCTTATCTATCACACCACAATACCTCTCATGAGGGGTCTTGGAAGTTTCAAAAAGATAATGAAAACCCCTTGAAGACATTAATTTTTTTCTTCATATTTGTAGATCTAACCTAGTGTGCTTAATAAGTGTCTGCTGGTTAATTAATAGGATAGTTTTTTTTTTCGAGAATGTGAAACATCTAATTTACATTGCCTTAAATTTTTCTACTTAGTGCTTAGCATAATGCCTGGCTATGTATGCTAGTGCCAGGTAAGCACTAAATACATCTGGGGAGATAGGGTTTATTTGAATGAATGAGAAATTTTTATTATGTGCTTACCATATGACAAGGCAGATTCTAAACATTAGAGATACAAATACAGAACTAAGACAGTTGCTCTCCACAAAGAGTTTAGGGGAGGTCACAAAGATAGTGAGTAGAACAAATAGTACAGTCAACTGATATGTCCTTTCGATGGGGCCAATGGTGGCAATAAATTTATTAAATTTCTAAGAACAAGAGGTAGAAAGAGAGGAGGGGACTGTGCATGGCAGAAGAAATGTAAAGATGAGACACATGTTTTATCACCTTTGTAGCATGGCCTTATTGGCCCATTTTAAAAGATGGCAAGCATCAGCTGAAGGAACTGAAGTTCAGAAGATGGTTGTGGTGAAGGTCAGGATTCATGGTTCCAAAGAGTTCAGAAATGAATGGTTTAGCTCTTTCTTGGTGTCATCCATTGTGTCCAAGTTTAGAAGTTGGAACATCAACAAGAATGACAGAAAACTATATCTATCTGATGTCATTTGAGTGTTATGCCAAGTAACTTTTTAAAGGATGGATAAAGAAACAGATTTTTGATGTTGACATGCATAAAATAAGGTGAAGGGGTCTAGAGGAGGGATTGCCTAATCTTGGTGGTCATGGGCTATACCTGCCTCTTCCCTATCTAAAGTGTTAGTAGGCTGGGTAGGGAATTTCTACTTTCTTTTTTTTAATTAAAAACATTAATTTAAGTTAAATTTTTAAAATTTTATTTAATTAGCCAATTTAGAACATTCTCCCCTGGTTACAAGAATGATGTTCCTTCCCTCCCATACCCCCACCCCTTCTCATAGCCAACATGCAATTCCACTGGGTGTTACATGTGTCCTTGATCAAAACCTATTTTCATGTTGTTGATGTTTACACTAGGGTGATCATTTAGAGTCTACATTCCCAATCATATCCTCATGAACCCATGTGATCAAGCAGTTGTTTTTCTTATGTGTTTCTACTCCCACAGTTCTTCCTCTGAACGTGGATAGTGTTCTTTCTCATAAATTCCTCAGAATTGTCCTGGATCATTGCATTGCTGCTAGTAGAGAAGTCCATAACATTTGATTGTCCCACAGTGTATTAGTCTCTGTGTATAATATTCTCCTGGTTCTGCTCCTTTCACTCTGCATCAATTCCTGGAGTTCGTTCCAGTTCACATGGAATTCCTCCAGTTCATTATTCCTTTGGGCACAATAGTGTTCCATCACCAACATATACCACAATTTGTTCAGCCATTTCCCAATTGAAGGGCATCCCCTCATTTTCCTTTTTTTTGCCACCATAAAGAGCACATCTATGAATATTCTTGTACAAGTCTTTTTCCTTATTATCTTTTTGGGATATAAAACCAGCAGTGCTATGGCTGGGTCAAAAGGCAGAGAGTCTTTTAGTGCCCTTTGGGCATAGTTCCAAATTGCCCTCCAGAATGGTTGGATCAATTCACAACTCCACCAGCAATGTATTAATGTCCCAATTTTGCCACATTCCCTCCAGCATTCATTACTTGCCTTTGCTGTCATGTTAGCCAATCTGCTAGGTTTGAGTTGGTACCTCAGAGTTGTTTTGATTCTCATTTCTCTGATTATAAGAACACTTTTTCATGTGCTTATTAATAGTTTTGCTTTCTTTATCTGAAAACTGTCTATTCGTGTCCCTTGCCCATTTATCAATTGGGGAATGTCTTGATTTTTTGTACGATTGATTTAGAGCTTTATAAATTTGAGTAATTAGAACTTTGTCAGAGGTTTTAGTGATGAAGATTTCCCCCCCCCCCCCAATTTGTTGTTTCCTTTCTAATTTTGGTTGCATTGGTTTTGTCTGTACAAACCCTTTTTAATTTAATGTAATCAAAATTATTTATTTTACATTTTGTAATTTTTTTTCTAACTCTTGTTTGGTCTTAAAATCTTTCCTTTCCCAAAGGTCTGACATGTATACTATTCTGTGTTCACCTAATTTACTTATAGTTTCCTTCTTTATATTCAAGTCATTCACCCATTCTGAGTTTATCTTAGTGTAGGGTGTGTGAGATATTGATCCAAACCCAATCACTTCCATTCTGTCTTCCAATTTTCCCAGCAGTTTTTGTCAAATGCACTTCTACTTTCTGACAGAGGATGAGGGACAGGTAGGTACAGGGCTGTGGTGGTGCTCTTCAATCTCCAACAGAGGTATTGGATTAGAATTATGATTATAGTCCACTCTCTTAAATATCTCTATTTTGGCATTAAAAATTTAGATTCAGTAGGAAGGATGCTTCCTGGTCATTATTTTTTTCATTTGGTCAACTTCAAATATTATTCCTTGGTTACAAAAATCATATTGTATTCCTCCCTCCTCTCCCCCTCCCCTTCCCATTACCGACACAATTCCACTGTGTATTACATGTGTTCTTGATCAGAACCTATTTCCATGCTGTTGATGTCTACACTACAATGTTCACTTAGGGTCTATATCCCCAATCATATGCCCCTCAACCCATTTAATCAAGCAATTGTTTTTCTTCAGTGTTTCTACTCCCACAGTTTTTCCTCTGAATGTGGATAATGTTCTTTCTCATAGATCCCTTCCCATTGTTCAGGGTCATTGCATTGCTACTAATGGAGAAGTCCATTACATTTGATTATACCACAGTGTATTAGTCTCTGTGTACAATGTTCTCCTGGTTCTGCTCCTTATGCTCTGCATCACTTCCTGGAGGTTGTTCCAGTTCCCATGGAATTCCTCCATCAAATTAATTGAAAGCTGCTCTCTCTCTCACCCTCCATTACTGAAGGGAGAGTTTAGATCCTCCCCAACAAATATTTGTTACACCAAAGACCATCACAAATAATGAATATTGAGTAATTCTATTTATGAAAGCAAAATAGTATACAGAAATGAGACTTCTACATAGTAGAATATTCCAGAATATATACAAGAGTTAAATGAACACGTTAGCTGAGAGAGACAAAATATTAGCCTAAATTATGAGAAGGATCTCATCAAGACATGGTATTTTTTTCTCTATTCTCTAGAATTGCAAACCCTGAAGGTCAAGGAATATGAGACCAACTCCCATACTTATTCCCAGCTCAGAGGACTGTCATTCAAAGTCTCTCCCTCTCCATCATCTCACTAGAACTCCTTTCTTCTTGTAGCTCACTCCAAAGAATGTTTGAAACTAGTTCAAGAACTCTTTTACACCAGAATACATTGTCACCTTAAGCATTATCTCCATCATTCAAGAATCATCTCCTCCTCATATAGAGAGCAGTGTGCAAAATCACCCCAGACTTATACAGGAAGACAAGTAACATCTCTTTTGAGTCCTGTGACAGCCTTATGGAATAGGTATTGCATGTATTTATTATTTATGTTTTATAGAATAGAAACAACAGGTTAAAGCTCATATTGGTGACATTGAGTTTATGAGTAGCCCCTGCACTTTAGTTTAGGTGAATTAGGGAGACCTAAACCACTACCCATCCACCCCCAAGCCAAAAAGCTATATACAGAGGATACAAGCAAAGGCAGGTAATAGAGGATGAATATAAAAAGCATAGGATGGTCCTGAAAGAATTCTCCAAATCCGTTAAGTAGTGCTAAGAAAAACAAAAAGGATTTGTAAAAGGTAAATCAATGAAAAGAGAAAGAAGGACTTCAACTGCTATTTACTAAGAATGTAAATTTCCATTAGAATGTGAGCTCCTTGTTTTTGGTTATCTTTTATGCCTAGCACAGAGTATATGCTTAATAAATATTTGTTGACTGACTGAGAAGGATGAGACAATAGTAATGGACAACAGAGAGAAGGCAGAACTACTTGACTGTTATTTGTTTCTTTTGTTTTTCCCTGCCAAGGAAAATGATTATTTTACTGGGGAAAAAGTATGGTTAGTAGAGAATTAAAACTCAGGATAAGTAAGAACTTCTTAAGAAAGTATGGAGCTGTCTTTGGGTCCAGGCAAACCACATCTCAGGGTACTTAAAGAATTGGCAGATATAATAGCTGAGCCACAGTGTCAGTGAAAGTTCATAGAGAATGCGAAAGGTATTAGTAGACAGGAGAAAGGCAAATGTATTGATTTTCACAAAAAGGAGAGTTGAATCTGTAAACAATAGGCCAATGATTCAACTTAATTTCTGGAAAATTCTAGCTCTTGAGATCAAAGGGATGGCTACCAACTATCTTGAAAAGGCATTGAGGATTCCAACCAGCCTGAGTGGTTGCAGCAAGAAAAGGGCATGCTGGTCTAATTTAATTCTTTTTTTTTTTAATGATATATCCTGACTGGCACAGTAGGAGGACACGAATTGACCTGGCTTTTAGGAAAGCATATGACAAAATCTCTCATGCTATACTTGTGAATAAGATAGAGAGATGTGGACTTGATAATAATATGGATTTAAAACTGATTGAATGACCCAAAGAAGAGACACTGATGTTGGATAGATCCTTACAGGCAGTTTTGAGTTGAGCATTCCAGGTATTTGAATTTGGACCAAATTATTGAGCAATTTTGAAAATCAAGGATTTGGATAAGTAGATTTCATTTTATCAGATTAGCAGATGATAGAAATATTTAAAGATTAGTTAATGTACTAGATGATAGTCAAGACCATAAAAGTATTTAACAGTATTTAGCAGTAGGCTGAATTGAGCGAGCTCACACTGAGCTGGAGTAAGTGTAAAGTCTTATACCTGAGTTCAAATAGTCAACTTCAGAAGCACTTTATTGGGCAGGGATCGCTACATGACAGTTTCAGAAAGATCTTGATATTTTAGAGGTTTTAAAGATATGATTCAATAATGTATTATGGTGACCAAAACAGCCAACATACGATTAGGCTTCCATAAGAAAACATCAAGAACAAATAAATTTGTTTAAAAGGCCATCAATGCCACTGTAACATGAGAATAAAAAAAAGGTGTTCCCAAGGTAGCATTCAAGAGTTAGAGTTTACATAGTGAGGAAGTACTACTGGTCCTGTTTTTCATTTCACTCCAGAGAGACTCACCTGGACTATTGTTTCAAGTTCTTGGCATCAGAGTTTATGAAGCATATGCAGAAAAGTGATGACAGCTATGGAAAGTAATGAATGCTGGAGGGGATGTGGCAAAGTGGGGACATTAATTCATTGCTGGTGGAGTTGTGAATTGATCCAACCATTCTGGAGGGCAATTTGGAACTATGCCCAAAGGGAGACAAAAGAATATCTACCCTTTGATCCAGCCATAGCACTGCTGGGTTTGTACCCCAGAGAGATAATGGACAAAAAGACTTGTACAAAAATATTCATAGCTGCACTCTTTGTGGTGGCCAAAAATTGGAAAATGAGGGGATGCCCTTCAATTGGGGAATGGCTGAACAAATTGTGGTATATGTTGGTGATGGAATATTATTGTGCAAAAAGGAATAATAAAGTGGAGGAATTCCATGGAGTCTGGAACAACTTCAAGGAAGTGATGCAGAGCGAGAGGAGCAGAACCAGGAGAACATTGTACACAGAAACTAATACACTGTGGTATAATCGAACGTAATGGACTTCTCCATTAGTGGCGGTGTAATGTCCCTGAACAATCTGCAGGGATCTAGGAGAAAAAAACACTATTCATAAGCAGAGGACAAACTGTGGGAGTGGAAACACCGAGGAAAAGCAACTGCCTGACTACAGCGGTTGAGGGGACATGACTGAGGAGAGACTCTAAACGAAACTCTAATGCAAATATTGACAACATGGCAATGGGTTCGAAGCAAGAACACATGTGATACCCAGTGGAATCACGCATCGGCTACGGGGGGTGGGAGGGAGGAAAAGAAAATGATCTTTGTCTTTAATGAATAATGCTTGGAAATGATCAAATAAAATACAAAAAAACTGGTCAAAAAAGTGATGAGAGGGGGCAGCTGGGTAGCTCAGTGGATTGAGAGCTAGCCCTAGAGACGGGAGGTCCTAGGTTCAAATCTGGCCTCAGACACTTCCTAGCTGTGTGACCCTGGGCAAGTCACTTGACCCCCCTTGCCTAGCCCTTACCACTCTTCTGCCTTGGAGCCAATACACAGTATTGACTCCAAGATGGAAGGTAAGGGTTTTATAAAAAAAAAAAAGTGATGAGAATGGTAGAAGAGAATGGAAGAAGAATTGAGAATTATGCTATATGATGACTGGTTGTAGGAACTGAGCATGGTTAGCCTTGGGAATGTAAGGCTTGGGCAGAGTCACAGCCTTTGAGGAGGATTATCATGTAAGACAGTTAAGTGGTATGGGGCTGCTAGATGGTGCATGGATTGGGTGTTGGGTCTTAAGTCAGGATTCTTCCTGGGCTTAAATCTGGGCTCAGACACTTCCTAGCTCTATGACCACAGACAAGTCATTTAACCCTGTTTGCCTCATCTGTAAAATGATCTGGAGAAGGAAATGGCCCACCACTCCAGTATCTTTGCCAAGAGAATTCCAAATGGAGTTCCAAAAAATAGATAAAAGATCCCTAAGCATTGGGGGAGTTAGAAAAGTCTTCATGGAGGAAGTGGGACTTGAGCCAGGCATTGAAGGATAGATAGAATTCAAATATATCAAGACAATAGGAGAAGCCAATACTGGAATTGAAGTCCAGGAGACCCAAGTTTAAATAGTGTCTTAGGCTTCTTAGCCTAAAGGGAAAAACCAGAACAAGTGGGTAAAGTTATTTATTCATTCAATTTTTATTCAAAAATTTCCCAATTAAATTTAATAGCAATTTTCAGCATTTACTTTCTGAAATCATAAGGTCCAAATTGTCTCCCTCTCTCCCTTCTCACCTCCTTTCAGAGATGGTAAGCAATTTATCTGACTTAAAGATGTATTATCATGCAAAACGCATTTCCATATTGATCATTGTTGTATGAGAATACTCAGAATACCAGTACCCCAAAATAAAACTTAAATAAACCAATGTGAAAAACAGTATGTTTTGATCTGCATCCAGTTTGAACAGTTCTTTCTCTGGCAATGGATAACACTCTTTTTCCTAAGTAGTGAGTGAAGTTATTAAGAACCAAACCCAGCAGGATGTAGTAGATGAAATGTAGGACTTGGAGTCAGGAAAACAAATTCAGATCCTGCCTCTGATACCTCTGTCTCTGTCTCTGTATCTGGCTCTGTCTGTCTGTCTGTCTGTCTGTCTGTCTGTCTGTCTTATGTTTAAGAACTTTTGCAATTCTGCCTTAAGATCAAAGAGTTAGAGTTGGTTGGGACCTCTGAGCCCCCTCATTTTATAAATAAGGACAGTGAGTCACAGAAAGGTTAAATGACTTCTCTAAAGTCACACAGGTATTGAAAGAGGTATGATTTGAACTCAGATCCTTTCTACTGTCTTTTCTCTACTTGTGTATCCTCAGTATCTAGCAAAGTTCCTGGCATATAATAGACCTTTTATAATTGCTTTTTTTCAAAAATTAAATTTTATTTTGAATTAACTAGCATTTATTTTCTTTCCCTTGATTGATATTATTGGGAAAACCTCTTAACATTTCTGAGCTTTGGTTTCTACATCTGAAAATGATGATAATAGTAACTGTCTTACCTTCCTCATAGGTCTGTTGTAAAACTCAAGTGGGATGATATATATTAAGTACTTTGCAAACTTTAAATTACGAAATGCATGCCACTGTCACCATCACTGTAATACTCATCATTATTCCTAACAATTGGAGCCACTGAAAATTGAAATAAATTGCCTTGTAAGTTAGTGTGTCCCTTGTTATTGGTGTTTTTTTCACTGAATCTGGGACCACTTGGTGGGATGTTATATGAAGAGATCTCCACATCAGGTAGAAGGCTGGACTAGAAAACCTCTAAAGTTGCTTCCAATTCTTAGACTCTTTCTCAAGTAATAACAAGGTCAGAATCGCACTGGTACCACTATTAGTCATTAAGCTTGGCTATTCTGTTCATATACTTGTGATTTTTTTTTTTGGTGAATTGAAATTCTCAGATGTTTTCTTATTTGATGGTTGAGACTCAACCTGGTTACTTTTGTCAGTTCTTGTGCAGTGAGCTTGAATGCTCTTTAGTGCTTTGGAATATCTTCTCATTTTTAGTTTTTTTGGGGAAGAGGATATTCAAGATACTTTCAGGTAGCCTTGGAAGGCTTCCTCATGAGTTAATTTAAGAATAAACAAGTCACCAGAAAAAGTATTTGGATTTCTAGCGATTTATTTCTTATTGACCAATATCTATGCATTCGATAATAGAATAATATTACTCCCCAATCAGGCTGACATCTCCAATAACTGAAAGTCAAACAGCTTTGTGTGACAGGGATTTTTCCTGTATTTGTGGAGTGGGACAGAGGCAGGAAAGACAGCAAAACTGTGGTTAAAAAGTGGCTATATCTAGTGGGTATTAGTATTGTAATAAGTGGCTTTTATTTAGTAAGCTGTTTGTGAGAAGTGTGCCCAAATCAATCCTCTGTCAAGGAGGAGATACTCCAACCAAAAATAAACATACAAACAAACCCAAACCAAAACACCAAGAAATGTAATTTTGAGCTGTTTTTCTTCCAAAGCATAACTCTTGATAATGGCATACATACCTCACTCCTCATGGAATTAAAAGCTAAATGCCTTGAGTAATCAGCACAATTGCAGGGTATTTTGGAAAATAAGCAATACCATTCAGAAGTGGTTCTAAATGAGGGAGGGTATGTTACCTAGTGGGAATAATTAAAAACGAGTGGAAACAACTTTATAATTAGAAAGTTTACAAAAAGGGTTCTACCCTATTAGGTAAAGTGTGGAATGAGTAGAGAGTATGTGGCAGGAAAGAACGAGAAGGCTGAGAGAGTAGAGAATTCAGAACTGGGGTGAAAACCTATATAGAAAACACAGACAGAGAGATCTGGTGGAAAACAGACCAGGATGAAAGTAAGTCTGCATTCATGTGCTATCTCTGACACTTATTTGTTGCTTGATTTTGGTCAAATCATTTAATATCTCTGAACACTAGTTTCTTTCTCCATGAAATGGAGTATTAATGTTTCTCCTGCCCATTTCACAGAGGGGTCCCGGGATTCTGGTGGGGGTAATATATGTGAACTGCTTTATAATCATCACCATATAACTACACAAATGAAACTTTTTTTTTACTTTAAAAAACTTATTTTAGTGATATCTAGTATAGAAGTGAAAATCTTTCTAATAAAATGGACACTATTTAAAGCTTTAGACACAGGAAATAGGACTGAGTCATTTTATTAGTACTGGGAACTTCAAGGTGAGGAAACACTTTCTACCAATGGAGATTGGCATCTTCTTTGCAATACATAGTCCTAGAGAGTTGTCTTGAATAGCTGTAGCAAACTCAAATAGAAGTAGGGTCACCAAATGGTACATAAGGATCCCTTTAGACCACATACTGACTTATAAAATCAGATGCTTTTTAATTGTATTTTCATTTTGCTAAATATTTTCTAATTACATTTAAAATATTTTTTTCAGTTACATGCAAATTAATTTTTGACAATTGTTTTCTGACATTTTAGGATTCAGATTCACTTCCTCCTTCCCTTTCCCACTCTGAGGTGGTAAATGGTTTGATATAGGTTATACCAATGCTTTCATGCAGCATATATTTCCATATTGCTCATGGTATGATGGAAGATATATATCACACATATAATAAAAGACTCAGAAAGGAAATAAAATAGAAGATGGTGTGCTTTGATAGGCAACCAAACTCCAAAAGTTTGGCTGTGGATAAAATTTTTCATCATGAATCCCTTGTGAATATCTTGGAATCTTGCTTTGCTGATAATAGTTTAGTTCTCCACAGTTTATCACTGTATGATATTTCTATTACTGTATACGGTCTCTTCTGGTTCTGCTCACTCCACTTTGCATCACTTCATATAAGTCTTTCCAGGTTTTTCTGAGCTCATCCTGCTTGTCATTTCTTATGGCACAATATTATTCCATTATGACCAAGTGCCACAACTTGTTCATCCATTTCCAAAGGATGGATAACACCTCAGTTTCCAATATTTTGCCACAACAAAAAGAGTTTCTAAATATTTTTGTAGAGATAGGTCCTTTTATTTTATCTCTCACCTCTCTGGGATACTTTAATGTGGATTAATCTGGGATATTTTAATGTGGATCCACCAGAGCCTTTTTGACACCTCTGACTTAGAGCTCTAAGAGGTCAAGTATTTATTACTCTGGGAAATTAATATCAACAAAGCAAGGAAAAGGGGAGAAAGAGTTAGAGCAGAGAATAAAAAGGAAATTTGAAAGTTCTTACTCTGAATGCTTTCTTTTAAACAGAAACTTTGCAATGAGGGTGGAGGTGGGGACAACGAATTAGAGTTAGTATAACATAATAGATAGGGTGTTGAACTTAGAATCATGAGACCTGGGTTGGAATTTATATCACTAGCTGTATTAAGCTCCTTGGTGGAGAGCAGAGTTACTAATATTTGTACCACCTTCAGACAGTTTGCAGAAGGAAATGTTCTGTAAACCTTAAACATTACGTGAATGTTTATTATTATTAGGGTCTTAGAGAGTCAACAGGGTATTATATATGGAGAGAATTAAATGGGGGTCAAAAGAAGGAAGGCAGGTGGAGTCATTTTGTGCTGGTGTTTTGAAGCAAAGGTCTCTCTGCCTTCCATCTACCTGGGGCTAGGGGATCTGTTTTTGTCCCCTGCAGGGAATTGAGATGTCTGGAAACCCAAAGAGGACACCCAATGTTCCATGTTGATTTTTGTCATCAGGCTTAAGAAATAAGTATACATGCCAATAGAGCTGAGAGAGGGACTTACCTGAGTGCTCTCTAAGTTTCCTAAACAAAAAACACTTTAAAATTATGCCTTAAAGCATATTCTGGAATGACAGAACCAACAAAAGGATGAGGTCAAACAATTTTCCAGCCTAAGAAATTTAGAAATTTGGTGGGAAAGGTCTGTCTTATTGGAGTGAGAGTGGAGAGAAGTCCAAGGCATGCAATTCTCTGGCAAACCAGTAGCAGGCCTTAGGAGCATCTGAATAGGTGGCAATGGTATATTCTAGAGTTCTTAGTCCAAAGATAGTAAGGGCATCAGATAACTGTCAGAAGGAGATTACGGGGAACCATTTTCTGCCACTGGGTACAAGATCATTACATTGCCCATATATGGTTTTAGATTGAAATCTCAGGGTAAAGATGAGTAGTAGCACACTAGAAACGGTGGCTGCAGTAGGTGGGAACCATGGTCACAGTTAAAGCATGGAAAAGAGTGCTTGTGAACACTGATAGTCCTGGAGCACAGTCTAGAAGAGCAGTAACCCCTCCTTTCCTTGTATCATATTGCCTTGGAAGAATTAAAAATTTATAGATCCCCAGAACCAGTTCTGAAAATCGATGCATTAAAAAACCTAAAGCTTGAAACAATTCCCCCTCCACACCCAAAGACTCTAATTTTAGCCTAAAGTTAAAAGTTGAGAAGTAGACTAGAAAAATGAGCAAACAACAAATAGAACTTAACCATAGAAAATTACTTTGGTGACAGGGAAGATAAACTGCAAAATCAGAAGATTGTAAAGTCAAAACAGCTAAACCCATAGACTCCAAGAAGAATGTGAATTGGTTTTAGGTCTAAAAAGAGAATTCCTGGAAGACCTCAAAAAAGAGTAGAAAAATCAGATAAGAGAGGTATGGAAAAAAAGTAGGAAAAGAAGTGAGAGTGATGCAAGAAAATCATGAAAATAAAAGTTGACAGCTTAATTGAATAAAATGTCACCTTAAAATTTAATAGGCCAAATGGTAAAAGAAAGCACAAAGTCCACTGAAATGGTGAACTCTTTAGAAAAAGAAGAATTGGCCAAATTGGAAAAGACATGTAAAAATTCACTGAAGAACAGAACTTCTTACAGAGAAGAATCGACTAAATGGAAAAGGAGATACAAAAGTTCATTTTAGAAAATAATTTCTTAAAAATTAGAATTGGATAAATGGAAGCTAATACCTCCAAGAGACATCAATAAACTATAAAACAGATTCAAAAGACTGAAAAAATAGAAGAAAATGTAAATGTTCCATTGGAAAAATAATTGAAGGTGGAAAATAGATTGAGGAGAGATAATCTAAGAATTATTGGATTCCCTGAAAGCCATGATCAGAAAAAGATCCTAAATATATTTCAAGAAATTATCAAGGAAAACTTCCTTGATATCCTAAAGCCAAAGGATAAAATAGAAACTGAAAGAACCTACCAGTTACTGTGAAAGTGGTCCCCAGGTGAAAACTCAGAGAAATATTATAGACAATTTCTAGTGCTCCTAGGTCAAGAAGGAAATATTACAAGCAGCCTGAAAGAAATAATTCAGATGTCAGTCAGTCAGCTTGCTGTAAGATTTAGCAGCTTCTATGTTAAAGGATGAAAGGGTTTGGAATGTGATATTCCAGAGGGTAAAGAAAATAGGATTACAACCAGGAACTTTCCACCCAGCAAAATGGAGTGTCATCCTTTAAGGGAAAAAAATGGATATTTAATGAAAAGGAGGACTTTTAAACATTTCTTATGAAAAGACCAAAGCTGAATAGAATATTTGACTTTCAAATACAAGACTCAAGAGAAGTGTAAAAAGGCATATGGCAAAGAGAAATCATTAAAAGAGATTCCATAAAGTTAATCTATTTATATTCCTACGTAAGAAGATGATACTTGTAACTACTAAGAACTTCACAATTTTTAAGGTAGTTAGAAGGACTATACACACAGGGGGCACAGATGTGAGTTGATTATGATGGGATGATATAAAAATACAATTAAAGGGTGACAGAGGGAAACACTCAGAAAGGGGGAGGGAAGGTAGAATGGGTTAAATTATCTCACATAAAAGGGGCATTAAAGCTTTTTTATAGTGGAGAGGAAGATGGTGGGTGGTGGTGGCAGATAATGCTTGAACCTTACTCTCATCAGAATTGGCTCAAAGAGGAAATAACATACACAGTCAGCAGAGTATAGAAAACTGTATTACTTTACAGGGAAGTAAGAGGGGAAGGGGAGAGAGAAGAGGAAAAGACCAATAAAAGAGAGGGCAGATTGTGGGAAGTAATGGTTAGAAGCAAAACATTTTTGAGAATGATCAGAGTGAAAGGAGAGTAAGAAAAGGATAAAAAAGAAAGATAGTCTTTAGTATCAAATGGTAAGTTTAGGATTTCTGCTTCTGTGGTTTTAGTGCTGGCTAAGTAAATGATTAGTTCTGTCAAGGCTTGTGGTTTGGGTACCATCATTTTGCCTTTCTCCATTCTAAGAGGGCAGATTGATTTGTTCAAATTTTCCATTACGGTTTTCTATCTATGCAATGTAAGTTTCTGTATTTATTCTGCTTCATCATGAACATATGGGCAAGACTGCACTTGAACTTTTTCCACATGACTGA